>NC_138745.1:14846604-15199104 GCF_965113295.1 Leuciscus leuciscus
TCATTTATGTTCGCGATTGTGCTGCATTCACTTACAAAAAAAAATGTTTCATATATTTACGGTAGGAAATTTACAAAATATCTTCATGGAACATGATCTTTACTTAATATCCTAATGATTTTTGGCATAAAAGAAAAATCTATCATTTTTACCCATATGATGTATAACCAACAATACCCGTGCGGCTCATGACTGGTTAGTAAGGGCTATATACATGCTGTAATTGATACATTAGTGTAGATGTATTAAACATGATCATTTAAATTCCTGAAGGTTTCAAGTATGCCCCGTAATAAGGCAAGGCCAGGAGAAAAGAGGAGTAAAGACATTTTGTTTTTTTTACTGAAACATCAGCCACAGCAAAAAAGAGCCGCACAACAGACAGAAGAGCAACAGACAGGACAGACCGAACGACAGACAGAACAGCGACAGACAGGACAGCGACAGATAGATTTGCTTGTTGTCGATTCTGATTCAGAACAAAGACAGACAGAACGACAGGTAGAAAACCACCAACATCAGCAGCCCGAGCAGAGGTCGAAGATTAGAGCCTTGTGTGGAGCTGCGACATATACACTCACCTAAAGGATTATTAGGAACACCATACTAATACTGTGTTTGACAGGATAGCATCTTGCAGTTGATGGAGATTTGTGGGATGCACATCCAGGGGACAAAGCTCCCGTTCCACCACATCCCAAAGATGCTCTATTGGGTTGAGATCTGGTGACTGTGGGGGCCATTTTAGTACAGTGAACCCATTGTCATGTTCAAGAAACCAATTTGAAATGATTCGAGCTTTGTGACATGGTGCATTATCCTGCTGGAAGTAGCCATCAGAGGATGGGTACATGGTGGTCATAAAGGGATGGACATGGTCAGAAACAATGCTCAGGTAGGCCGTGGCATTTAAACAATGCCCAATTGGCACTAAGGGGCCTAAAGTGTGCCAAGAAAACATCCCCCACACCATTACACCACCACCACCAGCCTGCACAGTGGTAACAAGGCATGATGGATCCATGTTCTCATTCTGTTTACGCCAAATTCTGACTCTCCCATCTGAATGTCTCAACAGAAATCGAGACTCATCAGAACAGGCAACATTTTTCCAGTCTTCAACTGTCCAATTTTGGTGAGCTCGTGCAAATTGTAGCCTCTTTTTCCTATTTATAGTGGAGATGAGTGGTACCCGGTGGGGTCTTCTGCTGTTGTAGCCCATCCGCCTCAAGGTTGTGCGTGTTGTGGCTTCACAAATTCTTTGCTGCATACCTCGGTTGTAACGAGTGGTTATTTCAGTCAAACTTTGCTCTTCTATCAGCTTGAATCAGTCGGCCCATTCTCCTCTGACCTCTAGCATCAACAAGGCATTTTCGCCCACAGGACAGCTGCATACTGGATGTTTTTCCCTTTTCACACCATTCTTTGTAAACCCTAGAAATGGTTGTGCGTGAAAATCCCAGTAACTGAGCAGATTGTGAAATACTCAGACCGGCCCGTCTGGCACCAACAACCATGCCACGCTCAAAATAGCTTAAATCACCTTTCTTTCCCATTCTGACATTCAGTTTGGAGTTCAGGAGATTGTCTTGACCAGGACCACACCCCTAAATGTATTGAAGCAACTGCCATGTGATTGGTTGATTAGATAATTGCATTAATGAGAAATTGAACAGGTGTTCCTAATAATCCTTTAGGTGAGTGTAGATGCACATTCAAGAATGAGTGGACCACAAAATGGCCATTCATTACTAAAGGTAGCCTCAGCACACATTACTGGTGTTCTGTATGTCGTGTGGAAAACACGTTGCCACCAGGGTGTTTCAGATATTTTGCGACATGTTAAGAGCAAGGGCCACCAGGAAAAAGAACGGGCCATTGAATCCACCACTACAATTGACAGATTTTCAATGTCCGCTCCCTCAGTTGGTGGGATGTCAGACCAAGAGGCTAAGGTATGCTATGTGTCATGGATGGTCCTGTCAAGGTTCAAGAGTTATGTGTAATATACTGTTCTGTCATGGTTGATAGTTTTGACTAATTTACCATCTTGTTTAGGTTTTGTATTTCTGTGTTCTGTTTCACAGTCAGGTTTTCTTAGTTTTATCTCCATCTTAATTGCCCATTGTGTTCACCTGTGCCCTGTTGGCTCTGGTGTCTATTTAAACTCACTTTTTTTCTTACAGACAAGAAGGGCTGAGGTTAAAATGACAGCAACATTAGTTCAGGACAATGTGCCACTTGCGTTGACTGACCACCTGGGAGCTCTTCTGAAGGAGTGTTTCAAGGATTCCAAAACAGCCCAGGAGTACAAGTGTGCCAGAACCAAGAGTTCATGTATAGTTAACGAAGCACTGGCACCACATTTCATGAGTGAGTTGGTGGTACAAATGAGGGAAGGGCCATACACCCTCATTACAGATGGATCCAATGACACAGGTATTTCCCAAACTATTGGACATGATGAGGTTTTTCTTCTTCTCCATAATAATCAGGCATGATATCGTTTTTTAAACATGTATATAAGAAGATGGAAGGCTTTATATGCTTACATGCTGTCATTGCAGGAGTAGAGAAGATGAACCCCCTGACTGTCCGGATGTTTATGAAAGATAAGGTTGTCCACCGCTTCCTGGGGATGTGTACTACTAGCGGAACAAGGTGTGGGACAGCAGACATCATCTCCAGCAAGATAAATGCCACCTTAGCAGAAAAGGCTATCCCATGGCAAAACTGTGTTGGTCTCTCTGTGGACAATGCTGCTGTGAACATAGGTTCAAAGAATTCCATCGCCTCCAGAATCCTGAAAGAACACTCCAGTATTTACGTTCATGGTTGCCCATGTCATATAGTCCACAACACCGCTAAAAGAGCTGGGATGGGATTTTTGGATGTGAGTATAGGCCTAATTGTACTTTACATACAACTTTATTTTTGTCTACTGATTACATGCATTAACTGAATGTTTACGGTCTGATTCATATATTGCAGGTGTCCACATTTGATCTGGATGACTTGGTAGTTGATGTTGGCTACTTCAAATCTGCTAGTATAATCCCTCATACTATTTCCATTATGCAGCTACTACAAATATCACAGAATTGTTAACTGTACACTTGTGATATTGACAACCTTGGTTTTTTTATTTTTATTATTCAAGATGATAAAGGCGAGGTTCAGGAGACTTCAGAAGGCGTTCTCTGACCCCATGATGGAGGTGTACCTACTTTTCTTCCAGGCCACCATACCAGTATTCACCTCATTCAACCTTCTGCTCCTGAGAGAACAGTCCTCAATATTTTTGTTACATGATGAGGTACAATGGGAGGGTGGGATATGCTTCTGCTGTTGTGTTTTTTGTTTTTGTTTTTTTGCTGCTTCTGGGAGCTTATGCAAATTTCACCCACTGTTTTACACCTGTAAATGTCTGTGTTGTAGATGATGAACTTCATTCGCAAGCTGTGCGCCAAGTTCATGGTGCCTACAGCGCTGCAGGAAGACAAACAATTCTTGCTTTTTAAAGAAAAGGCAAACCATTTGCCAGGTCAGTGTTTGATCATTAACTATCATTATTTTTAATACTTCTAATTTTACAAGTGATGAGATCAGACTACAGGGGAACCCCATGTCATGCTTTGCCTTGTACCTAGCCTTAGCCTGGTAAAGTTGTCCTAGTTTTTTGGGCTAACCAGAAGCTCAGCGTTAAAGGATCCATCCATTGATCCACATCTTCCATTAACACTGGCCTTCTGGTTAGCCCAAAAACATTGGACTTCATGCCTAGTGTCATGCTGTTGTATGATCAGCATGACACAGCATTTCTGTTAACATGATTTGTTGTATCTGTGACAGGAAGAAAGCTGAATATTGGATTCACCACCAGGGTGAAGCTCAACAAGCTACTGGATGATGGAGACATCACGCCAGAGCAGATGGAGCAATTCCATGAAGCTGCCTTGGTGTTTCTGACCTATGCTGTGGACTATGCTCTAAAAAAGCTGCCCCTACAAGAGCCACTGCTCAAGCACGCGAAGTTCGTTGATTTTCGGCAGAGGTTGGAATGCGGCGTAGAAGATGCCCTTTACTTTGTTGAGAGGTTAGGTTATTTTTTCAGCAATTTATGCTTGTTATCTGAAATTAAATACCAGAGATGGGGGACTCGAGTCACATGACTTGACTCGAGTCAGACTCGAGTCGCAAATTTAAGGACTTGAGACTTGCTTGACTAAATTAAGAAAATGACTCGACTCGACTTTGACTTGAGATCCAATGACTCGAGACTTGACTTGACTTGAACTGTATGACTCGAGAATGACTTGATATACATTTTTATATAAATCATCGCAACATCAATTGATGAACAAAATGAAAGCAACGGAACCATTGACGTCATCAGATTATGCGCGATTGCGTGACGCTGCACAAGCCCAGAAAAAACATACATCACGGTGAGCGCGGCAGCGCGCTAAATACTAAAACATCTCCCAGCATCGTTTCTCTTTGGATATAAACACTAGAAATTGACCATATTCATACAAGAAGATTTGCTGTACGCATAGACGACCATCACAACCTCGAACAGTCGAACTTCATTCACCACGTCTAAAAGTAAGCTATGGCTTGTTTAACCTGTTTGTTATAGTTAATTTGACTATCTTTAAATCTAGAGAGAATATTGGTCAAAACAGCATGCCTCTTTATACACAATTATGTTTTCAAATGTAGCTTAATGTTGTCAATATTCAAATGATAATTAATGATGGCATGTTTTGTATAACATTTGCCACATTTCTTTCAAATCATGCTTTAAAGCCAAATATGTCGTTCTTTCCAATGACAAAAAACAACATAGAAAACTGTTAATGTTTTGTCGTGTTTTATGTTTCTCTTAAAGCAGGGTTAGATGTTATCAGGGGGTTGGGGGCAAAATGCCAGCAGAATTAATATGCACCCAAAATTCTAAATGTGGTGGAAAAATTGCCCTAGTATGAGTTATTTTTATAATTATAACTTAAGATATTAAAACATATGCAAATGTGATAATGATTTTATAAAACAGTTAAGTAAACAAAGAGTGAATATTGTGATGTGACATTTTAGACATAATATTCCCAATATTCTCTGTTTTTGCTCTATTTCTCCAATGACAATAGTTCCAAACAAGCCACAGAAAGAGTTATGCGTATTTGTGATTCAGTGACCTATAGTTGCTTAGTTCCAGAACGAATCTGCCGTTTTGAACGAATCAGTTGAATGAATGCTTCTATGACTCGTACATTAAGACGGTGATTTGGCGCCACCTATTGGCGGTTTTAACTTCATAATTAAAAATATATAACTTGTATAAAGGGGATGCCAGTTTGAAGAATGCCATTTGGTGGCATAGGAACCATTATACTTGAATTGTGAATTGTTTAATACCTTTTAATGGTCTTCTGCAATGTTTGAGGCATATTTATTTTTTCATGCTTTAATGTTGGCCTAATTTCAGTTACATTTACATTTTAGGCTATGTAGTTTGAAATTTTATTTATTTTTTAGATTTTTATTGTAGTAACCACTCAGCTGGTTGTGGAAATGCATATTTAAAAAAAAAAAAATGCAAATAAAACCATAGTCCACAACTTCTGTAGTTTTAACTTATTTTAATATATAAATTCAGTGAAATCATCAAACGTTTGTATGACTTGCCAGTGACTTGTGACCCAAGCTACGACTTGACTTGACTTGCTTGACATAAAGCAGTGACTTGACTTGACTTGACTTGCTTTTCACAAAATTGACTTGGACTTGCTTGAGACTTGAAGGTTAAGACTTGAGACTTGCTTGTGACTTGCACATGTGTGACTTACTCCCACCTCTGTTAAATACCCTGAATTTAATACAAAGGCATTAACACCAGAATTTCGACTCTAAGCACATGAGCTAAGTGGCTTCTTTTTTTTTTTTTTTAAATATCTTATTTGCTCCTTTTGGTTGATGACCATATATATATATACATATATATATACATATATATATATATATATATATATATATATATATATATATATATATATATATATATATATATATATATATATAAACTGCTTTCTTAAATTAGGTTTCCCAACCTGCTCCCCTACCATGGGCCTCAGGAGTATAACCAACTCAGTGACGAGTTCCTGGAATACCAGACTATGCCAATACCACCCCTGCAGGTCCCAGAGGAAATTGAGATGGAGAGCTTCTGTGCTGAAATGGCTACCCGAAAACATAAAGTAAGAATTATTCTTTACCAAGAACACAGTGGAAATAGTTTTTTTTTTTTTTTTTTTTTTTGTGAAAGTATGCTGTAGGTTGATGTTAATCAATTTGTTCTATTTAGATAAAATCATGCCTCTATAGTGCTTTAAAATTATGTGTGTGTGTCTACAGGATATACTGTATACAAAGCATCATATAGATGCATGCATTTTGTCTTAATAGACAGAATTAATTATGTATCAACTAGGGCTGGGAATCGATAAAAAAAAAAAAAAACTAATTAATTGCACAATTTCTGTAATTAATTGCAATTAATTGCGCTTCCCCCAAGCTTGTAATCATCAATATTTAAACTTAGAATCACCTAATTAAACAACACAGGAAAAAAAGGGAACAGAAAATAGCCCTATATTAAAATATTAAACATCAATATATCAATATATTATTATTTTTCAATAATCAATCAACATAATCAATTTAACAGATTATTATTATTATTATTATTATTTTATTAATTATTAAAACAAAATATAGTCCTACAAAGCTATTATTACCAGAGCATGTGATCAGAGCAGGTCATTTTACCATTGTTGCCCAGCATGGCTATACCAGCTCAGCAAACAGAAGTCAACAGAGAAATTTCACGTTACTTGAGTGGACTTTACTTTTCCAGTGCTTAGTACATGATTGAAGCCTTTGGGCCGTTAACGACAGAGCCGCCCACACACACACACACACACACACACACACACACACACACACACACACACACACACACACACACGGAGCTCGCCGCTGCTGGGCCATTAATGACAGAGCGCGCCGACCGACCGACACACACACACTCACGCGCACGTGCGCGCGGAGCACAGAGCGCGACGCACATACTGAGCGGAAAAGACCCGCTCATGAAAGCTGCCCGAGAATGAAACCTGACCGCCGAACATGGAGGGGCGGGACGGCATATTTCGGCCTTTTTAATAGCAGACGCAACAGGAAATCATTAAAACGAGGCAAAAAAAAAAAGTGCTGCGTCAATTGCGTTATTTTTTTTTTACGCGTTAAACATTTCAAATGAATCGCAAAGATTAACGCGTTAATTCCCCCAGCCCTAGTATCAACCTATACTTATCTATCAACGGCAAAAAAGAAATAAAACAAAACAAAAACAATACTACTTGAGAGCTTATTTCCACTGTGTTCTTGGCTCATTCTTCACAGGTGACAGGTGTAGGCCTGTTCCCGAGGCTTGCAACCATAGCAAAGATTGTCCTGGTGCTACCCCATTCAAATGCTGATGCGTAGAGAGTGTTTTCTGTGGTGGGACTCAACAAGACAAAGACCAGGAACAGCCTTGGATGGCACCCTGTCATCACTGTCACCCCCACCCCCCCGCCCCCCTGTGTGTGCGTGTGTGTGTGCGTGTGTGTGTGCGTGTGTGTGTGTGTGCGTGTGTGCGTGTGTGTGTGCGTGTGCGTGTGCGTGTGTGTGTGAGAGATGATCTTTTTTATTATAATTTATTAACATTTTTGCTGTCGGTAATGATGCTGAATGAGCCAAAAAAATTGCTTTGTACGCGGACAAATTTTGGTTGGCCCCACCAAATCTCACTCCAAGGTTTTTTGAAAAGTTGGCAGCCCTGCAGATGTTTCAGAGACATTTTCATTCAATACTTTATGTACTGCTTCACACAGCGTCTGTTTGAACAAGAATAAAGTTCAACATAAGCTACTATCAATGTAGTGGAGTCTACGTTTTTTAATCAGTTTTAATTTGATAAACATGACACAATATAACATCGCAACGACATGAAAAGAGTGTTTACTGTTATAAAAAAACTGATTTGTGAGCTTTAGAGGAACGTCCTGGTTGCGTATGCAACCCACCGTTCCCTGAAGGAGGGAACGGAGGACGTAGTCGAGGTCGACTGAAATGGGATCACAATAGGGAGCCGATTGTCTGCGAGCACGAGCAAATACAATTTTGCGTGAGTGACTTGCATCACACACTCCGCCCCGCGGAGCGGGTATAAATACGGAAGTGGATGCACGCACTAGTTGCTTTATGCTGAGGAGCCGCGAGAACTCGGTCAGCGGTGGTCCTGCTATAGTGGCAAAGGGACTACATCCTCCGTTCCGGTTGCATACGCAACCAGGACGTTCCCTTTCAGTCGAGAACGTCAGACGTATCAAGTCGGACAAAATTTCTAACCGGCATGCACTGCTTCAAGTCAGCCGCCGATCGGTCTGCGCAGAGCTGCATGAAGTCGAACAAGCCTATTGTCTTGCGCAGTGCGCACCCAACTCGCACGACCGCCCACACCACAATAACGTAATTTTTGCTGCGCGCACCTTCGTGCTCGTGCGGACGTGGCGAGTATAAACCTAGCTTCACGCTTCAGTTAACGGTCATACAGTGTGAGATAAAATGTAAGCAGCTAAACTAAACAGTTTTTTTACGATAGAAGTTTTAAACGACCGACAGAAATAATCAGTTTGTAAAGACTGTATCAATAAAAGCTCAGTTTTGGGAAGGGAAATTATACAGGTCAAGATAAAGAGACTGAGAGAAGAAGAAAGAGATGATGATGGAGATGAGAGAGGAGGCATTGCATACTGTGCCCACTGCCCAGAATGACATTAACATTATTACAATGTATTCATATTTAACACAGATATACTGTCTATGTTCTTTGTCAATGACAGTGGACACTAGCTTAATTTAACAACACAAGCTCCTATTAAATATATTGCCATTATTATTGTATATATTTGTATACCTCAAATGTGTTCAAATATTTCACTAGTATATTTCATTAGTATCAGTACTGGGACTTTTCACTGTTTGTATCACTCCCCTTGTCTGTGTTTGCGCAACTTGCAGGCCCGGGGTGGGTAATTGGGAGAATCGGGAGAATTCCCGGTGGGCCGCTTCACTTTTGGGCCGGTCGAGGATTATTGTTTTTAATTTTTTTATTTTTTTACATTTGTCACGTTAGTTACATTAGGCTACACACGTTTCACATTCTGACACCGCAGCGCGCAGCCTCTGCATGGGTTGTACCATGTGAGGGAGTTCTCCCCTCCCCTCCTATAGAGTTGGTTGGGTCCATAGCCCGTCTTTTCCAAAACGTTTTCTCAAGTAGGCTACCGCGGCACCGCCTACCGATAGCTGGGTCGGCCCTACCATAACGGTACGTGTCAGGGAGAATGGATGGGAGGAAGAGGCCAGGAGGTATGGAAGCTTGTTTCCGCCACAGAATAAAACATTTTAAAAGATAATTGCGACTTTTTATCTCACAATTGCGAGTTTACATCTCGCAATTCTGACATTATTTCTCAGAATTGTGAGATATAAAGTCAGAATTGCGTGAAATAAAGTCGCAATTGCGTGTTATAAAGTCAGAATTGCAAGATATAAAGTCAGAATTGCGTTAAATAAAGTCGCAATTGCGTGAAATAAAGTCAGAATTGCTTCTTATAAAGTCTAAGTGAATTATTATTTAACCTTTACATTATTTGTTGAACCATGGTATTAATACAAACTACACAATAAGAGCTGAACTGTTGCTTAATTTATCCAATTTGGAATTCCACCATGGAAAAAGTGGGCCGGTCTTGGGCCTGAAACTCCCGGGCTGAAAAGTGGCCCCACTCAGGCCCTGGCAACTTGCATCATTAAGCCAGTAGATGGCGACAAGTGACTGTCTTTATGAGTGAGCAATTGAACCATTAATTGAACAGATTAAGTCAAGTCAAGTCAAGTTTATTTGTATAGCGCTTTTCACAATACAGATTGTATCAAAGCAGCTTCACAGTATTAAATTAAAATAATACAACAAAGTTTGTTTCAAGAGGAATTTATTGATTGATAAAATTAAATTAAATATCCCCAAAATATCCCCAACTGAGCAAGCCAAAGGCAACAGTGGCAAGGAACCGAAAAACTTCATCAAGTGACCTAATGGTGTCCTAAAACTCCATCAGGTGACCTAATGGAGAAAAAAAAAAACCTTGGGAGAACCCAGGCTCAGTCGGGGGCCAGTTCTCCTCTGGCATTTATGAGCTAGAGGCCGGATTGTAGTTTGAACTGTAGGATTATATGAATGCCTGGCTGAAGAGATGCGACTTTAATCTAGTTTTAAACTGGGAGAGCGAGTCTGAGCAACGAACAGTATCAGGAAGACTATTCCAGAGTTTTGGAGCCAAATGTGAGAATGCTCTCCCTCCTTTGGTGGTTCTGGATATCCTAGGTATGACCAAAAGCCTTGAATTTAGTGATCTTAAAGAGCGCGATGGATTATAGGGTGATAGAAGATCCGTTAAATAGACTGGAGCTAAGCCGTTTAGGGCTTTATAGGTCAGTAGCAATACCTTGTAATTAATACGGAACTTTATAGGTAACCAATGCAGTGATGATAAAATCGGTGTTATATGATCATATTTTCTTGATCTAGTAAGAACTCTAGCGGCGGCATTTTGGACTAACTGTAGCTTGTTTATTGAGGATGCAGGACAACCAGCTAGTAAAGCATTACAGTAATCCAGTCTCGAGGTCATGAATGCATGAACTAACTTTTCTGCCTCAGAAACTGATAGCATATCACGTAGCTTAGCAATGTTTCTAAGGTGGAAAAATGCTGTTTTTGTAACATATGAAATATGATTTTCAAAAGACAGGTTGCAATCGAGTATAACTCCCAGGTCTTTTACTGTAGAGGATAAAGTAACAGGACATCCTATGATGTTAAAGTTGTATTGTGCGAGGTTTTGTGGGCGGTTTTTTGAACCGATAAGTATTACCTCTGTCTTGTCTGGATTTAATAAAAGAAAATTACGGGTCATCCAATCTTTTATATCTTTAACACACTCTGTCAATTTGGAAAATTTAGCGTTTTCATCCGGCCGTGATGAAATATATATTTGAGTGTCATCAGCATAACAATGGAAACTAATTCCATGTTTCCTTATAATATTTCCAAGTGGCATCATATATATTGAAAATAACAGAGGGCCTAATACAGATCCCTGCGGCACTCCATAGTTTACTGGAGTTATGATCGATTTTTCTCCATTTAAATAGACAAAATGGTAGCGGTCAGATAGGTATGATTTGAACCAGCTTAGTGCTTGTCCTTGAACACCAGTATAATTTTGTAGTCGATCTAAGAGTAATGTATGATCTATAGTATCGAACGCAGCACTAAGATCAAGTAAAACTAGTATTGAGATACAGCCTTGGTCAGAAGCTAAAAGTAAATCATTTGTGATTTTAACGAGCGCAGTTTCAGTGCTATGATGCGGTCTGAATCCAGACTGAAACTTTTCATAGATCTCATTTTGTTGCAAGAAAGAGCCCAGTTGAGCGGACACCACTTTTTCTAATATTTTAGACATAAATGGAAGATTTGAAATGGGTCTATAATTTGCTAGATTATTATGATCTAATTGTGGTTTCTTAATGAGAGGTTTTATAACTGCCAGTGGCAACTCTGCTGCTCAAATGACATATTCAAAAACAGTTCAAAAACATTGATTAATTTAGGAAAGAAACAAGTTGCTTAAACTGATCTTTGCTCATACTAATTGCTCATATGCCTCTAGACACAGAACAGGAATGACCTTAAATGAGAAATATTTTTAAGGATTATTTTGCATAGACGTTACATTTCAGTCAAACACCAAATGCGGATTGCATTTGGTGTTTGACTGAAATGTAACGTCTATGCAAAATAATCCTTAAAAATATTTCTCATTTAAGGTCATTCCTGTTTTGAATATGTAATTTGTGTATTGTCAACAATTAGCATAAACATTCTGCATTTCCATTTGTAGTGTGGATAATTTATTGCGACATTTAAATTGATTATCATGTTTAAGAGCGTTTTTTGGGTGGCACGCCACCAGCGGTTTGCCTCGGCTGGGCCACCGTTGGTACACCAGTGGCAAGCCGATAGTCGGTCCAGTGTTTCTAAGTGCTTAAAGGACATCTTTTATTTATAAATGTATATTTATTTTAAAAATAATCTGAAAGCACTGAATAAAAAAAATGGTGACACTGACCTAATAGATAGCTATCAAAAGCAAAGTGTTGGTGATATAAAAAAAACACTGCCTAAGAGCAAGCTTTCAAATGATATATGGGGGTTGAATGTTTGTAAAAGCAACAATAAAAAACAAAATCTTAAGTTATGAAAGTGCCACGTGCTGGAGTGGTAATTTGCACCTATGAACGGGTCATAGAACTGTGAGTTCTAAATTATTTAAGTAATGTTCTAATTCGAGATGTTTATGTTTGTAAATGCTGCGTGACTTTGACGTGTTTTAATGGCCGTGCCCGTGAACATTCGAGTCGCATTTAAAAACTGGAGCAGCAGAGTTGCCATGGCACGGCACCGCACCACTGCAACTGACAATCAGCAAAACTCCCTCTCTCGCTTGTTTTCACTGCTTTCAGGTGAGTTTAGTCTCTAAAATCTCACAAATAATACACACAACTGTTCTTGACACTTCTCTTACTTGTAATTGACATGCTTTTGTTGAATAATTACTTTATAGAAATGGTTTGGTGTCTTCGAAAAAGTCTGTTAGCATCTCAACCATTTTCAGAAGAGGTAACGTAGGCTAACTCAGTATAGAAGCTCTTGTTTATGAAAGTTTGGGCTTTTAATCACATCTTTATGTGTAGAAGAGAAGTTTTGATTGCTTTGTAAAGATTTTGCTTGGAAGTGAGCCAATTCATTTTACATAAACGTATGTATTTAACATAAACGTATGTACTGTTAATCGGTGACGTCACTTAAGTTACATGGAGCGCTAAAATTAGCTGAAACTATGTCAATGGTAAACAAATATTGATAAAAATTGTTCTGTGATTTCAGCAGCAACAAAATCACCCCTCTACAACAGAGGGGACTCTCCACGATTTCAACATTTCTGAAGAAAGCTGCTGCCAGAGAAGTAGGAAACACAGGTGAACTGAGGAAGCTCATTAAATTACTTCATATTCATTTCTCACAGTATTTTGCACCTATATCACCATGCATCTGTTATTTTCTTATTTTTTTTATTTCTCAAACGTATTTTTTTTTTATTTGTTTAATTTATTTTAAGAAGGTTTTGAGGTACAAATGTAATTGACACTGTATGAGCAACATTAAATGAATAAGTAAACCTAAAAACATAAATTATGTTATCCTATCTAAGAAATAATTTTCTGTATATTCTTTCTCTTTTCTGCATTTCACCTCTGTTGTAGCTTCTTTCCTTTTAATAAACCTGGCATTGTATAATAATATTGTTGGCTCTGTGACAAATTGTTTATCTTCCTAGATCCTTCCATGTTGATGCCCTGCACCGTAGCAAAGTTGGAGCGTATCTTTAAGGCGCTATGAACCATATGACTAGTAAGTAAAACTTCAAACATACACTAATGGTGTTGGTACAGTTTTTTTTTATATTTTGAAAGAAGTCTTTCAGTTCACCAAGACTGCATTTATTTAATAAAAAATACAGTAAAAACAATAATATTGTGAAATATTATTTTAAAAAAGTGACTTTTCGATGTGAATATATTGTATTGTAAAATGTAATTAATTATTGTGATCAAAGCTGAATTTTCAGCATCATTACTCCAGTCTTCAGTGTCACATGATCCTTTAGAAACCATTCTAATATGATGATTTGATGCTCAGGAAACATTTATGATTATTATCAATGTTGAAAACAGTTGTGCTGCTTCATATTTTTGTGTTTTTTTAGGAAAATTTGATGAATAGAAAGTAAAAAAAAAAAAAAAAAGAAGCATTTATTTGAAACAGAAATCTTAACTCTCTCTTCTAGTCAATTTAACCCTCTGGGGTCTGAGGTGTTTTCTGGGTCCTGGAGGTGTTCTGACATGCTCTGACATTTGTGCCTATTTCTGTTACTTGTGACATTTCCATGGCTAAAGTCTGATTACACTGTATTCAGCACAAACTCTGCTACAATAATATGTCAGCAGCATGTATGTAAAAGTTTGTAGTTTTGAGATAAGGACGTTTATGCATGGTTTGTGAAAAAACAAAAAAATAGTGTCACTGAAATAAGGTCATGAAACCCATACTGATTATTTCTTCACAAGACTTTTGAAAATAGTATCACATAGCCTAGAATATTTGCTTCAAAACTATGTGAAAATCATCCTGCGTACTCATTCAGATAAAACAATATATTGATTTAAAATGTGTAAGACATGTTTTGTGTAAGAAAGCTTTATGCGAGGAGGCGTGAATCATCATGAATATTGATGTATTTCACACCTGAGAAAGACAAAGACCCTCCCATAATGGCCCTATCAGATGGGGACTGTGAGAGAACCAGAACAAAGAATGAGTAGAAATTTAACACAACACAACAAAGGACAAAAAAAAGCACATTATTGAACACACTGATCTAAAGACAGAGAATTGAACAATCACACAGGGTGCCATCCCTGAAACATAGTACATACCTGTCATTTCCAAGGTGTTTGATTTTTCATTTTACCATGTTCATGTACAGAGACTCATGTGAATGTTTAAGTCAGCAGGACTCATCAGTGGCATCTGGTCCCTGTAAAAAAAACAAAAAACAACTGCAAACATGCTGATATCAAGATAAACTATAGGGCTGCACGATTTTGGGAATACATTTGATATTTTTCTGGTTAAAATTGCGATTTAAAATGTACAAATATATATATATATATATATATATATATATATATATATATATATATATATATATATATTAGGGCTGTCAATCGATAAAAAAAATTAATCACGATTAATCGCATGATTGTCATGAGTTAACTCGCGATTAATCGCATTTAATCACACATTTTTTTATTTGTTCTAAATGTACCTTAAATTAATACTTTTCAAGTTTGTAATACTCTAATCAACCTGGGCATGGATAAATATAGATGCTTTATGCAAATGTATGTTTATTATTGAAACCATAGTCAATATAGAGCATGAAGATGAGACATGTTTCAAAGGTCATAGATGTTTTTCAAAGAACTTGTTCATGTCTATTAGACATGTAGAAAGAACAAAGAAATACCAGGTTACCATTACTTCTCTTTCTTTGCACTGAGCAATTTACTAACACAAACATGTTTAGATTTTGCATGACAGGGCAGCTCTTCTGAAAATGCTAAATGTACATTTATTAGTTATTATTACATTGTAGTTTGTCTCTCTCTGTGCCCATTTTGATGAAGCTAAATTCTCAATAAAACTGTTTTCATTGGTATATTTTACTGTTTCTGTTGTCAAACAACGGAATGAATTTGAAATGGTGACTGAAACGCGACCCATAAGACATAACCAGCTCTCCCTTCCAAGATGTTAAGTTAATACTTACTTAGTTAAGATGTTAAGTTAATAGCTATACTTCTAAAATTAGTGAAGCAACATAATATCTGTGCTTTACTGAATTAAAGCGCTGCTCCTCCGCGCGAGACGCAGAGAGAGAGAGAGAGAGAGAGAGAGAGAGAGAGAGAGAGAGAGAGAGAGAGAGAGAGAGAGAGAGAGAGAGAGAGAGAGAGAGAGAGAGAGAGAGAGAGAGAGAGAGAGAGAGAGAGAGAGAAAGAGAGAGTCTGCAATGTCGCTAAGTTGGCAACACTGTGTATCTCCATTTCTCCAACTAGAGGTTGGGCCACGGGTCAAACAGAAAATACGCGCTGCGTTAATCGCGCCTTAAAAAAATTAGTGCCGTTAATATGATTTTGCGTTTGACAGCCCTAATATATATATATATATATATATATATATATATATATATATATATATATATATATATAATGAATACCAGGTTTGTTGTGCCTTGTAGGCATATATGTGTAGGGCTTGCATAAAATAATAATAACAATAGCCTATAGCAGGCGGCCTATAGCCTAAATTGTTAAAAAGGAACAATTCAGTAATACTACACTAGAGAAAAATATATGGATTATCATGTGTTACTTCAAATGTTTCCATTCGTTATGACGTTATGAAATGAGATTGGAGTAAAAACATAAAGCCTAATGTTTGACGCGTTTTGCTTTTCAAACGTACAGCGCGAGTGACTCAAACTCACAGGGCGTGCAGAGAACATTTACTGAAGCGATCGAGTCGCTCAAAACTATGAAACATTATTGTTACCACATTATACATATCTACATTTGAGCAGATATCCACAAACACAGTATTTAACAGTAAACACGGGTCTAAACATTATAATATTCACCATATTAGACTAAACACTCATACTAGCCTAGTTTTATATAAATTTAGCATTGAAGGGTTGCCTACCTGTCTTCACATTTCAACATGTCAACATAGGCCTATATATACATTTTAGTCTGGCACCAGTTTAACTAGTAGCTACAATGTAAAGTTTATGCAACAATAACATGGTAATTTCTTACCTTAAAAATCTTTCTCATCTGCAAATCGTGTTCTAATTCTTCTGTGGTAAATCCAAGGTAAACAGCACAGCACAGCACAAACACAACGTGTCTTCCAAACTTGATGAAAAGCAGAGGGGTACTGAAGTCTCTGATTCTTTGTTTTGAGGTAATGAAGGCGTTTACAGGTCTGTGTTCCTTCACGTGGACAATTTGCATGTCAATTGCTCTTGCGCGCGTGGGTGTGGTCACATTAGAGCTAATGAGCAGAGGCTTGAGAAACTGTACTTCTCATTACTTTCATACAGATTACTTAACCCTCTGGGGCCTAAGGTGTTTTTGGGGTCCTTGAGATGTTCTGACATGCCCTTACATTTGTGCTTTTTTCAGTTGCTTATAAACATATTAATGGCAAAGGTGTAATTGCACTATATTTAGCACAAACAGGGCTACCATAATATGTGAGCAACATGTATGTACATGTTTGTATTTTTGAGAAAATAATGTTTATGCATAGTTATTGAAAAAACTAAAAATGAAAATTTCTGAAATAAGGCCACAAAACACATACTAAATATGTGTCCACAAGACTTCTGAATAATGCATTTTGTCGCCTAGAGTTTTTTCTTCAAAATGATGTGAAAATCATCCTGCCTAATCATTCACATAAAACAATTGATTTAAATTTTGTAAGACACTTTTTGTTTGGAAAGGCAATATGCGAGTGGGCGTGATTCACACCTGAGGAGACAATGCCCCCGCATAATGAGGCTGCATACATAATGAGCCTTTCATTCAGGTGTGTGACTGAGCCACAAGAAAGAATGCAAGGACAAAAAAAAAATATATATATATATGTGTGTGTGTGTGTATGTATATGTATGTGTGTGTGTGTGTATATATATATATATATATATATAATTGGTTCACAGTTGTTGTTGTTTTTTCCACAAATTGTGCTTGTAAATTGTATAATATCCAAGGTAAACATTTCTAGTAATTGTGCAGTTAATTGTTCTCATACTGTATTTTCAGATTTGGAATATATTCTCTACCCAAATGTGTCACTAATAAAACACAATAAAAATTATTTAAAGAGAAGGCTTATATTGACCTTTTAAGATTTTTTACATCTATCCTTGTATATATATATATTTTTTTTTTTTTTTTTTTTTTGCTATTTTATTAAAAAGGTTATACAATTACAACATCAATTAAAATTGTAATAATATTTCCAGTGTAATCTTTCTTTGTAAAAACTAAAGTATACATTTTATCATACGTATTTCAAAGTTAAGGATTCATTAGTTTGAATATAGCCTACATTGGAACAAACACTATAATAACATCTTAGTTGATGACTTTATTTTTGACAAAACATAGTATATATATATATATTAACATGAGCAGAAATTGGCAACATTATAAGCTTATTTGATGTGGCAGTATTTTACAGTAAAAACTTTATAATCTATCCGATTTTTGTAGTCGATTTTTACTCATCTCAGTATAGCAATAGAGTTTGGTAAAAGCTGTTCATTCATTCACACACAAAAACACGATTCATTTTGAAACAGTATTTTTGCCAGCTGTAGCTACACAACAGCGCGCATCTGTGCATTCATTCATTCACACACAGAAACGCGATTCATATTTAAACAGTCTTTTTGCGTGTACAGACACTTGCGATTAGAACAAAGCAAATATAGAACTGACCTATTCCTCAGCCGGATCCGTTGCTCCTCGAAATGAAACTTCCAGCACTTCTGAGGTAAATTTTCCAGGATTATTATTAAGATAGTATTATTCCTCACAGCGTCGTAAAGTACACGAGTCTGAAAGTGAACTCGCGGTGTGTGTTATCCAGCTGATGTGGGCGTTTCACAGGTTTGCATGAATGCCTCAGATAATTTGCGTTTGAATAGCACGCGCTCTCCGTGGGCGGTGATGAGATGAGAACGACTGACATCTCTCTCTTTTCATACATATTACATAAACTGTGAATATTTGTTTTTTATAAAAATTACTTCATTTAAAAGAAGAGAATTCAAGCTTCCTGCCTGTGTGTCTGTATGCCTGTTTGACTGAGTATTCGGTGAGTTACAGTTCATTTTCGGACGCGTTTCAGAATGAAATTCACTGACAGAGAGAAAGCAGAACTCACATCATGTTTATTTTGTCTTTATTTGGCAAAAAGCACAACATGTTGTTTTTATTGTGAGTATACACAAAAAAAATACACACTTAACAGGATCGATTGATGTATGAAACTTGTATGCAAGATCAAAGTCAACAGAGTATTTTGAATCTCTTTTGCACTGATAAGAAAAAAAGCGAGCCTATCGCGTCAGCCGACCCCAGGAGGTTAAACAGAGAATACTGTTTAAAAATACTAGAGACGCCCAGACTTCCCTCTCCCTAGACACTTCCTCCAGCTCTTCCGGGGGAATACCGAGGCGTTCCCAGGCATGCCGGGAGACATAATCCCTCCAGCGTGTCCTAGGTCTTCCCTGGGGTCTCCTCCCGGTGGGACGTGCCCGGAACACCTCCCGGGAAGGCATCCAGGAGGCATCCGGAACAGATGCCCAGGCCACCTCAGCTGGCTCCTCTCAATGTGGAGGAGTAGTGGCTCTACTCTGAGTTCCTCCCGAGTGACCGAGCTCCTCACCCTATCTCTAAGAGAGCCCAGCCACCCTGAGGAGAAAGCTCATTTTGGCCGGCTCTATCCGGAATCTTGTCCTTTTGGTCATGACCCACAGCTCATAGGAACATAGGTGAGAATAGGACCGTAGATCGACCGGTATACCGAGAGCTTCGGCTTGCAGCTCAGCTCCTTCTTCACCGCGACAGACCGGTACATCGACTGCGTTACTGCTGAAGCTGCACCGATCCGTCTGTCAATCTCCCCGTCCATCCTTCCCTCACTCGTGAACTCTCGACTTGACTGTTACAATGGATTAAACAAAAATATTAATCAGCACAACTGTTTTTGACATTTATAATAATCAGAAATGTTTAGGATGTTTGCATTGTAAGAATGTATAGTATTCAAATAAAAAAATGCTGACTCGCTAGGTCATGTTTTCTCATTAAAATCAGATGATTTCCTATTAATTCAATAGAATGTAAGAGAATACTAGGGAATACCAATATGGCGGCGCAGTGGCTTCACTTTATATTACGTCATGAGCAATCCAGTAATTTATATAAATCAGTGGGTAGTGCCTAGCATATCAAAGTCCACTAAAGGAGATTTCTCACATTTTTCTCCTAAACTCTGGAATAACCTTCCTGATAATGTTTGTGGCTCAGACACACTATCTAAATTTAAATCTAGATTAAAGAAATCTATTTAACCAAGCATTCAATTAACACATCTCATAATCTTGTTCTACAGTTATATGTGATGAAATGGTAAAAATAACAAATTATCATCTTTTGTCTGAAATAATATGAACAGCAGCTATGCTAATCTTTCTCCTGTTGCTTCCCTGTTTCTATCTCAGGATGCTCAGCAAGTTTACTAGAGATTACGGCAGCTCCAGTTTGGATCCATCCTCACTTGTGAAGACTACAGATGATGCAAACACTCACGAAAGACTTCAGATGATGGCAACTATGGATGGATTTGGCCCGGTTTTACAGACTCTGAGATTGAGCCAGGATTGACCTTAGTTAAATTAGGAAATTTAAGTAGCTTTTTTAAATGTACTCTAGAAGAAGAAGAAAAAAACATTACTGGTGTGAATCTTGAGACAAAACAATAGCACTGACATATTTTAAGATATTTTAGGTCAAGTTGCTTCCAGTTAAGACTGTTCAAACATGCATTTTAGTCTGGGACTAGCTTAAGCCTTGTCTGGGTAATCGGGTAAAGTGTCTTAAAGGGAAGGTTTGCATGACAGTTTTTCTGACAAATAAACAGGGATATCTCAGTACATGTAACTCAGAGAAAGAGTAAAGAGTCTTCATTTACATATATGACCAACATTGTAACAATAGTGGGTTGAAAATCTGCAAACTTGCCCTTTGTTGAAGGATAGGATAATTGTGTCTGTTTAACTGAACATGGCTTTAAACTCATTACTTATCTTATGGACATTACTTTGTTGCCAGAAGATGCTCTCCAGTGAGTCACTGTCACCTCTGGCTGATTAACCCTCTGAGGTCTGAGCTGTTTTCTGGCCCTGGAGGTGTTCTGGCATGCTCTGACATTTGTGCTTATTTCTGTTACTTGTGACATTGTCATGGCTAAAGTCTTATTACACTGTATTTAGCACAAACTCTGCTACAATAATATATCAGCAGCATGTATGTAAAAGTTTGTCGTTTTGAGATAATGACATTTATGCGTGGTTTGTGAAAATACCAAAAAAAACTGTCACTGAAATAAGGCCATGAAACCCATACTGTAGGGTGATCATATTTTAGTTTTCAGAAAACAGGACGGGGGCGTGGTTGATGGGCGGGGCGGGATTTTTTGGGGAGGCGTGGTTAAGGGATGGGGCGTGGTTTGGGGGAGAATGCATCAAAAATACTTGACAAATGCATTCACAATCTTGCAACTATGTTATTGTACTTTAATACATAAAGTAATACATCCTTTCCATTCAATGTTTGGCCCGTAAAAATACTATAAAAAATAAAGTTTAGCTTTTAACACCTTTTACATGACACTATTTCTTTTCATGGCCTATAGGTTAAAAATGTCCTACTAAAATAAATAAATAAAATCTACTACACTATTTCAGTAAAAAAACAATTTCAATCCTCCTGATGTTCTCTTAGCCTATACTTTCTTTATGTGGGCTTCTAGGTCGCTAGCACCTTGACACTGACACACGTACGTACCAACTTTGCAGTTCATGCATTCTGCTTTACACTGATCCCGACCGAAACGAAAACACGGGAATTTTCTCTGTAAATCATCTGTGAATTTACATTTGGGCTTTTTTTTTATTTTTACTTACATCTGATCTTACCTCGCACTTGACCGTAAACTGAAGCGTCTGAAGCGTCACGCTACCAAAATTCTGTGAACGTAAAGTCCGCCTACTTTGATTTGATTGGTCATTTCAAATATTCTAACACTGACAAGCAGTGACAGACCAATGAGGCTGCGATGAACACACACACACACACACAGGCTATTCTGAAGATTCTGACGTGCTCTCTGCTTGACGCTGCGGATTGAAGAACACGCTGATTATAACAAGAGGGGGTGAAGCCAAAGCCGGTTTCATATGTTTTGTGTGCAAAGGCAAGCAGCCCAATGAAAAATAATGAAAACCAGGACATTTTCATCACTTTTTAAAAAACAGACAGAACGGCCAGGACAGGACGTGAAAACAGGACATGTCCTGGGAAAACAGGACGTTTGGTCACCCTACCATACTGATTATTTCTTCACAAGACTTTTGAAAATTGTATCACGTAGCCTAGAATATTTGCTCCAAAACTATGTGAAAATCACCCTGACTGCTCATTCAGATAAGACAATGTATTGATTTAAAATTTCTAAGACGTGTTTTGTGTGAGAAAGCCATATGCGAGGAGGCGTGATCATCTCATGAATATGTAAGCCTTCAACACCTGAGAAAGACAAAGACACTCCCCTAACTGCCCTATTAGGAGCTATCAGGCCCTGTCATTCAGAGCAACCTTGCACAAAGAATGAGGAGATTTAAAAAAGAATGGCTTTTAGATTGTTTGGATTTATTTACAACACAACATAATCCAAAAATACACAACAAATGACAAAAGAGCACATTGAAAACAATGATCCAAAGACAGAGACCTTTGTGCCATTCCTAAAAACATTGTACATACCTTTCATTTCCAAGGTGTTTGATTTTCACTTTACCATGTTCATGTACAGAGACTCATGTGAATGTTGAAGTCAGCAGGAAAAAAAGTGAACATACTGGTATCAAGAGAAACTAGGCCTGCACGGTTTTGGGAATACATTTTAGATTTTTCTGGTTAAAATTGCTTTTTAAAATTCACAGAATACACACACACACACACACACACAAATGTTTCCAACAATATATAATATAATGAACACCATGTTTGCTGTGCCTTGTAGGCACAAGCTGTGTGCAGTACTGCATAAAATAATAATAACAATAACCTATAGCAGCCTATAAATCTTCCAAAAGATTTCAGTAACAATGCTAGAGAAAAATATATTGATTATATTATGTTACTTCAAATGTTTCCATTCGTTATGATGATATGAAATGAGATAATAGTAAAAACATAAAGCCTAATGTTTGGTGCATTTTTCCTTTCAAACGCGATCGCGCTCCAAAATATGATACATTCAAACGCGATCGCGCTCCAAAATATGATACATTCAAACCCACAGCGCGCTCCAAAATATGATACATTCAAACGCGATCGCGCTCCAAAATATGATACATTCAAACGCGATCGCGCTCCAAAATATGATACATTCAAACGGGATCGCGCTCCAAAATATGATACATTCAAACGCGATCGCGCTCCAAAAATAGGATGTGATAGTAAGTAATTTTAGCAGTAGAGATATTAGCAGAGAAGGAAGAGAGGAGGGACTGATAAAGACCAAGGTCAGTAGGATCTTTCGATTTGCGCCACTTCCTCTCTGCACCCCTGAGTTTAGAACGATGTTCACGGAGAACATCAGATAACCATGGGGCAGAGGGTGTGGCGCGGGCTGGCCTGGAGGACAGGGGGCAGAAGTTGTCCAAGCAGGATGTTAAAGTGGAGAAAAGATTATCAGTTGCACTGTTAGTATCTAGTGTTGAAAGCTGATCAGGTGGAGGAAGTGTGGATGAGACCAGAGAGGATAGGCGAGAGGGTGAGAGTTGAGCGTAGGTTTCACCGAAAGGTGACCTGTGGAGGAGTGCGTGTTGTGTTCTGAGGCAGGTTGAGAGTGAGGAGGAAGTGATCTGAGGTGTGCAGAGGAGTGACCAGTGTATGGTCAGTGGAGCAGTAGCGTGTGTAAATAAGGTCCAATTTATTACCTGATTTGTGAGTAGCCGCAGTAGATACTCGTTTGAGGTCGAATGAGGCAAGCAGAGTGTGGAAATCAGCAGCCTGAGGTTTTTCTAGGTGGATGTTGAAGTCTCCAAGAACTATGAGAGGAGTACCGTCCTCAGGGAAGGATGAGAGTAACACATCAAGCTCTTCCAAGAAACTGCCAAGCTGTCCTGGGGGACGATATCCGATTGTTAAGTCTGACGTCACGCGTGACGTTTAGCCTTTTCCGGGTCCGAGCGCTCCTCTCGTCCAGAAATAACAATGGTGGAACCTGTAAATTTATTTACGACCACGTCCTTCTTAGTGAGGCACCCTTGGCGGTCAAAAAGGGTTTAAATTCCTTTAACACCAACAGAGTGGTTAGTGTAGCTCATCACTCAGGTGGCATAATTAAGGGTAGAGTCCAGGCATCAATGAAAAAGAAGATTTACGAGGTTGAAGTGAGTTAGCTCGGGACACGGGACACAGCACTGCGGCATTGTAAAAACACTCAATAATAACCAAAACACTAGCGAAAGCGGTAGGTAGGTAGAGAGGACCTGGACTTTGGACCCGGAAAGAGTATTATCGGAGAGTGGTTACGTCACGACTTAACAACCGAATACAACTACAAAATGGATTTTAATAGGGCTAGTGATAGTAATTGAATGTGATTCACAGAGGTGGTAAATGATCAAATTTCCAATCGTTTGAGATGAGCAGACCAGTACCACCACCCCTACCAGTCAGGCGAGGAGTGTGTGAGAAAGTGAATTTAGTGGAGAGGGCAGCCGGTGTGGCAGTGTCCTCTGGTCTGATCCAGGTCTCAGTCAGGGCCAATAGGCTGAGACCCGAATGACTAGAAATAGATGTAATGAAATCAGCTTTGTTTACAGCGGACTGGCAATTCCAGAGACCAATAGGAAAAGAGAATATAGTACTAGAAAACACCGGAAAAGTACGCAGGTTGTTAGGATTGGACTGCCTTTTTAAAATATTGCAGTTCTGTCAACACTGCACTGGCTCCCTATTAAACATTGTATACATTTTAAAATATTGCTGATTACTTACAAAGCACTAAATGATTTAGCTCTGCAGTACTTGAGCGAGCTCTTAACGTATTATAGTCCTTCACGTCTATTGCGATCTCAAAATTCCGGCCAGTTGATAATACCTAGAATATCAAAATCGACTGCTGGTGGTAGATCCTTTTCCTATTTAGCACCAAAACTTTGGAACAGTCTTCCTAACATTGTCCGGGAAGCAGACACACTCTGTCAGTTCAAAGCTAGACTAAAAACACATCTCTTTGACCTAGCATACACATAACACATTATAGACTTTTATAATTCAATGTTAGGCTGCATAGTTTAGGTCAGCCGAAACCGGGAACACTTCCCATAAATCCTGATGTACTCGTTACATCATAAGAAGAAAGGCATCTACGCTAATATTAGTCTCTCTGTTTATCCCGAGGTTTACCGCAGTCCGCCGGATCCAGGCCGTATCCAGATCTGATAAAGGACCTGCGCCTGGACGCGACGACAGCGCAGTCCTGAAATGTCAACTAGGCTCTTCCCTGTGAAGGCCTCCCTCCCCTCCCTTTACCTATCTACAGGTAAAGCGTTGTCGGGATAATTCCGGTTCGCATGGCTATGTGGAAGCGATAAAAATTCTGTATTATTAATTTTAAGGCCAGACAAGTAGTATGTTGAGGGTTGATTTGTAGGGAAGGACTACACGCCTGCGCACATATATTCAAACGCGCATACCTATAGACTGAATTCGTAATACGCATGTGCACGCCATCTGCATTCTCACTGATTCGCGCTTTTGAAGTTTGCGCAGAAAGAACTTAATACGCATGTGCACGTCATAGGCGTTCTCACTGGTTTGCGTTTTTGAAGTTTGCGCAGAAAGAACTTAAGAGTTTTCTGTTAAAACAGTGTCGTGTTAGCAGTGTTAGCGGTGTCTTAAGTTAATAACTAATGATCGTTGCGACGGAAGTGAATCAATCAAACTAACTTTAGCTGGTTAATAAAGCCAAAACACTTTACTTTAATTTACTATTATCAATGTAAAGCTGCTTTGGAACAATCTACATTGTTAAAAGCGCTATATAAATGAAGATGACTTGACTTGACTTGACCTGACTGCAGACCCCCCTGGTGATTTATGTAAGAGACCACCGATGTGTTGTCTGACCGGACAAGCACATGATGGCCCCTCAGGTCTGGGAGGAAATGTCTCAATGCATTGAAGACTGCCATCATCTCCAGGCAATTTATGTGCCACGAAAGATGATGACTCCTCCAGAGACCCTGAGCTAAGCGGCCTTACATTACCGCTCCCCAGCCAGTGAGGAAAGCATCTGTCGAGATCGCAACTCGATGGCAAAGAGCTCCCAACACTGGACCCTGGGATAGGAACAAAGGTTTCCTCTATATAATCAAGGCGTGGAGACACCGCTGCGTGATCTTGATCATACGAAGTGGGTTTCCCCTCGGGGAGAACCCCCTGGTCCTGAGCCACCACTGCAAAGGTCTCATGTACAGCAGGCCAAAGGGTATCACATTGGACGCCGCTGCCATGAGGCCTAACAGTCTCTCGAACTGTTTTACAGTGCGTGACTGGCCTAGCTTTAGCTCTTTTGTGGCTGTGAGGATAGCAGCTACACGAGCGGGCGATAGGACGGCTCGCATTGTGACTGAATCTCAGACCACACCAAGAAAAGTGGTCCTCTGTACTGGAGAAAGTACACTCTTCTTGGCATTAAGCCTCAACCCCAATTTCTGCATGTGTGCGAGGACGACATCTTGATGCCGAACCGCCAACTGCTCTGATGCTGCTCAATTCAGCCAGTCGTCGATGTAATTCAGAATGCACATGCCCTGCAGCCTGAGCGGGACCAAAGCTGCATCTACGCACTTCGTGAACGTGCGGGGTGATAGAGCTAGACCGAATGGAAGTACCCGATATTGGTATTCTTTGCCCCCAAAAGAAAACCTCAGGAAGTTCCTGTGCTGAGGGAGGATGGAGACATGGAGTCACGATCTGTTTGAGTGTCAGCATCTTGAACTTGAGTTTCTTGACTGTACGATTCAACTGATGAAGATCTAGTATAGGACGCAACCCCCCTTCCTTTTTTGGAACAATGAAGTAGCGGCTGTAAAAACCTGATTCTCTGTCGAGTGAGTACACCTGCTCTATGGCCTCCTTCACTAACAGAGCTTTCACCTCTTGCTCCATTACCAGAGCCTGCTCAGAATGCAATAGCGTGAGCAACACCCTGTTGTAGCTTGGTGGACGAGAACCAAACTGAATTCTGTATCCTCTTTCTTCTATCTGCAGGACCCATTGAGATATGTTTGGCAGATTCTTTCATTCTGTCAGATAATCTACTAAGGGTACCAGCCTCTCGAGACTGGCCTCTGGTATAACTGGAACAGCCACTTCGGTGGCCTGAAGCATACTGGCAGGAACCAACCAAACTGACTGTTTTTGAACCCCCCTCAGAGGGTGCGAGTTTGACGCAGTGTTGAGTTGACACTGAGCCATGTGCTCGCTGGAGACCGCTGCGCCCCGAGGCACCGAGAGTGGCGGGGTTGGCAGAACAGCCCCCTGAGGGCACCGAGATGGAACGGGCACCGTGTACTGAGGTGTACATCACTCCACCCCGGTTGGGGCTGCCCTCAGCGGTCTGACACGGTGGCGTCAGGACCTTTTCTGAGCCGAAGCCTTCTTAGCTTGAAGAACGGTCCTCAGATCCGGCTTCTGCTTTGAAAGCTTCGGCTGAGAGTTTCGGCCCGGCCCCCATGATTTTTGAGGAGGAGCACGGGATGTAACACTCTCTTTTTGTTGCGCTTTATACGAGGAGCTGGACGGCTGGGGCTGCTCACACCCAGCAGCCCCAGGGAGTTGGGTGCGGTGAGGGAGATATTTTTTAAATGCCTCAGATTGCTTTTTGGCCTCCTGGAACCTCTCGATGACCGTATTCACTGAGTGCCCGAAGAGATCAGAAGGCGTAATCGGGGCATCTAATAAAAAAGCTCTGTCTTTGTCCTTGATTTCAGCTAGATTCAGCCAAAGATGCCTCTCAGTGGCCACCAGGGCTGGCATAGGCCGCCCTATTGCTCTGGCAGTCTCTTTGGTGGCCCTGAGAGACATCTGTAGCCCGAAGCAGTTCGCACTTCGTCAGGTCCAACTCCCTTGCTCTTATCCAAATCTGCCCAGCAGATCAGCCTGATATGCCTGTTACAATGCCATTGTGTGGAGACATGCTCCGGTCTGACCTGCTGCTGTATATGCTTTACCCACTAAATTAGATGTTGTTTTGAGTGGTTTAGTGGGTAGCACTGGGGGCTTCAGGGACTATGGTGAACCAGGGGACAGATAGCTAGCTAACGTCTGTTCAGCCCTGGGCATCGCCCCATAGCCATATTCTTTCAGCCCCCTAATATCGGTATACACATGGACTTGGGGGCTAAAAAGACGGGATGAATATGGCTTATTCCACGATCTAGACAGCTCGCTGTGCAGATCGGGAACAAATTTAAGGTGATAAATTAGATGATAGGAAGCGCTCGTCTAGTTTACTTTTAGGACGAGCACCTCTTTTCTCGGCCAGCCACTCAATATTTAATTTTGCCATGGCACGAGTTACCACCTCCACCAGCTCCTCATATGTTGGGGAAAGAGGTGGCAAATCCTCTTCCCCCTTATTCTGTTCATCATCAATACTCAATACATCTAGTTCCTCAGAACTAGAGTACTGAAGCATTGGGCTATCTTGCTGGGCGGAAGAAGCCGCTGGGCGGGCTTCTGACACCGGCGAGAGAGCACTGGATCCCTCGGGTAAAGGAAGAGAAAGGGCGGAGCCCGTCTCTAACCCCGCAGAGAGATCCATTTGTGATCCCCAGGAATGCCTTCTCCGTGCTGCCTTAGCAGCAGCGGGTCCGGATCCCTGAGGATCGCGAGCCTGGCCACTTTCCTCAAAAAGTGACAGGCGAGAGCGGAGCGTGCGAAGCGGAAGCCTCTCACAATGTTCACAGTCAGCCCCCTCGAAGGCTGACATAGCATGCTCCACTCCCAAACACAAGACACATAAATCGTGTGTATCCCCACCCGTTAAAGGGATAGTTCGGAGTAAAACCAACCTAGGGTCCTTTGCACCATGACCTTGAGCTAAACACCCCCCCAGAAGCCTTTTTTCCCTTGGTCGAACATTATTAAAGTTAGAGCTTATTTAGAGATATCAGCCGAATGGATAGTGCAGGAACCTAGGTTGTATCTCGTAAATTACCCCACTTATAATGCCCGGAATGGTACCAAACTTCTACAGTAGATCAGATGGGTTCTGTACTCATAAAACGAGGCACTGGAAAGTTTGTAAGTATATCAGGAGTTTATTTAAATGACACTTGTCTGATGGCTAATGCTACCGCTAACCCGGTCGTCGAGGTCACTTCAGTGATTTGGGAAAAGCACGTAAAAGTCCTGGCAGAAAGCGATGCATAAGGATAGTGTAACGACGCCCAGTTCCAGGAATGCACTAATATTTTGTTGGTAGTACCAGTTTGCAACAATTATTAGTTAACACTAAGTTGTCAACACTTCAAAAAAAACCCAACATTTTGGATATACTGGCTTTCTGCCAGGACTTTTACGTGCTTTTCCCAAATCACTGAAGTGACCTTGACGACCGGGTTAGCAGTAGCATTAGCCATCAGGCAAGTGTTTTAAGAAACTCCTGATGTACTTACAAACTTTCCAATGCCTCTTTTATGAGTACAGAACCTATTTGTACTACTGTAGAAGTTTGGTACAATTCTGGGCATTATTACTGTGGTAATTTACGAGATACAACCTAGGTTCCATTAGCGCCTGCACTAAGCCATTCGGCAGATATCTCTAAATAAGCTCTAACTTTAATAATGTTCGACCAAGTGAAAAAAAAGGCTTCTGGGGGGGTGTTTGGTTCAAGGTCATGGTGCAAAGGACCCTAGGTTGATTTTACTCCGAACCATCCCTTTAAATAGCGTGGCCAGGGAGAAGGACACAATTTAAACATCTCTTTAGCAATTGCTGAGGCACAGAAGATAATGCCGGTCAGACCGGATGTGCCTTTATCCTTTCCTGGTTGTGACGTCATCCATCCATGACGCTCACTCTCGCCATTGGACTAGTTGACATACGTGCTTCAGACACAATCACGCAGGGGGCGTTCCTAAAGCGTCATCGATGAAGCGCGAGTTCCCTCGGAAGGGAACCATGGTCCTTGTAGTAAAACCATGGTTAATTTTGTTAGCTACTATGGTTTTACTGCAAATGCTGTGGTAAAACCATGGTTCATTTTCATAAGGGTACAAATATATATCAAACATAACTGAACATTAAACATTAACAGATGTTTCCCTTTACTCAAAAACACATAAAATAACTCTTAATTTCAATATTTCCTCTCCTTTTCCAGCCATGTGCAAAGCATGCTGGGAACTAACAATGGTGTCTCTAAATAAGTCAAGTCAAGTCATCTTCATTTATATAGCGCTTTTAACAATGTAGATTGTTCCAAAGCAGCTTTACATTGATAATAGGAAATTCAAGTAACAGAGATTGTTTTGGCTTTATAGCAGCTCTAGAATAAAGTTATTGTCCAGCTAAAGTTAGTTTGATTGATTCACTTCCGTCGCAACGATCATTAGTTATTAACTTACGGGCCGCTAACAGGACACCGTTTTAACAGAAAACTCTTAAGTTCTTTCTGCGCAAACTTAAAAAACGCAAACCAGTGAGAACACCGATGGCGTGCACATGCACATTACGAGTTCAGTCTATATATGTGCGCAGGCGTGTAGTCCTTCCCTACAAATCAACCCTCAACATACTACTTGTCTGGCCTTAAAATTTATAATACAGATTTTTTTGCGCTTCCACCTAGCCAAGCGAACCGGAATTATCCCGACAACACTTTATCTGTAGATAGGTAAAGGGAGGGGAGGGAGGCCTTCACAGGGAAGAGCCTAGTTGACATTTCAGGACTGCGCTGTCATCGCGTCCAGGCGCAGGTCCTTCATCAGATCTGGATACAGCCTGGATCCGGCGGACTGCGGTAAACCTCGGGATAAACAGAGAGACTAATATTAGCATAGAGACCATTCTTCTTATGATGTAACGAGTACATCTGGATTTATGGGAAGTGTTCCCGGTTCCGGCTGCCTAACATTGAATTATAAAAGTCTATAATGTGTTATGTGTATGTTAGGTCAAAGAGATGTGTTTTTAGTCTAGCTTTGAACTGACAGAGTGTGTCTGCTTCCCGGACAATGTTAGGAAGACTGTTCCAAAGTTTTGGTGCTAAATAGGTAAAGGATATACCGCTAGCAGTCGATTTTGATATTCTAGGTATTCTCAAATGGACGGAATTTTGAGATCGCAATAGACGTGAAGGACTATAATGCTCGCTCAAGTACTGCGGAGCTAAACCATTTAGTGCTTTGTAAGTAATCAGCAATATTTTAAAATGTATACAATGTTTAATAGGGAGCCAATGCAGTGTTGACAGAACTGGGCTAATATGGTCATACTTCCTGGTTCTGGTAAGAACTCTAGCTGCTGCATTTTGGACCAGCTGTAATATGTTTATTAAGCATGCAGGGCAACCACCCATATTAGCATTACAATAATCTAGCCTTGATGTCATGAACGCATGGACTAATTGTTCTGCATTTGTCAATGAGAGCATATGACGTAATTTCTATATATTTTTAAGATGGAAAAATGCAGTTTTACAGATACTAGACACGTGACTTTCAAATGAAAGATTGGTATCAAAGAGCACACCCAGGTTCCTAACCAACGACGAAGACTTGACAGAGCAGCCATCAAGTGTTAGACAATATTCTAGGTTATTACTTGAGGACGTTTTTTGTCCAATAATTAGAACCTCGTTTTTTTCCGAATTAAGTATTAGGAAATTACTTGTCATCCAATTTTTTATATTCCGTTAATTTTGTGAATTGGTAAGTTTCGTCAGGGCATGAAGAAATATAGACCTGAGTATCATCAACATAACAGTGAAAACTAATGCCATGCTTTCTAATGATATCTCCTAAGGGTAGCATGTACGGAGTGAACAGCAACGGTCCTAGTACTGAGCCTTACTGAACTTGTGATCGATGAGACATCTCTTCAGTTACTGCTACAAACTGATAACAGTCAGGGCCCGGTTTCCCAAAACGTTCTTATCGCTAAGTAGTTCTTAAAGGAACACTCCACCGTTTTTTAAAATAAAGCTTATTCACCTTCTTTCCCACATTTAGATAGGTGGGCAAATGCATTTTTGTCTCAGTGCATGCATTGTTTTAGTTTGACAGGGTCGGTGTGAGCTTAGCTTAGCATAATGAATGGAATCCTTTGTTGCCAGCTAGCATGTCCTGAATAAAAGTTATATAAAAATAAATAAAAAACCCTACCTAATTACTTCTTGTGGCCTGTGTATTCACAACAAGCACAAATAGCGATGCAGATTAACACTAGGCGATTTCCTAGGCAGATATTGACTTATATATTAAGGACTATATTAGGGGGAAGCACAGGCGAAGCACTGCTACTTGGGCGTGATATCTCTGCGCCCAAGTAGCAGTGCTTCGCCTGTGCTTCCCCCTAATATAGTCCCAAGTCAAAATCTGCATAGGAAATCGCCTAGTGTTAATCTGCATCGCTATTTGTACTTGTGAATACGCAGGCCACAAGAAGTAATTAGGTGGGGGGTTTTTTTTTTATATATATCACTTTTACTCAGGACATGCTAGCTGGCACCAAAGGATTCCATTCATTATGCTAAGCTAAGCTAGCGCCAACCCTGTCAAACTAAAACAATGCATGCACTGAGACAAAAATGCATTTGCCCACCTATCTAAATGTAGGAAAGAAGGTGAATAAGCCCTTTTTCAAAAAACGGTGGAGTGTTCCTTTAACCTATTCCTTAACCTCTCTCTTAACGTTATGGCACGATTCCCGACACGTTCGTAGGCTAAGTATATCTTCTGTAAGTCACACTTTCGTAAGGTTGGTCTGGACCACTCTTAGCTTTACCTTATCACTGTTGCAGGTCTATATGAAAATAATTCTGAAGTTTTAATACACACAGACAGTTCATTTAGGCTAATTCAAGTGTTTTCATGCAAAGAATAAAATTGTCAATCACACTGATTGTTGTTAGAATTTTAATTATATTATTATTATATATTATATAATTAATTTAATAAAAGAGCGCTTTTAAAGGCCAGTGAAAGCATAGGCTACTGTCAGTTAAGTTCTATTTGGACGCTAATATTGTTTCTCATTGGCATGTCCGGTATTTTAAACATTTACAGGGGTAAGTCGGTGATTTTAGTGCCGTCCAAATCCATAATATCAGTGTTTTTTTCACCCAACCCGCGTAAAAATCCCTGGCCAAATTAGTACCTACTGTTTTTTGACAAACAGGTCGTGTGCTAATTTAATTGCCGTCTGAATCCACATCTCTGAGTTTACAAGAAGAGATTCAAAATTCACTGTTTAAATCCTTTTTGATCACTGCCGAGCACCGTGCTTGTGTGTAGGGATGGGCACTGGGCAGTGGGCATTCTTACTACACATGAAACACCATCGGCCGTGGCCGGGACACCAGAAAATACACTCTTTTGGGGATTTATCTGGGTAGCCGTGAAAACGGCATTTGTGTGCAGGCAAGCGGGTGACAGAACCGACTTGTTGGCTGCAGAAAACACTGGAACAGTCACATTTGCTGGAACTGGACGAGCGAATAGCTTTGGTGTGAGTCTGGCCGCAGCTGGACTTAAACACCGTCGTTTTCCTAGCTGTGCTAGGACGACTTCGGGGCCTCGGGCTTCACCGTAATCTTAGGTCGCGAGCCACGTACAGCGGGGCGGCGACCGGATGAGCGGGAGCGCGGTCTCGCGCTTCGGGCCTGGCGGCGCTGTGAAGTGGAGGCAGTGGACGGTGGCTGTGGCTGTGAGCTCTGAGCAGACGGTTTCGCACGGCCTGCTGCAGAGCTGGAGCGCTTCGGGAGGAAGTGCTTCATAGCCTGTGACGCTTTCTGTACCTCTGCGAATCTCTCCGCGAAATCCTTGACGGAGGATCCAAAGAGGCCTGTGGCGGAAAGCGGGGCGTCGAGGAACGCGGTGCGCTCAGACTCGGCCATTTCCGAGAGCGTCAGCCAAAGATGTCTCTCAGTCACGGTGAGAGAGGCCATATTCCGTCCAATGGCTTGCGCTGCAGACTTAGTAGCACGGAGAGCGAGGTCCGTGGCACTCCTTAAGTCCGGCACGCAGATCGCGTCAGGTCCTTCCTCATCCAGCTTACGGAGGAGATCGGCCTGGAAGATCTGAAGCGTTGCCATGGTGTGCAGCGCTGACGCAGCTTGCCCGGCGGCGGAGAAAGCGCGGCGGAGCAGGCTTGACGTCGTGCGGCAAGCTTTAGAGGGTAGGGCCGACTTAGCACGCCGTCCAGCGGAGGGCGGGCATAAGTGGGCCACTATCGCCTCTTCGACCGGCGGCAGCGAAAGGTATCCTTTGTTCTTGGGATCGTCAACAGCGGAGAATGCCAAAGAAACAGCAGGACGCACTCTAGCCGAATAGGGGGCGTTCCAGGACTTGGCGAACGCCTTAACTGAGGACTTAACTCAGGAAGAAAAGGCGCCGGTCTGGACGCAGGCGAAGCGCGCTCCCCAGGCAGGAAAAATCCATCCAGCCGGTTGTGAGCGGGCTGCTCAGGCGAAGACCACTCGAGGCCGAGGCTCGCCGCGGCCTGTGCGAGTACTCGCATGAGCTCCGTCTCGATGGACGCTCTCTTGCCTGACGACGTGCGGGCAGGGGGCGCGGGGTCCTCAGAGCCCGCCCAATCCTCACTGCCTGACGCCAGGATAGAGCAGGAATCATCCTCTCCCAGCAGGGCTTCCTCATCCACGATGTCAACGGAAGCGGCGGCAGACGGCGGCCGCTGTCCGTCAGGAAGCGAGGCTGACGAAGCCGGGGAAGCAAGCGGGCGAACCGGCGAGCTTTGGCGGCTGAGGGAGGGTTCCGGGGCCCGCTGGGCACGGCGCTTTTTACGGCGCGACGCCGCGGCGGGCGGGGGAGCAGTCTCGGTGAAGAAGGCTAGGCGAGTCCTCAGAGTCGCCATTGCCATCAGCTCGCAGTGAGGGCAGCCGCCGTCAGCGAGCGCGAGAACTGCATGTTCCTCACCCAGGCAGGAAACGCAAACCACGTGGCGGTCCCCGTCGCTGAGTGTGGCTCTGCACGAGCCGCAGGAAGGCATCTTTAAAAAGACGCTAGCTCTTTTAGAATGTGTGTCGCGGCGGCGACACACACACACAAAAGTACAGTGTAATTAGGAAAGGATATAAGCGCCGGAAAGCGCAGCAGGAAGGCAGGAAGGCGGCGCGGCCAGCGACTTCAGTGACTCGTCCCGCTGAAGGTGCTCTCTCTCAGACGGCGCGGCTTCTTCTCCGGCTCCAGCGATGCGTGTGCTTCGCTTGAAGGATGAAAAATCAGATAATAGCTGCCTGCGAGCGGTATTTATAGGCCTAGACCACGCCCATTTCGGCGGGACGTGACGCAGCGGGCGCGAAGTGCCCTGATTGGGTCTGGCGTCACGCCAGGCCTCGCTCGATAGGCTGCTGCAGTTGCCGCAGAGCAGCCAATAGGCGCGCGAGCTGTCTCGCCTATGTCTGCATGCTGCCGCAACGCGTTTTGCATTATTACAAAATTAAGGATAATTTTTGGCTTCAATATCTCGCGGAAAAAGGATTTTCCCCTAGCGTAAGATATCTTAAGCAGTACGAGAGACCTCTCGTAAGAGAACATACATGTTGTTGATTTAGATGATTTAACGAGTTTAGTCAATTTTTCCTCTCCATAGCAATAAATGAATCAAATTTTTCCTCAAGGAGTCTACAATGCACTGTCTGATACCACACTGTTGTAGACGGTTGCATAGTTATAATGTCCTCCCTGATATTATCGATCTTGTTAGTAAAGTAGTTCATAAAGTCATTACTGCTGTGCTGCTTGGAAACGTCTGAGGTTGAAGATTTATTTTTCGTTAATTTAGCCACTGTTTCAAATAAATACTCAGGGTTTTGTTTACTTTCTTCTAATAGGGTTGAAAAATAAGCAGATCTAGCAGCTTTTAAGGCATCTCTGTACAGAATCGTGCTCTCTTTCCATGAACTGTGGAAAAAAACTCTAGTTTTGTTTTCTTCCAGTTGCGCTCCATTTTTCCGGCTGCTCTCTTAAGGGCTTGAGTGTGTTCGTTGTACCACAGCATTGGACTATTTTCTACCATCTTTGGTAACCCTTCCTTTTACCTTTGGTAACACTTCCCCTAATTACTAGGTATTTACCTGGTAAATATATTGTAAGTTATAGTTGGTTATTGGTAATTACCACAGGTAACAAGTATGTAAATGCAGAGAAACTACAAACTAATTAGGCATTTACCGGGTAAATATATGGTAAGTTATAGTTGGTTATTGGTAATTACCACAGGTAACAAGTATGTAAATGCAGAGAAACTACAAATTAATTACTAAGTATTTACCTGGTAAGCATATGGTAAATTATAGTATTTTAGTGTGTAATTACTTAAGGTGATTAGTATGCAATTACAGAGAAACTACAAGGGGAAAAAAAACACCACTGTTAAATATCAACACAACAAAGTACTGTGTACTTGTTACCCGTTTAGGTTGGTAATAACTCAGATTTAATTGTGTACTTCCTCAGAATGTAGGCAGCCAACTTTTAGAAACACCTCCAGTATTACCCATCAATTCAAGTTAGGTTTGTAGTTATCCTAGGGTTATGTTGGTAACAGTCCATGTTTATTTATTATTATCTTGAAATTAAGACGGTAGTTTCCAATGAATTACCTTGTCTTACATAGTTGTTGTTCATTGCTACACCCATTTATAGAGGGTTTATCAAATAATTTACCTTACACTTACCTGGTAACTACCCCGCAGGAACAGTTTTCCCTAATGTCATGGCACATCTTAAATACTGGGTATGTTCTTGCAGATGTTTTTACAATTTACTCAGTAAGTAAAGTGCAACTGTACTGTAAAATGAGACCTTGTTTATTTCCATGGTATTACCGGAATTGTACCATAATATCCTGATCATTCCCTTTTCCATATAGTCACAATTTTTTACCTCGTATGTCCTGCAACGTTACCAAGGAAAACATGACAATTTACTCGGTAAGTAAAGTGTAACTGTACTGTAAAATGAAGCCTTGTTTATTTCCATGGTATTACCGGAATTGTACCATATATCCTGATCATTCCCTTTTCCATAGTCACAATTTTTTGCCTCGTATGTCCTGCAACGTTACCAAGGAAAACATGACAATTTACTCAGTACGTAATAGTGAAACTGTACTGTAAAAGGAAGCCTTTTTATTTCCATGGAATTACTGGGATCTTACCCTATAGTCTGTAATATCTACGTAACTGTAGCTATTACAGACTAAGATCCCAGTAATTCCATGGAAATAAAAATGCTTCCTTTTACAGTACAGTTTCACTTTACTTACTGAGAATGTTCAACGTGATCTCATGAGAATGTGTGTATTTTTACGTAAAGTGTAGGCTAATTCTACCATACGTACATTTACTTACGTTTTATACACACATAAACGTATAATACTGACGTATTTACAGCACTAAAACGTAAAATGTCTACATATTAAAGGAGTCATGACCTGTAATTTTCACTTTTCCATGAGAAAAAATTTATGTTATGATTGCCTAACGATTATACACTGGCCGGAAAGCCGATATTTAAAAGTGAAGCGTTTGTTTACCCCTGGGTTCGTCAACCAGCCCACGTGCACGCGCACTCAAATACGTGATGTTAATTTCTGCGCCGATTTGACGTCAAGTCGGCGCAGGATATACCATATATATGGACACCGCAGACCTATGCTGCAGGAAGCCCGCCCTGCCCCTCTCCCCCTCATATTCAGTCGAGCGCCGCCATGAATTCCGATTCGAATTACGCACTCGACCGTGTACGATGCAGAAACGTGGTGCACACGTGAGTTGCTCTGTTGTTGACTGCCAGAATCAACATGGAAATGTTTTTTCTCTCCCAAGAACGGACAAAGCTATCAGGGACCAGTGGATTAAATTCATTTTTAATGACGCGGTTCCTACAACCCTTCCCACTGGCTTAGGTGTCTGTGCTAAACATTTTACAAAAATTGCGTTGCAATGATAAGATCTTTATTCACGCGATCAACAGACTGTCTGTCATCTGCTCAGTCAGTGCTCATCATGCTGCAACCTTTCATGTGATGGAATAGATTTAAATATAATGCTTTAAACGATACTTTTCACGATTTGTTAATCTCGATAGCTGTAATAGTAAAAACGTAGTAAAAGTTTTCGACAGAGTTCATGTAATACTACTAGCTATTTCATATGCAAGCATGTCAGCCAATCACAGCAGTGGGCGTTTGCACTGCAGTCTCACAGCAGACACGCCCCTTAAAACAGAGCGTTCAAATCTGAGGCTGAAATCAGGCTTGGAAAAATGGCTTTTATTTATAAATTATGACATTTTTTGATGTAAAAATCATACTAACATTATAAGGGCACCCCAGGCAACATTATAAAATAATAAAACAATTGAGTTCATGACTCCTTTAACAGCACAAAAACGTAAATTATTTACGTATGAACAACTGTAACGTTACGTATTCTTATTTATGCATATTAAAATCGACTCTATTGCATTCAAATGTCTTATCAATTACGTTTTCATGCAGTTAAACAAGAATACACTTTAAAACCTTAAAAATACCTTATTTAATCGTTTAACCATTTTAATATTTAGTTTATTTGCAGTGAGACACAAAATGCGTTTTCTCCAATAGAACAATAATACACCAAAACCCAACATAAATTCACAAAATACATCAATTTTATTATACTTGATATAACGTTAATCCAAATCTTTAGAATCCATACGTTTGCAAGAAAGAGATCCAAATTCAGCCCTTTATCCAGTGAGTGATCTTCTTCATCTCCATTTCACAATTCACAGGCTATCACAGCAGCGCAGTCCGTAACTGTCAAATCCCGCGCTCGTGATGAATTCAAATTCAAAAATTGCGCCCTCAAGAAGCGTTACGACATGTTTTACGGCAGTGATATCAAACGCTCATTGGCTCTCGCCTTGTTCGTCTATGTTCGTCACAGATTGCGACATGCCGTATTTCAGTCGGTAAACTTAATTTGAAATGGAGAAGCGCGCGCGCCTTCACACAGAGCGAAGCCGGATTAACATTTTCATGGATTAATAACTTAAATTCTGCTCTGTACCTCATTCAAAACTATTATATACTGAAAGAGTGGACTGTGACTGCAACACATCGTCATGTGAACGACTTTTAGTACCGGTTTTGACATTTTCAATAAATTATTGTGATTTATTTATTTATTTATTATCCTTTATTTTTCCAGGAAGGTCCCATTGAGATTAAAATAAATCTCTTCCTCCAGGGAGTCCTGGCCAAGATGGCCATACTACAAGTCACAGACAAACATATAACACATATAAGACATTCTAGACAGTCAAAGCACAATATTCATCATAAATCAATAAATTAAGTAAAACAGCAACATGATTCATTAATTGTATACTGCAGTAAATTTTTAAATATATTCAAAGGAGGAATTGTTTCTTGTGGAACATGATTACACGTATGTTGTTTTTTCTTCATAATTTTAGCCTATGTAGTTTTAAGAAATTGTTATGGGTAGGTTTAGGGGTAGGAGTAGGATTCTTTTAATGCTATATTGTTAATAAAATCCATATAGTTAGTCAGTCACACCTCGACTTTCTTCCAAATAACGCACATTTCATTCATAATATTATAAATATTCCCGTTCCCGTTCCATTTGGGTTGAGGAGATTCCCCCCTTCTATGTAAAGCGCTTTGAGGTCTCAGAAAAAGCGCTATATAGCCTAAATGTATCGAATTATTATTAAATACAGGCCTCTATATATCCTGCACATTTTTGTTTTTCAGAATTTTCTGAATGGCTAATAAAAATAGGTAATACAAAACGATTACTTCTTGGTCACCACCACCAAGGTGAATTGGTTTAGTCTTGACTTCTGGTCGTGACCATAGACTGTAAAAAATGTCGTGAGTGACAGTTGGTATGGGGGGGATCAGGGGAAATCTGTTGATTGTCGATGTCGAGTGCCAAATAAGAGATGGACAAGAAAGGTCAAAGCCATCAGGTGCCCAATTTAGAAACGATCGAAAGATAAAGGTATGCAACTATGTTTTCTCTGTATGATTACGGTAACGTTATCCATGTCATGAATGAAGGGGCAATATTAATTGGTGGGTATAGGCTAACTCTTATTTGTTAACCTTTTTGCTATGATTCTTGCTATGCTTAACAATAATTCGGTTTTAACTCAAACACGAGATCTAATTTCACCACAGTTGCACTTTACTTACTGAGTAAATTGTAAAAACATCTGCAAGAACATACCCAGTATTTAAGATGTGCCATGACATTAGGGAAAACTGTTACGTAGCTATTACAGACTATAGGGTAAGATCCCAGTAATTCCATGGAAATAAAAAGGCTTCCTTTTACAGTACAGTTTCACTATTACGTACTGAGTAAATTGTCATGTTTTCCTTGGTAACGTTGCAGGACATACGAGGTAAAAAATTGTGACTATGGAAAAGGGAATGATCAAGTTATATGGTACAATTCCGGTAATACCATGGAAATAAACAAGGCTTCATTTTACAGTACAGTTACACTTTACTTACCGAGTAAATTGTCATGTTTTCCTTGGTAACGTTGCAGGACATACGAGGTAAAAAATTGTGACTATATGGAAAAGGGAATGATCAGGTTATATGGTACAATTCCGGTAATACCATGGAAATAAACAAGGTCTCATTTTACAGTACAGTTGCACTTTACTTACTGAGTAAATTGTAAAAACATCTGCAAGAACATACCCAGTATTTAAGATGTGCCATGACATTAGGGAAAACTGTTCCTGCGGGGTAGTTGCCAGGTAAGTGTAAGGTAAATTATTTGATAAACCCTCTATAAATGGGTGTAGCAATGAACAACAACTATGTAAGACAAGGTAATTTATTGGAAACTACCGTCTTAATTTCAAGATAATAATAAATAAACATGGACTGTTACCAACATAACCCTAGGATAACTACAAACCTAACTTGAATTGATGGGAGGTGTTTCTAAAAATTGGCTGCCTACATTCTGAGGAAGTACACAATTAAATCTGAGTTATTACCAACGTGCTGGAAAAGAGAGAGTCAAACGTTTCTGTCGCAATATCGAGTTCTTCTAAACTATCTAGGATGCTGAGGAGATGAAACTGATCAGGAATGTTATTAATAAAGCAATCTTTAGTGGCAGAAGTGATAGCGCTAACATATTTGTAACACAGAGTCGATTTTGCAGCCTTGGCTGAATGAAGTGTACACAAGACTAGATAATTATCTGAGATGCCATCGCACTGCTGCAGAATTTCAATGGCATCAACATTTTTTCCATGTGATTAAATTAGATCTAGAGTATGATTACGACAATGAGTAGGTCCTAACACATGTTGTCTAACTCCCAATAGAGTTCAGAGTGTCTTTAAATGCCAATCCCAATGCATCTTTTTCGTTATCTACATGTATATTAAAATCACCAACAATTAGGACTATATCTGCAGTCAATATTAATTCTGATAGAAAGTCCGCAAATTCTTTTATAAAATCTTTATGGTGCCCTGGTGGCCTGTATACAGGTCAGGTCTGCCCCAAAAACTTTTCCAATTGTCTATAAATTCTATATTATTTTGCAGACACCACTCAGCCAGCCAGCCATTGAGTGAGCACTGTCTACTAAGCAGCTCAGCAGAGAACCTGTTTGATGTTGCAATCAGAACGGAAGAGCAGTGTTTTGTCCCTCGACTTCAGCATCTCACCGTCACCCAGTTGCCCTGCTGCGTGGGCTCTACAGCCGGAACTGAACAATGTACCGAGTTCACTAAGCTAGTTGCATCCAAATAAGTTTAGTTTGTGAGGCAGCAGGGTGGTCCTCTCCACACACATTCATCAGATTTTATAGTTTGGATGTTAATGTGACCCTGGGTTCACATGTCTTTGAGTCAACATTCCCAGACTCATGTCTGAGACCTCTCTAGTGCTTGTGAGCACAGAATACATAACCGTGAGGGGTACCCAGTGCGGCAGTGTTGGTATTCTCGTTCCCCTAGCACTAAGGGCAGCATTGAGAGTAGCTTTTGAAAGGGAACATCTCGGGTTACCTGATTGTAACCCTGTTCCCTGAAAAAGCGGGAACGAGATTCTGCACTTCGAGAGGCCTCACTGAGGATGTGCCTGTACAACTCTTCAAACAAAGTGATACCTGAGGGTGCACCTGCAGCACATCTAATTATAGCCTCTGACGAGCATGCACTCCAGTGACGTCACTGTCAGATGCCATCAAGTACAAGGCCAAATTCTTTGGTGTGTTTATACACATAATTGACAGATGGTCACACGAAGACGTGTTCCCATAGCACTAAGTCAATTCTAGTGTTGTTTTTGGCGGCCTGTTTTCATTTTAGTTTTAGTCTAGTCTTTGTGTCAAGCTGTCGTTTTAGTTTTTATTAGTTTTAGTCACGTTCATACTCTTTTTAGTCTAGTCAAGTTTTAGTCGACGAAAACTGATGACATTTTTGTCTAGTTTTAGTCAACGAAAACTGATGACATTTTAGTCTAGTTTTAGTCGACGAAAACTGATGACATTTTAGTCTAGTTTTAGTCAATTAAAATTGTATTTTAGTCTCTTTTTAGTAATGCAATTCTATTTAACCCAGTCAATATAGAATTTCAAACAAGGTTATCTTATTATATTTAGTATATTTAGGGCTGTGACGGTGGCAGTTTTTTTTTTTTACCACCGCGGTAATGGACCAACTACCGGCGGTGGTTGGGGGGTTATTTAAAAAAAAAATAAAAAAAATAATAAAAAAACTCCCCACACAAAGACGCGTGATATAGCCTACCACTCTGCGCTTTGAGAGGGATGTGGGACACGAGCAGGAGAGAGACCATCGATCTCTTTATGATATCTTCGTGTTTTCTACTTGATGTAAATGGTCTGAAGAGCGAATTTTATCCTCCACAAGGGCGAAATATTTAGGCTATGTTTGAGATTGCGCTGCCAGAGAAAGTGAAACTAAAAATCACCCGCGCGTGTGAAACGCGCTTTATAACTAAACTTGACGCGCCTTACCATGTCTAATAACAAGCACAAACGGTGTTAAAAAGAATTTGACATGCAAGTACAAATGTATAGGCTTATCTGTCCTACAGCGTTTTTCTACTTTACCACAGTAAAGAATACGAATATAATAGGCCTAATTAAAAGCGAACCAATGAAGAAACGTTTATAATCCCTTTAGAAAATGGGTGAGACGTGAGTGAAGATTTGGGAAAAGAAACAAGAGATTCCATGCAGGGATGAGTCACGAATTTTGGATATTCGATTAGTTTATTTAATTATAGAATATCGAATAGGTTGTGCGATTATTCTCTAAAATAAAATCTCCATGTTCTGGTGCTGATGTGGTGACGCGTTCATGTAACCGGAGGATGACGCTGCCAATAACATACAGCTGTCACAAAGAACCGGCAAAAGTAATGATTATGAATGTGTCAAATATATCAATGAGACATTTTAATAGAATAACTAATGGAGTAATATTGTTAAATTCGCTGATAATCGGGTGACCAGATCGCAAACCAGAATTTAAAGCCGACAAAGATATTGGGTTCACGCACAACTCTCTCATTCGTCGTGACGTTATAACATTTCGTCTCGTCTCGTTTTGGTCAACGAAAATGAAGAGACATTTTAGCATAGTTTTTATTTTGTAAACCACATTTAGTCTCGTTCTTATTCGTCAACGATATTGCATTATACATGTATTTTAGTCATCGTCACATGACCAGCATTTACGTCTCGTCTCGTCTCGTTTTCGTCAGGTGATAACGGTTCGTTGACGACAATATTTCGTCATAATTTTCGTTGACGAAAGCAACACTAGTCAATTCAAGTCACCTTTGAATATATATTTAGTCCTAACTAGTTATAATTATTTATAAATATTTAGATCAGCTTTCTGAATTACATGTAGTAGAATTAACATGACTAATGTTCACTAATGTTAACGTTCACTCCTGGTCAAGAAAAATAAAGTCCTTTCAACTTCCTACTGTATGCAGTACCAACAGTACAAAAGCATGTAGCAAATCTGAAGATGAAAAGAGGATGACATGTTGTCTAGGCGCCCCTTATATACTTCCGTGTTGCTCTAGTAGTAATGTCATAGGCTGTCGCTGGTCGATACGATTGCTTTGATTGGATAAGTATTTCAGACACAGGTTCACGCGGAGGCGTTCCCCAAAGCGTCATCGACGCAGTACGACTTCCCTTTCGAAAGGGAACTTAAAATCACCTTATTTATATATAATACTTAATAATACTTAACCCCTTTGAAATAAGGCCCAATTCACCGAGACCCAAGTCTGTGCAGTAGTGAGCGTGAAGGGGAGTCGCGATATCAAGTTCCCGCCAACACTCTCACAGAAACTGTTTACTGCAGAGCAACTCATTGTGTCAGTGTGAAATAAACAGTTATGGACATGTACAAAAATTAAGTTGAAGCTCCAATCTCCTCCCGAAAATCCCCCCAAAAAGTCTGTTGGTGCCAATCACAGCTGTCAATCATAGCTGTCAATCATGACATCACATTCCTGTTTTTATAGCATCAAATAACTAACTAAGACCAAACTTATTTTAAAAAACGAACACCTAAACTTACATCAGTGTGATAAAAACTATCTAAAATGACAGAAAACATCTTTGGAAAAAAATTATTTGAAGTGTAATTTGATTGTTTAGTTTCCATTGCGTCCCATTAGACTTCATGGGGAGGGTGGGGTTTATGACCTATACTGGGACCAACCACCTGGGGGGCGATCAAGACACGTTGGCTTCACTTTTCAGGACTTGTGCAGCACGCTTGGTCTGTAGGGTATGACAAAATTAGCTAATTGGAGCTGCTATAGGTCTGAATCAAAATGGCTGAGTGAGGGTGTGTTTGAATTGTGGTCCTTTAATCCCACACAGGGATTATCTTAATCACACCTATTGACAGTGGACTGGCCCATGCGGAGGTGGTAATTTTGAGCAAGAAATCTTTCCTTTGTCTCATTCAACATCTCATTTGTATGTTTATGATAGTCTGGAGTATTGTGCAGCATGAACCCGAAGTATAGGGAAAAGAGTGGGATGCAAATTATGGTAATGTACATATGCAACGTTATTTACAAAATTAGAAGAGGGTAATTTTGATAGCAAACATGGCAGGGTTTGGAATAAGGTGATTTATTCATAAGCTTGGATACAAGCATTTGAAGTTTAATCCACATATACTGAAGAAAATGTCATTGTTTATGTATATGAGAGGTTTTAGTCTCTTTTGTGATGTTAGCTCACATTGTGGCAGGAAGTCATCCCTTCCTTAAAGAATTCCTTTAAAGCTTGAGGAGAGTGTCAAAACTCTAATGCAGATCCAAATGTAGGTTTGAGAGGATCCTCTCCCGGCCCATCCTTTGAACCATGTCCCAACTCAATTAGCTCCAGCAGCAACTTTACCTCCAACGAAGAGTGTTCCGCAGAATACTCTACCGTTTTCAAGTAATTTCCAGGATCCTCTAACTCCGGTTCCCTTCTGCACATAACAAGGGAAATCGAGCCTGTCGTCCTCCAGCAAATTCGCTCCTCCCACCCTTAGCTAGTCCACGCACCCCTGCTCAACCGCTTCCATTCAGTCAACTAATTGGAGCAACGCTCTTGCCGCCACAAACATCCATTTTCCACGAAGACGGGCAAAAATCCAGCTACCCTCTTTTCCTCGATTTGCAAACTGGCCTCTTTTCCTCGATTTGCAAACTGATTTATCCGTCACTCCTTACGCTTTCAGTCAGTCTTCCGAGCGATTTCCCCCAATTATTTTTTAAATATTGAATGCCTAAGTGTATTACTTAAACGTATAATTATATAGACCTTATGGACCGTGAACTTCCGAACTAAACCGTGACCTAATGTGTATACTGTTTACAATACTGTTTCTTACAAAAACTTGGTGTAGTTTGATCTCTTAATTAAAACAAATATGCTTGTTCTTTTCTGCTAGTTAAGATATTCTCAATTATCCCAGACAGCAACATAGTGTCGGCCCAGATCCGGGCCACATCTAGTACATGTGGATTCCACGCGTAACAGATGTGGGCTTGATCTGGGCGACACTGTTGCTGTCTGGGATACGTAACACAAGACTATCTGTTGAGCATGATGCTTTTACAGATCACATTTTCAAGTAAAGTGGTCTTTACTTGAAAGTGGTCTTTTTTCATCCCATGAAAATAGAGCATTTCTATGTCAGCAATTTTAAAAGCTGTTGTTAAGAGTTGGTCATATTCCCTATATTCATTGTAAAGCTAAGATTCAAAGCCTTATATCACACCCCTTTTTGACTGATCAAACAGGTGGCCATGATTCCTTTAGATATACAAAGATGGTGCACTTATATTACTTATTAATGGTTGAAATTGCAAAAGGCAACATGTTGGAATAAGTCCCACCTTCTAAATAATAGAGCCAAACGCCAATTGGTAAAGTTATTGCATCTTAAAGAACACAAAAGCATCCCTTCACTGCCGCAGCAGTGATTTCTATCTCTGTTCCTGCAGTAGCCCTTTCGTTTTATCTTTCCAAAATGCTGGTGTCTGTTGGGGGTTCTGATTGTTTTCAACTCTTTGGCATGATTCATTCCATTAAAAAAGCTACACATCACAGGAATTACCTTTTTTTTTTTTACATATTTCCAAATAGAAAACAGCTATTTTAAAGTGCAATAATATTATATATTATAATATTAATAATATTTCTGTTTTTACTGTATTTAAAAAAAATAAGTGTAGCCTTGGTGAGCATAACAGACTTTTTTCACTTTTTTTACTCCATACTTTTGAATGGTAGCATATATCCCAATTCTGTCTGATTAAATTCTAAAAACAAGTACAGTATGTGCTTTCTTATCATTAGTGAAATACATATTTTAATCTGTATTAAAAAATTTCAAGCAGCCTTCAGTGGAAATTTAACCTGACTTTGATGCCCCAGGTGACATATTTGTGGTACAGTGGGACAAAGTGAGGCTAAAGGATCGAGAAACTGAAGGAGCTTTCACCTTCCAGACTGTTCTCTATGGTAATGGGACCATTGTCTTCAGCTACAAAGACGTGAGTCAGCCTCAGAGGTTTTATTTGGCTCAGTTCAACCAAGATAAACTAAACACACATAAAGCCAACAGTGAGAATTTCATTACCACTCAAAATTATTCTCATCAAAGCAGTGTAAAATAATGTGTTCACAGATCATTACTTCTGCATATCAAATTTACAAAAGAAGAAAAAACATGGTTTTGACTGTGTCCAGTTTCCTTCTTTTGGCTTTTCATAACAGGTTCCTTTGCCTGTGGAGAAAATCAACTCCACTGAGCATCCAGTGAAAGTGGGACTGTCTGATGCCTTCATGGCCATTCTGTCTTCTTCACCGTCTCCAGGTCAGTGTAAAACTGTTACTGAATTAAATTTATGGTACATTTACACTGTTATCATTTTGACTTTATTGGTCATACTTTATTGTTGTATAATCAATAGATGCTAAACGACGGACTATTTATGAATATCATCGGGTAGAGATTGACACAACAAATATTGTCAATAACTCAGCATTTAAGTTCAGCCCCTTACCAAGTGAGTAAACCTATCACTGCTTATCTTTCCTCTTCATCAATCACAATTGCACACCTTGAAACCTAATGAAACCTTTCTGTTGGCATATCTGTTTCTAGCCTGCCTCCAGCACACTTCCTGCGAACAATGTCTCCAGTCAAACCTAACATCAGGCTGTGGGTGGTGCAATAGTCTACAAAGGTAACAGCATTAGATCTGAGTGTCCGATATGTTTATCTGCATTAATTCAAGCGAGGCTTTGCTGCCTTTCCTGACAGCTAAATGTATGTGTTTATAATCTCTCAGATGTTCAGATGGACTAGACCGATACAGGCAAGAATGGCTGGATTACAGTTGCTCTGAGGAGGTACAGACAATACGTCACCAAATATACACTGCTGTAAAATAAAGATTTTGTAATTTTAGTCAATCCACAGGGGTAGAAACATAATTTGAATGTTGTGCTAGTTCAGGATAGTGAACATTTAATTTAAAGGGATTTTCTATAAGATAAAAATGTAATACAAAATACATCAGTACAAAATAGCAATAACAAATATAGCTGCAAGCAGAAATTATCATGGGCCAAGCACAAAAAGGACCAATGAGAAAAAGTGCAATAATGTGTAATTAAAGACAGTTTTTAATTATTTTTGTCAAAATGTAAGAAATATCACAAATACAATTATTTATAATATGATTAACTTGCTTATCCCCTTTGACCAACTGGTGGCACTGTTATCAAATTATTATAGTGTGGTCAGGGTTAGGAGGCAATTACACATACAAAGTTTGGTGGCAATGTGCCAAAGTGTTGCAGACTTACAGCCTCAGAATCAGCTTGGTTATCATGCCTACAATTTCATTGATGTGTTATTCGAGAACTGCTTGTTCTATTTAAAAGCTTTTGATAACTCAGCTCTCAGATTTAATAAAAAATATCTTAATTTGTGTTCCGAAGAAGAATGAAAGTCTTACAGGGTTGGAACAACATGAGGGTGAATAATTACTGACAGAATTTTCTTTTTTTGGTGAACTAACCCTTTAAGTCCACAAGCTGTTTCAGATCAGAACAGTCCAATAAAGACAGGAAGTCGTTTGTCATTAGAGTCTTTTTTTTTGTCAACATGGATATTAAAGTCCCTAAGCATAAGAGTTCTGTCAAACTCAAGGAACAAGGACAACAAATCAGCAAATTCAGATAAGAAGACATTGTTTTACTTAGCAGTGACAGTAGTGATGGTTGCAGTGACACTAAGAACCAGACATTCAAAAGAATAAAACTGGGGTGTAGCCACATGACTTATTTTTAAACATTGATTAATCCTCTGGGGTCGACAAAAGCGCCGGCGCGTTTTAATGGATTTTCTTCACATTAAAATACTCCGTCATTTATTGTCATACAGACATAAGAAATATGAAAAAAATAAACTGTTAAATGTGTACTTTTGTCCACTTACAACAGGAAAAATATACCAAAACTGTCTGAAAATACAGTATGAGAATTAACTGCACAATTACTAGAAATGTTTACCTTGGATATTATACAATTTGTATGCGAAATTGGTGGAAAAAGACAAAAAAAAAATGTAAAGATGTTTCCAAGTCTAACCTTGAACCAATATATATATACTGTATATATATATGTATATATATATATATTTGTCCTCACATTCTTTAGTTCCCTCTCAGTGACATACCTGACAGAAAGGCTCATTATGCGGGTCATTGTCTTCTCAGGTCTCAATCACAGCATTATTCATGATCATTCCCGCCCCCACACCCCTCCTCCTCCGAGTCTGAGTTTAAAAGTCTTTTGAAAACCAATTTGTACTCTTGTGCTTTTAACGTCTTGTGAATGTCTATTTAATTTTGGTGTTGTACTACTGATTTATTTTACTATCATACTTTTTTTATTATTATTTTATATAATTTGTTCATATTTTTGGTTTATGGTTGCTGTTCTTGTGTATATTGTATGTACTTCTGCTATTATTTTATTTTATCCTTTCCTTTATCTTGAATTCATGTGGAATGCTGTTCTGAACATAATTTGCATCATTTGACAGATCCATAATTGTATATCTCCTTTTTATCATTTCTTTACTTTAACCTTGTTCTGTCTCTGTTTGCTGTATGGTCCTTTTTATTAACATGGGAGTGGCATTCTTATACTTACTAAGGACTATAAATACATAAATGTGATATTTCAATGGTATCTGTAATTGCATTGTGTATTTTGTTTATCAAGTCAAGTCATCTTCATTTATATAGCGCTTTTAACAATGTAGATTGTTTCAAAGCAGCTTTACAGAGATAAAAGTATAATTTAAAGGGATACTCCACTTTAAAATGAAAATTCTGTCATCATATACTCGCCCTCATGTTGTTTCAAACCTGTATGAATTTCTTTCTTCTGCTGAACAGAAAGGAAGATATTTAGAAGAATGTCAGTAACCAGACAGTTTTTGGTCTCATTGACTTCCATAGTAGGAAAAAAATTACTATGGAAGTCAATGAGATTAATTTTACTGAGTAATTAAACCCAGTAAAATTAAAATTCCAAATTAAAATTAAATTAAATTAAAATTAAAACCAAAATTAAAACCAAATTAAAAATTAAAATTAAAACCAAATTAAAATTCCACTGAGCTCAGTGGTTCATGTAGGTTGTCTACAAACTGGAAGGTTGGTGGTTCAATCCCCGGTTCCACCTGACCAAGTGTCGAGGTGTCCATGAGCAAGACACCTAACCCCAGCTGCTCCCGACGAGCTGGGTGGCGCCTTGCATGGCTGACACCGCCGTCGGTGTATGAATGTGTGAGTGAATGGGTGAATGTGAGGCTATATATAAAGCGCTTTGGTGGCCATAGGTCTGTGAAAGCGCTATATAAATGCAGTCCATTTACCATTTACCATGGTACCCAGAGCCTAAAACTTTACAGTCCAAAAGAGATGTTACAACATCATGTGACAGTCCATGGCCTGAAGGAAAGTTGTTCTTTCCTGTGTACACAGAAAAGTCCAAAGTGTATCCATTTGATGAGTCTGCAAGAACAAACAACTTGAAACCCCATCTGGTTGGTTTGGCTTTCATGTACTGCGTCATACCTGTGTGTGCTTTGCATGCCACCATTCTCTCATCGACAGCTAAGTTTATTTTAGGATGATAGATGGCTTTACAAACATGACGTATGGTGTCCATGAGAGGTTTGACCCTGAAAAGCCGGTCATGTTCAGGTGTGCCCCTCTTTCTGTCATTCTCTTTATCTGCATCTGGGTGACTCATGTGCACATTCCATGAAATGGTGCGGTATCTGTCCCGGGACATGATTGTGGCAGGAAAAGGCAAAGAGAAAAGACTGTCTTGCCGCCAGTAGTCGCTGATGGAGCTCATCTTCACCATAGCCATGTAAAAAAGCAGCCCAATGTATCTGTACATCTCGCTGATGCTGATATCAGTCCATTTATATTTGCGGCCTTTTGCAATTGCACCAGCAGCTTGAGCATTGGTGTTGTGGCACAGAGTTGACACTGCATTCTCAGAAAAAAACATTTTGAAGAGACTCAGAGGAGTGTGTGCATCAGCTGGACTCAGCTGTGGTCCAGGTTCCCGTGCAGGCAGGAATCTCAGAGTCTGTGGAACCATATCAATGTCAGTCTCTGTTTTCCATGACAGAGTAGACTGCTTGTTGCTTGTCTGATTGTTTGTCTTGGCCCTCTTTGCAACAGGCGTCTGATGATCACCATCACCTTTATAGCTGTAAAACAAACAAACAACTGTGAGCATGTTTATTAAACAAAATATAACAACTGCATTTCAATCATTATAAGTAACATTGGCCAGATGCAAAGCCATACAGACACATAATGTTTGTATGTACTATGTAAAACCAGAATATGTAAACAGAATTATACTAATATCTGAAAGAAAGGGAATAAGTGTACTTACTTTTCAGTTGTTCTCAAAACTGAACGACACCTGTCGCGTGACCTCCCAGTGCGAGTTGCAGGTGAGGTTGAGAGTGATGCTACCACATTCCTATAAAAATAATAATATTAATATTAATAAAGGTTGAACAAAGTACTATGCCAGCACATGCATAACTGATGGACAGTCAGCATTTTGGTAAAACAACAAAAATAAGCTCTTTTATACTAACATTACCAATCACTAATTGTAATATTGTGCATAGGCCTACATAACACCACAATTTTTGCAATTGTGTCTGGTAATTGTGTTTTGCAATTGTGTCTGGCAATCCACACAGGCAGGCACATGTACATTTGTAGCATCACTAAGTATATAAACAAAATTGGTCTAACATCTGTAAAATAGTGGGTAAATATGTACTTACTCCTTCTGATTTCTGTCTGTGTTGCTGCGTGCCCTCTTAGTGCGAGTTGCAGTGAGAGGTGAGAGTGAGCAACCTACATCATTCCTTTCAAAAAAAGTTGAAAACTATTATTATCATATAGAGTACTATTCCAGCACATGCACAACTGATGGGCATTAGCATGCTGATAAGATAACACAAAGAAAAAAATGTAACATTATCAACCAACCTCTAAAAATAAATAAATTCATACAGGCTCATATTGTAATAAGTATATAAACAAAATTGCACAAACATTGGTAAATATGTACTTACTCTTTCTGACGTTCAACTGTGTTGCTGCGCGCCCTCCGAGTTGCAGATGAAGGAGATGCAGCTACATTCCTGTTTTAAAAAAAGTTGAAAACTATTATAACATAAATATTTCAAAGTATATTACCATTAGTCTATATGAATAACTGATGCAAATAATTGTAGACACGTGCTGTAGGCATATATTGTGTGTCAATGGGCCATTACGGAGATAGCACAACGCAAACATTAACACATTTGCAATTCATCAGCTGGGCATATTTACACATTTCAGCACATACACACATTTGCAATAGATATTTGCAAGCACTCTTCGTTGATGATAATGAGGCAGCATAAACACTAGTCAAAATATAATCTAAACATACATAATATTTTCTAAATTAATTTCAAAATTCTAACTTTCACACAGGCCTATAATCTAAACTTTGTACATATATACAGCATGTCTAGGCTTGCTGTATAAAGTGTTCTGAAGGCACGCGCCGAAACGCGTTTGTGCAAATAAGTTTATTTATGCATGAAGCCTCTCTCCTACTTTATACAGCATAGCCTAGACCATTTAAATATAAATTACTCTGAATGGAAAGTATGGAAATGGTCCAACCAGTAAAATCTGTAGCCTATGTTTATTTAAAATAGCTTGTCAACTAATTTCTCTGTACTGTAGGCTAATTGGCCTACGTGTTGTAGCCTAGTCATTAAATAAAACAATTTAGTTCATATTTAGGTTTAAATAAAATCTTTTTTTTTATTTTTATTTCATTTATGTTGATTATATGAAAAGTGAAAAGCATGAGTAAGATCATGCGCAATCGCGAGACAAATGGAGTGGGCAGAGAAGATTTTGACCATTTCATTAAGTTTATTTTTTGTATAAAGCCTTTCTTTAAAGTGAATTTTGTTTTGTATTAATTGTATCTTAATTTTAATAGTTGTTTCATCAACCAAATGCCTGTATTTAAAACATAAGAATTAAAAATAGCAGGAACTGGAGGCCTCATAAATGAACCCAAACTCATAAGCTTTGCCTAAAATACCAGAGAAATATATAGAAAGCTCGAAATGTGTTATTTTAAACAAAACTATTAAAAACGAAAGAAAACAGACTGCATGAAGCCTCTCTCCTACTTTATAAAGCATAGCCTAGACCATTTAAATATAATTACTCTGAATGACAAGTATGGAAATGGTCCAACCAGTAAAATATGTAGCCTACGTTTATACAAAATAGCTTGTCAACTAATGCAAGTAGATTTAAAAAGACTTACTCATCCGAAATATCCACGCCTGGATCAAGTCGCTCTTCAAAATACAAACGTTCATTGTCAGAGTCCTCTTCTTCTTCTGAGGAAAAAGTGAACTCTTCATCACTATCCAGGACGAGCTGAAGGGCTTCCTCACTGGTGTATCGCGTCATCTTCCAACGGCGCAGGAAAGTGAATGAATGAAACTTGCTGGTTTTAAAGCATTTCAGGGAGCTTTTTACCTTATTTTGCATAGATCACCTCAGCACATTATCTTATGAATAGCGCGCTCTGCGAGAGGGCGTGAACTAATTACAGCTAATTAGATGAGACGGGAGAAACTGTACTTCACTTTAGTTTCATACAGATTACATTGCAGGAGAATATTTGTTTTGAATGTGAACTGTTTTATTTAAAAGTAGAAATTTAAAGCTTTCTTTAGACGCATGTTTCATGGTTGTGTGATAAGTATTCGCTGAGTTGCAGTTAATTTCCCAGACTTGTTCCAGAAAGATTTTTGCGGAGACAGAGTGAGCTGAAAGCACACCCTGTTTATTTTATTTATTTAAAAATAAAAACAAGGTTTTGATGTTAATGTGAGTGTACACAAAAAAAAGAAGACCCTCTATAGTTTATAATCATGTATTTATTTTATTTATATGACCATAAATGACGGATTTTTTTAAGTTTATGTTGCTGCTATGTGAAAAAAATCCAGCAAAACGCGTCGGCGCGTTTCTCGACCTCAGAGGGTTAAAATACGGTAATTGCTGCTGTTTTGCACAACGTCCCTTTGCGCCACCTGGCGGTCATTTTGGGAACGACTTTGAAATGCGGCTGGTTTATTTTCGCTGGCGCGGCGGTAATAGGCATTCTGGTTGTCCACCATCTGTAGATCTCATCGGGCCAAACAACTTTCGTACTTTTACTTTTTACGCCAGCCCAACAGGAAGTCGGCTATTATGGGTTGTTTGGAAACGCATGCTGTGGAATTTAATGTACTCCTCCTAGGGAATTCATCCATTCGCCTCCAAACTCAGTCAGCATGAAGTCAAGACATTGAGGATGCTAAGCAAACAGATTTTTGATATCTCGAACGGTTTGGCCGTGGCGAGGACACGAATTGATGGCGAATAATGGAAACAGGAAGTGTGTTATAACTTCTGCATACATTAACTGATCTTGATTAAACTTCAGCAGTGTGTTCGTTGTAAGAGGCCGATCACATGGATGTGACTATTGTGAGTCAAAGTTATAGCGCCACCAACTGGCAGCAGGAAGTGTGTCCATTTCAAAATGCTTTGAAATCACCCTCTTATTTTTACCCGATTTGCTTCAAAGTTTATGTGTATAATGTAAACACACGGCAGATGTAGACCTGTGAAAGGATTTTTGATATCTTTAATACTGTTGCCATGGCAATGCTTCAAACTTTAATGTTCTTTTTTGATGCTTTTGAGACTCTTAACATACTTGAAATTGGATGAAACTCGACAGACACATCACATTTATTAGCCCGTAGACATGTGCAAAGTTTCAGAAACGGGCGTGGTGAGGGGCTCAGTAGCACCACCTTTAGTCATAAGTGGGGGGGTTAGTTTTATCAACAGCAACAAAACTTGGTATGTGTATTGTTCTCATCAAGCCGGACAACTTTCTAATTTAAAGTCATAAGCTCTGACCAACAGGAAGTGAGATATTTTGGTTTGAATGTGATTTTTTGGGAGAATTCTCTCTCTCTCTGTGTGTGTGTGTGAGTGTGTGTGGGGTGTGGGGGATTTGTCTGTTAGGAGAGACTGCTTTTATAATTGTTTTTCAAGGTTTCAGGGGCTTTTGGGGCCCTTAACGTGCTCGAAAACTCATGAAACTTTGCACACAGGTCAGAACCTGCGGCCATCAGGGCCTGGCTAAAGCTGGTACCCGGGCGTGGCAGGGGGGCTCAACAGCCCCCCCTGGAATGGCGTCCAAAAACTTGGTCCATAGATCAAACTAGCTTGCATGAATTAATATGAAACTCAGCACACATATAGATCTCATCGGGCCGAACAACTTTCGTGCTCTAAGTTTTGCACCAGCCCAACAGGAAGTCGGCTATTATGGGTTGTTTGGAAAACGCTTGCTGTGGAATGTGAAATACTCCTCCTAGAGAATTCGTCCAATCCCCACAAAACTCGGTCAGCATGAAGTCAAGACATTGAGGATGCTAAATTGCGGACGGATTTTTGATATTTCTAACGGTTTGGCCGTGGCGAGGAAACGAATTTATGGCGAGAAAAGAGAAATACAAAGTGTTATAACTTCTGCACACATTAACTGATCTTGATGAAACTTCAGCAGTGTGTTCGTAGTAAGAGGCCGATCAGATGAATGTAACTATTGTGAGTCAAAGTTATAGCGCCACCAACTGGTAGCAGGAAGTGTGTCACTTTCAAAATGTTTTTGACAAAAGTGGGGGGGTTAGTTTTACCCACAATTACAAAATTAAGTACGTATATTGGTCTCATCGAGCAGGACAACTTTCTAATTTGCAGCCATTAGCTCTGACCAATAGGAAGTCAGATATTTTGGTTTGAATGTGGATTTATTTGCAAATTCAGCCTCTGCATTTTTACCCACTCCTGCTAAGTGGTTTATTTTATTCACACCAAACTTTTTCAACATGATGAAAATACATTAAAGATTCTAAATTGTGAACGGATATTGAATATCTCAAACGGTTTTGATATGGTGAGGGATTAAAGTAATGTCAAAAAAGGAATCAGAAAACATCTCATATCTTCTACAAATGAAATTAGACACCGTTTATTTTTATATAAAATTATACAAATATTAGAACTAAACCCATTTTATTCTGTTTTTGCAATTCAAGAAGTACAAAAAAAGTTAAAAACAGGCTATTTAGTGCTATTTGGTTCAACAAAAAAGCAAATATAGGGCTATACTGCCCTCTTGTGTCCAAAAGGATATAAATATAGTATATAAAACTTTTTACTAGGTAGGCCTATATTGTATTTAAATATAAATGTATTAGGTATATGACTGTGAGGATATTTTCCCAACGGTTAATCGACGTGTGACACGAGCGGGTGCTTTTAAATCGCTAATATAAAAGTGAAAGTAAAATTCGGACGTCCGCACGGACATTGATAATGGTGCACACACGTTGGAAAGAATGATACTTTTAAACATAACACTAAACCGCCATTAGGTGTCGCCAGGCGACCGTCTTAAATGAGCGAGTCATTGATTCATTCGTTCAAACGATTCGTTCGAATGACTGAGTCATTCATGATTGAGACAGATGTTTATGGATTGATCATTGAATCTTTGAGTCAACCGATTCGTTCTAAATGCTGAATCATTCAGTAATGAGAAAACAAGTTGCTGTGAGATGCGCGACGGTTCTGCTGTGATCTTTGTTTAACTATTTTTGCTGCTGAAACTTAACAAAAACAGTCAATATTGCATCTAAAATGTAAGTGACTTAATTATAACTGTTTATTAACCTGTTGTATGAAATCAATGTCACAGTTTCAATCGTGATTGTATTCAGGAAACAGTAGCCTACTCGTCAAGTGAGGTTGCTTAACTCTATCATAGGTTATAAAATATATAAAAACTCCATATTTGTAATTTTTATAGTCAGTATGTTGTTAATTGGGTTTCTTTTTTGTGAGCTGCGCTCATTTGTTTACGTTTCTCCTGGAGAAGCTGCACGAGCCTCAGGTGCGCAACCTTGTTACCATTGATCAGTAATACATTTATTATCAACTGTTGATTGCAACTTAAAATGAATGTAATAAAATTAGAATAATCTCTTGTTTTTCTGTGATTCCCAAGTTATTTTTTGTCATTGACGTTCTAATCAGGCTACTCTGGTCGGGCAAGCTAAATTCTCTTTCAGGTAGGCCTATTGTGTATATATATAAATATATTAGGGATGTCGGTTAATCGACGTGTGACACCGCTGGGGGCTTTTAAATCGCTAACTTAAAGTAAAATACAGATGTCTGCACAGACTTGAATAATGGTGCTGAGTAGAGCGAGCATTTTCAATGAATTCCTATGGAAGTAGGAATTAACTAAAAAACGTTCACAGTTCACAGTTATGAATGCCTGTTTAGCCAAGAGCTTTTAGTTTAATTTTAAATTGAACGCCATTTCGGGGGGTGGATTGCTTGAATTTATTTTACAAAAGCACCATGTTGTGTTTCATTGCGAGTGTACATAAATATAAATCATCCTCTTCACACGCGCAAAAATGTGCTTGGAAAAATCACAGTGGAGCAGTGCTTACTGTTAATGTACGAATTGTACTACTGACTATTTAAACAGAGCAGTGTGTTTATGTTAGGTTTACTATTTTATTATATTTTATTAAGGCTATAATGAACAGGCTGCGATGTCAAGTTTGCAATGCTGGAATGTGTGTGTGATTTAACAGTAGACACATAAAAACATAATTGGCACATCATTTTGTTCATACGGAAACCGAGTGAAGTACAAAGCCTATAATAAAGAATAGTTTAGCATCCAAATACATCACAACTGTTGAAACGTTTTGATTCTAATGATAGGGTTACGTGAGCCCAACACTTACTTTCGTTTTTATTTTTACATTAAATTTAAAGGATTTGTTGTGGAATATTTTGAGTGTATCATAAAATCAGAATAAGGTAAGACAAGTAATATATATATATTAATATATATATATTATATATGTGTATATATAATAGTATATATATACACATAAACACATATATATATATATATATATGTAGCCTACATATATATATATCATATATATATATATGAGTGTAATCTTAAGGCCTTTCCTAAAGCCACCGGGTGGCGGTGGCAGGGGTGCGAGGGCCCTTTTCATCGCTGCTTGCAGCTTTAATTATTATTATTAGGGCCCGAGCACCGATGGTGAGAGGACCCTATTGTTTTTGCTCTGTTTATTAGGGCCCAAGCCCTGAAAGGGCGAAGGCCCTATTGTTTTCGGTAGAATTATTAGGGCCCAAGCCCTGAAAGGGCGAAGGCCCTATTGTTTTCGGTAGGATTATTAGGGCCCAAGCCCTGAAAGGGCGAAGGCCCTATTGTTTCCGGTAGGATTATTTATTAGGGCCCAAGCCCTGAAAGGGCGAAGGCCCTATTGTTTTCGGTAGGATTATTTATTATTATTATTAGGGCCCAAGCCCTGAAAGGGCGAAGGCCCTATTGTTTTCGGTAGGATTATTAGGGCCCAAGCCCTGAAAGGGCGAAGGCCCTATTGTTTTCGGTAGGATTATTTATTATTATTATTAGGGCCCAAGCCCTGAAAGGGCGAAGGCCCTATTGTTTTCGGTAGAATTATTTATTATTATTCTTCTTATTCTTATTTTTCTGTCAACCTTTCGGGCACTTTTGAGACCCTTAACGTGCTCGAAAACTCTTGAAACTTTGCACACGGGTCAGAACCCGCGGCCATCAGGGCCGGGCTGAAGCTGGTACCCGGGCGTGGCAGGGGGGCTCGACAGCGCCCCCTTGAACGGGGTCCGAAAACTTGGTCCATAAATCAGACACGCTTGCATGTAATAATATGAAACTCGGTACACATATAGATCTCATCGGGCCGAACAACTTTCGTACTTTTACTTTTTACGCCAGCCCAACAGGAAGTCGGCTATTATGGGTTGTTTGGAAACGCATGCTGTGGAATTTAATGTACTCCTCCTAGGGAATTCATCCATTCGCCTCCAAACTCAGTCAGCATGAAGTCAAGACATTGAGGATGCTAAATTGCGGACAGATTTTTGATATCTCGAACGGTTTGGCCGTGGCGAGGACACGAATTGATGGCGAATAATGGAAACAGGAAGTGTGTTATAACTTCTGCATACATTAACTGATCTTGATGAAACTTCAGCAGTGTGTTCGTTGTAAGAGGCCGATCACATGGATGTGACTATTGTGAGTCAAAGTTATAGCGCCACCAACTGGCAGCAGGAAGTGTGTCCCTTTCAAAATGCTTTGAAATCACCCTCTTATTTTTACCCGATTTGCTTCAAAGTTTATGTGTATAATGTAAACACACGGCAGATGTAGACCTGTGAAAGGATTTTTGATATCTTTAATACTGTTGCCATGGCAACGCTTCAAACTTTAATATTCTTTTTTGATGCTTTTGAGACTCTTAACATACTTGAAATTGAATGAAACTCAACAGACACATCACATTTATTAGCCCGTAGACATGTGCAAAGTTTCAGAAACGGGCGTGGTGAGGGGCTCAGTAGCGCCACCTTTAGTCATAAGTGGGGGGGTTAGTTTTATCAACAACAACAAAACTTGGTATGTGTATTGTTCTCATCAAGACGGACAACTTTCTAATTTACATTAACGATCTCCGACCAACAGGAAGAGAGATATTTTGGTTTGAATGTGGATTTTCTGAAGAATTTTCTCTCCCTCTCTCTGTGTCTCTGTGTGTGTGAGGGGAGGGGGGATTTGACTATTGCTTTTATATTGTTAATCAAGGTTTCAGGGGCTTTTGGGGTCCTTAACGTGCTCAAAAACTCTTGAAACTTTACATACAAGTCGGAACCCCCTGCCATCAGGGACGGGTTGAAGCTGGTACCCGGGCGTGGCAGGGGGGCTCAACAGCGCCCCCTTGAACGGGGTCACAAAACTTGGTCCATAGATCAAACACGCTTGCATGAATTAATTTGAAACTCAGTACACATATAGATATCATCGGGCCGAACAACTTTCGTGCTCTAAGTTTTACGCCAGCCCAACAGGAAGTCGGCTATTATGGGTTGTTTGGAAAACGCTTGCTGTGGAATGCGAAGTACTCCTCCTAGAGAATTCATCCAATCCCCACCAAACTCGGTGTGCATGAAGTCAAGACATTGAGGATTCTAAATTGCGGACGGATTTTTGATATCTCGAACGGTTTGGCCGTGGCGAGGAAACGAATTTATGGCGAGAAAAGAGAAACACGAAGTGGAATAACTTCTGCATACATTAACTGATCTTGATGAAACTTCAGCAGTGTGTTCGTGGTAAGAGGCCGATCAGATGTATGTAACTATTGTGAGTCAAAGTTATAGCGCCACCAACTGGCAGCAGGAAGTGTGTCACTTTCAACATGCTTTTGACAAAAGTGGGGGGGTTAGTTTTAACTACAGTAAAAAAAAAATTGTTTGTATATTGTACTCATCAAGCCGGACAACTTTCTAATTTACATTCATTAGCTCCGGCCATCAGGAAGTCAGATATTTTGGTCTGAATGTGGATTTTTTTGCTAAATCAGCCTCTGAAGTTTTAGCCACTCCTCTTAAACTATTTATTTTATTCCCACCAAACTTTTTCAACATGATGAAAATACATTAAATATGCTAAATTGTGAACGGATAATAAATATCTCAAACGGTTTTGCTATGGCGAGGGATTAATGTCCAAAAAGGAAACACTAAAAAGCCTCAAATCTTCTAAAAATGTAATTATATACCATTTATTTCTATATAAAAGTATACAAATATTACAACTAAACCCATTTTTTTCTGTTTTTAAAAAGAATTTTATTCTAATTTTATTCTAAAATTGAAAAAAACAGTAAAGTAAAAAAAAAAAAAAAGTCATGCATAGGGCTATTCTGCCCTCTTGTGTCCAAAAGGACATCAAAATAGTATATACAACTTTTTACTAGGTAGGCCAATATTGTATTTAAATATACATTTATTAGGTATGTGTCTGAAGATATTTTCCCACCGGTTAATCGACGTGTGACACGAGCGGGTGCTTTTAAATTGCTAATATAAATGTGAAAGAAAAATACGGACGTCCGCACGGACATTGATAATGTTCCACACACAAATCACACACACGTTGGAAAGAATGATACTTTTAAACATACCGTAACACTAAACCGCCATTAAGTGTCGCCAGGCGACCGTCTTAATGAGTGAGTCATTGATTCATTCGTTCAAACGATTCGTTTGAATGACTGAGTCATTCATGATTAAGACATATGTTTATGGATTGATCATTCAATCGGGCAAGTAAAATTCTCTTTCAGGTTGGCCTATTGTATTTATATATAAATATATTAGGGATGTGACTGTGGGAAAATTTTCCCACCGGTTAATCGATGTGTGACATCGCTGGGGGCTTTTGAATCGGTAACTTAAAAACGAAAGTAAAATATGTTCGTCCGCACGGACATTGATAATGGTGCAGAGCGAGCGCATTGCAATCTTGATATCGCAGTCTGTTCATTATAGCCTTTATAAAATATAATAATAAATTAAAGCTGCAAGCAGCGATGAAAAGGGCCCTCGCACCCCTGCCACCGCCACCCGGTGGCTTTAGGGAAGGCCTTAAGATTACACTCACCAAATTTGAAGAGGATCAGATCAAAACTGTAGGAGGAGTTCGTTAAAGTACAACATCAGGAAATGGCAAAAACTGCACGAAATCTGAGAGGAAGTTCAAAATAGCTGACTTCCTGTTGTGTTTAGGGCTACGCTCCAAGATACTTTTTGTAGGTATTGGGTAATTACATGTATGTACCAAATTTCATACCTGTATGTGAAACGTAGAGCCGGGGCAAAATGTAGGGGCAATAATTAAGCCATTTTGCCCCACCCAATTTTGAAAACCATATCACACGTACATTTTCACCACTTCTGAAGCGTGTGCAAAGTTTCATGATTTTTCGAGCACGTTTTGTATTTGCCACACTTCCTGCTACCAGCAGGTGGCGCTATTGCTATAACCAAATATGAGGATGGTCATGTGTTTAGGACAGGACTCTTATGAAACATGTGAAGTTTGGGGTAGATCGGACATTGTATGCCTGAGTTACTGCAGGCTGTCTGTGGTTGCCTAGCAACATCGGAACTGCAAGCAACATTAATATTGAACTTATCTGATCATACATCACCAAAAGGCCAAAATTGGGTGTACGTTTGTCAGGCCGCCGAGGGCACACCCTTCGACGAAAACTCAAGATCTTCGCAATTTAACGTCGCAAAGGTCTTAAGATTACACTCACCAAATTTGAAGAGGATCAGATCAAAACTGTAGGAGGAGTTCGTTAAAGTACAACATCAGGAAATAGCAAAAACTGCCCAAAATCTGAGAGGAAGTTCAAAATAGCTGACTTCCTGTAGTGTTTAGGGCTATGCTCCAAGAGACTTTTTTGTAGGTATTGGGTCATTACATGTATGTACTAAATTTCATACCTGTACGTGAAACGTAGAGCCGGGGCAAAATGTGGGGGCAATAATTTACCGAATTTGCCCCGCCCAATTCTGAAACCCACATCACATGTACATTTTCACCACTTCTGAAGCGTGTGCAAAGTTTCATGAGTTTTCGAGCATGTTTAGGCCCTCTAAAAAGCGATTCACTTTGGAGAAGAAGAATAATAATAAACAGAGCAAAAACAATAGGGTCCTCTCACCATCGGTGCTCGGGCCCTAAATAGTCAACCTAACATATAAAAATTACACTGCTCTGAATAGTATGAATTGTACTGACTATTTAAACACAGTAATCACCGCTAAACTGTGATGTTTCCAAGCACATATTTGCGCATGTGAAGAGGATAATTTTTCCCTTCAATAGTGGAACGTGAGTGAAGTACAAAGCCTATAATAAACAAATGTTTAGCATCCAAAAAATGTAATATATATATATATATATATATATATATATAACAAAAAAAACAAAAAAAACAAAAAAAACAAAAAATATATATATATAAACACACTTAAAAAAAATATATATATATATATATATATATATATAAATATAGCTGCGAGCAGCGATGGAGGGCCCAAGCCGGTGGCACCGCCACCCTGGTGCCTTTAGTTACACTAAAGGCACCGGGGTGGCGGTTTCACCGGCTTGGGCCCGCAATCGCTGCTCGCAGCTATATTTATATATTTATTATTCTTATTCTTATTTTTCTGTCAACCTTTCGGGCACTTTTGAGACCCTTAACGTGCTCGAAAACTCTTGAAACTTTGCACACGGGTCAGAACCCGCGGCCATCAGGGCCGGGCTGAAGCTGGTACCCGGGCGTGGCAGGGGGGCTCGACAGCGCCCCCTTGAACGGGGTCCGAAAACTTGGTCCATAAATCAGACACGCTTGCATGTAATAATATGAAACTCGGTACACATATAGATCTCATCGGGCCGAACAACTTTCGTACTTTTACTTTTTACGCCAGCCCAACAGGAAGTCGGCTATTATGGGTTGTTTGGAAACGCATGCTGTGGAATTTAATGTACTCCTCCTATGGAATTCATCCATTCGCCTCCAAACTCAGTCAGCATGAAGTCAAGACATTGAGGATGCTAAATTGCGGACAGTTTTTTGATATCTCGAACGGTTTGGCCGTGGCGAGGACACGAATTGATGGCGAATAATGGAAACAGGAAGTGTGTTATAACTTCTGCATACATTAACTGATCTTGATTAAACTTCAGCAGTGTGTTCGTTGTAAGAGGCCGATCACATGGATGTGACTATTGTGAGTCAAAGTTATAGCGCCACCAACTGGCAGCAGGAAGTGTGTCCCTTTCAAAATGCTTTGAAATCACCCTCTTATTTTTACCCGATTTGCTTCAAAGTTTATGTGTATAATGTAAACACACGGCAGATGTAGACCTGTGAAAGGATTTTTTATATCTTTAATACTGTTGCCATGGCAACGCTTCAAACTTTAATATTCTTTTTTGATGCTTTTGAGACTCTTAACATACTTGAAATTGGATGAAACTCGACAGACACATCACATTTATTAGCCCGTAGACATGTGCAAAGTTTCAGAAACGGGCGTGGTGAGGGGCTCAGTAGCGCCACCTTTAGTCATAAGTGGGGGGGTTAGTTTTATCAACAACAACAAAACTTGGTATGTGTATTGTTCTCATCAAGACGGACAACTTTCTAATTTACATTAACGATCTCCGACCAACAGGAAGAGAGATATTTTGGTTTGAATGTGAATTTTCTGAAGAATTTTCTCTCCCTCTCTCTGTGTCTCTGTGTGTGTGAGGGGAGGGGGGATTTGACTATTGCTTTTATATTGTTAATCAAGGTTTCAGGGGCTTTTGGGGTCCTTAACGTGCTCAAAAACTCTTGAAACTTTACATACAAGTCGGAACCCCCTGCCATCAGGGACGGGTTGAAGCTGGTACCCGGGCGTGGCAGGGGGGCTCAACAGCGCCCCCTTGAACGGGGTCCCAAAACTTGGTCCATAGATCAAACACGCTTGCATGAATTAATTTGAAACTCAGTACACATATAGATATCATCGGGCCGAACAACTTTCGTGCTCTAAGTTTTACGCCAACCCAACAGGAAGTCGGCTATTATGGGTTGTTTGGAAAACGCTTGCTGTGGAATGCGAAGTACTCCTCCTAGAGAATTCATCCAATCCCCACCAAACTCGGTGTGCATGAAGTCAAGACAATGAGGATTCTAAATTGCAGACGGATTTTTGATATCTCGAACGGTTTGGCCGTGGCGAGGAAACGAATTTATGGCGAGAAAAGAGAAACACGAAGTGGAATAACTTCTGCATACATTAACTGATCTTGATGAAACTTCAGCAGTGTGTTCGTGGTAAGAGGCCGATCAGATGGATGTAACTATTGTGAGTCAAAGTTATAGCGCCACCAACTGGCAGCAGGAAGTGTGTCACTTTCAACATGCTTTTGACAAAAGTGGGCGGGTTAGTTTTAACTACAGTAAAAAAAAAATAGTTTGTATATTGTACTCATCAAGCCGGACAACTTTCTAATTTACATTCATTAGCTCCGGCCATCAGGAAGTCAGATATTTTGGTCTGAATGTGGATTTTTTTTGCAAAATCAGCCTCTGAATTTTTAGCCACTCCTCTTAAACTATTTATTTTATTCCCACCAAACTTTTTCAACATGATACAAATATATTAATGATGCTAAATTGTAAACGGATATTGAATATCTCAAACGGTTTTGCTATGGCGAGGGATTAAATTAATGTCAAAAAGGAAGCAGGAAACATCTCATAACTTCTAAAAATGTAATTATACACCATTTATTTTTATATAAAATTATACAAATATTAGAACTAAACCCATTTTATTCTGTTTTTGCTATTCAAGGAGTATGAAAAAGTTAAAAACAGGCTATTTAGTGCTATTTGGTTCAACAAAAAAGCAAACATAGGGCTATACTGCCCTCTTGTGTCCAAAAGGAAATCAAAATAGTATATAAAACGTTTTACTAGGTAGGCCTATTGTATTTAAATATAAATGTATTAGGTATGACTGTGAGGATATTTTTCCATCGGTTAATCGACGTGTGACACGAGCGGGTGCTTTTAAATCGCTAATATAAAAGTGAAAGTAAAAAACGGACGTCCGCACGGACATTGATAATTGTGCACGTTGGAAAGAATGATACTTTTAAACATAACACTAAACCGCCATTAGGTGTCGCCAGGCGACCATCTTAATGAGCGAGTCATTGATTCATTCGTTCAAATGATTCGTTCGAATGACTGAGTCATTCATGATTGAGACAGATGTTTATGGATTGACCATTGAATCTTTGAGTCAACCGATTCGTTTCAAAATGCTGAATCATTCAGTAATGAGAAAACAAGTTGCTGTGAGATGCGCGATGGTTCTGCTGTGATCTTTGTTTAACTATTTTTGATTCTGAAACAGAACAAAAACAGTCAATATTGCATCTAAAATGTAAGTGACTTAATTGTAACTGTTTATTAACCTGTTGTATGAAATCAATGTCACAGTTTCAATCGTGATTGTATTCAGGAAATAGTAGCCTACTCGTCAAGTGAGGTTGCTTAACTCTATGTTATAAAATATATAAAAACTCCATATTTGTAATTTTTATAGTCAGTATGTTGTTAACTGGGTTGCTTTTTTGTGTGCTGCGCTCATTTGTTTACAATTCTCCTGGAGAAGCTGCATGAGCCTCAGCAGGGCAACCTTGTTACCATTGATCAGTAATACATTTATTATTAACTGCTGATTGCAACTTAAAATGAATGTAATGAAATTAGAATAATCTCTCGTTTTAGTGATTCCCAAGTAATTTTTTTTTTTGTTATTGACGTTCTAATCAGGCTATACTCTGGTCGGGCAAGTAAAATTCTCTTTCAGGTAGGCCTATTGTATTTATATATAAATATATTAGGGATGTGACTGTGATACAATTTTCCCACCGGTTAATCGACGTGTGACACCGCTGAGGGCTTTTAAATCGCTAACTTAAAAGCGAAAGTAAAATACAGACGTCCGCACAGACATTGATAATGGTGCGGAGTAGAGCGAGCATTTTCAATGTATTCCTATGGAAGTAGGAATAAACTAATACATTTTATTTATGTTTTTATGTGTCCACTGTTCAACCGCAACAGCGTCACACACACACACACACACACACACTTCCAGAATTGCAATCTTGACATCGCAGCCTGTTCATTATAGCCCTAATAAAATATAATAATAAAAATAGTCAACATAATATATACGAATTACACTGGTCTGTTTAAATAGTCAGTAGTACAATTTGTACCATTCACAGTAAGCAGAGCTCCGCTGTGATGTTTCCAAGCACATTTTTGCGCGTGTGAAGAGGATGATTTTTTCCATCGATATTGGAACACGAGTGAAGTACAAAGCCTATAATAAAGAATAGTTTAGCATCCAAATACATCGCAAATATTGAAACATTTTGATTCTACTGAGAGGGTTACGTGAGACCAACACGGCTTACTTTCGTTTTTATTTTTACATTAAATTTAAAGGATTTGTTGTGGAATATTTTGAGTGTATATATATATATATATATATATATATATATATATATATATATATATATATATATAATATAGCTGCGAGCAGCGATGGAGGGCCAAAGCCGGCGGCACCGCCACCCCGGTGCCTTTAGGTAACTAAAGGCACCGGGTTTGCGGTGCCACCGGCTTGGGCCCGCAATCGCTGCTCGCAGCTATATTTATATATATATATATATATATATATATATATATATATATATATATATATATATTTCTTCTTCTTATTCTTATTTTTCTGTCAACCTTTCGGGCACTTTTGAGACCCTTAACGTGCTCGAAAACTCTTGAAACTTTGCACACGGGTCAGAACCCGCGGCCATCAGGGCCGGGCTGAAGCTGGTACCCAGGCGTGGCAGGGGGGCTCGACAGCGCCCCCTTGAACGGGGTCCGAAAACTTGGTCCATAATTCAGACACGCTTGCATGTAATAATATGAAACTTGGTACACATATAGATCTCATCGGGCCGAACAACTTTCGTACTTTTACTTTTTACGCCAGCCCAACAGGAAGTCGGCTATTATGGGTTGTTTGGAAACGCATGCTGTGGAATTTAATGTACTCCTCCTAGGGAATTCATCCATTCGCCTCCAAACTCAGTCAGCATGAAGTCAAGACATTGAGGATGCTAAATTGCGGACAGATTTTTGATATCTCGAACGGTTTGGCCGTGGCGAGGACACGAATTGATGGCGAATAATGGAAACAGGAAGTGTGTTATAACTTCTGCATACATTAACTGATCTTGATTAAACTTCAGCAGTGTGTTCGTTGTAAGAGGCCGATCACATGGATGTGACTATTGTGAGTCAAAGTTATAGCGCCACCAACTGGCAGCAGGAAGTGTGTCCCTTTCAAAATGCTTTGAAATCACCCTCTTATTTTTACCCGATTTGCTTCAAACTGTATGTGTATAATGTAAACACACAGCAGATGTAGACCTGTGAAAGGATTTTTGATATCTTTAATACTGTTGCCATGGCAACGCTTCAAACTTTAATATTCTTTTTTGATGCTTTTGAGACTCTTAACATACTTGAAATTGGATGAAACTCGACAGACACATCACATTTATTAGCCCGTAGACATGTGCAAAGTTTCAGAAACGGGCGTGGTGAGGGGCTCAGTAGCGCCACCTTTAGTCATAAGTGGGGGCTTAGTTTTAAGTAGAGTCACAAAAATCGTTATGTATATTGTTCTCATCAAGCCGGACAACTTTCTAATTTATAGTCATAAGCTGTGACCAACAGGAAGTGAGATATTTTGGTTTGAATGTGATTTTTTGGAGAATTCTCTCCCTCTCTCTCTCTGCCTCTGCGTCTCTGTGTGTGTGAGGGGTGGGGGGATTTGTCTTTTGAGTGAGATTTGTTTAAAATTCCTGTTTTTCAAGGTTTCAGGGGCTTTTGGGGCCTTAAACGTGCTCGAAAACTCTTGAAACTTTGCACACAGGTCAGAACGTGCGGCCATCAGGGCCGGGCTGAAGCTGGTACCCGGGCGTGGCAGGGGGGCTCAACAGCGCCCCCTGGAACGGGATCCGAACACTTGTCCATAAATCAAACACACTTGCATGTAATGATATGAAACTCGGTACACATATAGATCTCATCGGGCCGAACAACTTTCGTGCTCTAAGTTTTACGCCAGCCCAACAGGAAGTCGGCTATTATGGGTTGTTTGGAAAACGCTTGCTGTGGAATGCGAAGTACTCCTCCTAGAGAATTCATCCAATCCCCACCAAACTCGGTGTGCATGAAGTCAAGACATTGAGGATTCTAAATTGCAGACGGATTTTTGATATCTCGAACGGTTTGGCCGTGGCGAGGAAACGAATTTATGGCGAGAAAAGAGAAACACAAAGTGGAATAACTTCTGCATACATTAACTGATCTTGATGAAACTTCAGCAGTGTGTTCGTGGTAAGAGGCCGATCAGATGGATGTAACTATTGTGAGTCAAAGTTATAGCGCCACCAACTGGCAGCAGGAAGTGTGTCACTTTCAACATGCTTTTGACAAAAGTGGGCGGGTTAGTTTTAACTATAGTAAAAAAAAAATAGTTTGTATATTGTACTCATCAAGCCGGACAACTTTCTAATTTACATTCATTAGCTCCGGCCATCAGGAAGTCAGATATTTTGGTTTGAATGTGGATTTCTTTGCAAAATCAGCCTCTGAATTTTTACCCAGTCCTGCTAAGTGGTTTATTTTATTCACACCAAACTTTTTCAACATGATGAAAATACATTAAAGATGCTAAATTGTGAACGGATATTGAATATCTCAAACGGTTTTGATATGGCGAGGGATTAAAGTAATGTCAAAAAAGGAATCAGAAAACATCTCATATCTTCTACAAATGTAATTATACACCGTTTATTTTTATATAAAATTATACAAATATTAGAACTAAACCCATTTTATTCTGTTTTTGCAATTCAAGAAGTATTAAAAAAGTTAAAAACAGGCTATTTAGTGCTATTTGGTTCAACAAAAAAGCAAACATAGGGCTATTCTGCCCTCTTGTGTCCAAAAGGATATACAAATAGTATATTAAACTTTTTACTAGGTAGGCCTATATTGTATTTAAATATAAATGTATTAGGTATATGACTGTGAGGATATTTTCCCATCGGTTAATCGACGTGTGACACGAGCGGGTGCTTTTAAATCGCTAATATAAAAGTGAAAGTAAAATTCGGACGTCCGCACGGACATTGATAATGGTGCACACACGTTGGAAAGAATGATACTTTTAAACATAACACTAAACCGCCATTAGGTGTCGCCAGGCGACCGTCTTAATGAGCGAGTCATTGATTCATTCATTCAAACGATTCGTTCGAATGACTGAGTCATTCATGATTGAGACAGATGTTTATGGATTGATCATTGAATCTTTGAGTCAACCGATTCGTTCAAAATGCTGAATCATTCAGTAATGAGAAAACAAGTTGCCGTGAGATGCGCGCACATATATAAATATATATATATATATATATATATATATATATATATATAAATATAGCTGCGAGCAGCGATGGAGGGCCAAAGCCGGCGGCACCGCCACCCCGGTGCCTTTAGGTAACTAAAGGCACCGGGTTTGCGGTGCCACCGGCTTGGGCCCGCAATCGCTGCTCGCAGCTATATTTATATATATATATATATATATATATATATATATATATATATATATATATATATATATATATATATATATATATATATATTTCTTCTTCTTATTCTTATTTTTCTGTCAACCTTTCGGGCACTTTTGAGACCCTTAACGTGCTCGAAAACTCTTGAAACTTTGCACACGGGTCAGAACCCGCGGCCATCAGGGCCGGGCTGAAGCTGGTACCCGGGCGTGGCAGGGGGGCTCAACAGCGCCCCCTTGAACGGGGTCCAAAAACTTGGTCCATAAATCAGACACGCTTGCATGTAATAATATGACACTCGGTACATATATAGATCTCATCGGGCCGAACAACTTTCGTACTTTTACTTTTTACGCCAGCCCAACAGGAAGTCGGCTATTATGGGTTGTTTGGAAACGCATGCTGTGGAATTTAATGTACTCCTCCTAGGGAATTCATCCATTCGCCTCCAAACTCAGTCAGCATGAAGTCAAGACATTGAGGATGCTAAATTGCGGACAGATTTTTGATATCTCGAACGGTTTGGCCGTGGCGAGGACACGAATTGATGGCGAATAATGGAAACAGGAAGTGTGTTATAACTTCTGCATACATTAACTGATCTTGATTAAACTTCAGCAGTGTGTTCATTGTAAGAGGCCGATCACATGGATGTGACTATTGTGAGTCAAAGTTATAGCGCCACCAACTGGCAGCAGGAAGTGTGTCCCTTTCAAAATGCTTTGAAATCACCCTCTTATTTTTACCCGATTTGCTTCAAAGTTTATGTGTATAATGTAAACACACGGCAGATGTAGACCTGTGAAAGGATTTTTGATATCTTTAATACTGTTGCCATGGCAACGCTTCAAACTTTAATATTCTTTTTTTATGCTTTTGAAACTCTTAACATACTTGAAATTGGATGAAACTCGACAGACACATCACATTTATTAGCCCGTAGACATGTGCAAAGTTTCAGAAACGGGCGTGGTGAGGGGCTCAGTAGCGCCACCTTTAGTCATAAGTGGGGGGGTTAGTTTTATCAACAGCAACAAAACTTGGTATGTGTATTGTTCTCATCAAGACGGACAACTTTCTAATTTACATTAACGATCTCCGACCAACAGGAAGAGAGATATTTTGGTTTGAATGTGAATTTTCTGAAGAATTTTCTCTCCCTCTCTCTGTGTTTCTGTGTGTGTGAGGGGAGGGGGGATTTGACTATTGCTTTTATATTGTTAATCAAGGTTTCAGGGGCTTTTGGGGTCCTTAACGTGCTCAAAAACTCTTGAAACTTTACATACAAGTCGGAACCTGCGGCCATCAGGGCCTGGCTGAAGCTGGTACCCGGGCGTGGCAGGGGGGCTCAACAGCGCCCCCTGGAATGGGGTCCGAAAACTTGCTCCATAGATCAAACTAGCTTGCATGAATTAATATGAAACTCGGCACACACATAGATCTCATCGGGCCGAACAACTTTCGTGCTCTAAGTTTTGCGCCAGCCCAACAGGAAGTCGGCTATTATGGGTTGTTTGGAAAACGCTTGCTGTGGAATGCGAAGTACTCCTCCTAGAGAATTCATCCAATCCCCACCAAACTCGGTGTACATGAAGTCAAGACATTGAGGATTCTAAATTGCGGACGGATTTTTGATATCTCGAACGGTTTGGCCGTGGCGAGGAAACTAATTTATGGCGAGAAAAGAGAAACACGAAGTGGAATAACTTCTGCATACATTAACTGATCTTGATGAAACTTCAGCAGTGTGTTCGTGGTAAGAGGCCGATCAGATGGATGTAACTATTGTGAGTCAAAGTTATAGCGCCACCAACTGGCAGCAGGAAGTGTGTCACTTTCAACATGCTTTTGACAAAAGTGGGCGGGTTAGTTTTAACTACAGTAAAAAAAAAATAGTTTGTATATTGTACTCATCAAGCCGGAAAACTTTCTAATTTACATTCATTAGCTCCGGCCATCAGGAAGTCAGATATTTTGGTCTGAATGTGGATTTTTTGGCAAAATCAGCCTCTGAATTTTTAGCCACTCCTCTTAAACTATTTATTTTATTCACACCAAACTTTTTCAACATGATGAAAATACATTAAATATGCTAAATTGTGAACGGATAATAAATATCTCAAACGGTTTTGCTATGGCGAGGGATTAAAGTAATGTCCAAAAAGGAAACACTAAAAGCTTAAAATCTTCTAAAAATGTAATTATATACCATTTATTTCTATATAAAAGTATACAAATATTACAACTGAACCCATTTTTTTCTGTTTTTAAAAAGAATTTTATTCAAATTTTAATCTAAAATTAAAAACAGTAAAGTAAAAAAAATTAAAAATAAAAAAAGTCATACATAGGGCTATTCTGCCCTCTTGTGTCCAAAAGGACATCAAAATAGTATATAAAACTTTTTACCAGGTAGGCCAATATTGTATTTAAATATACATTTATTAGGTATGTGTCTGAGGATATTTTCCCACCGGTTAATCGACGTGTGACACGAGCGGGTGCTTTTAAATTGCTAATATAAAAGTGAAAGAAAAATACGGACGTCCGCACGGACATTGATAATGTTGCACACACAAATCACACACACGTTGGAAAGAATGATACTTTTAAACATAACACTAAACCGCCATTAAGTGTCGCCAGGCGACCGTCTTAATGAGTGAGTCATTGATTCATTCGTTCAAACGATTCATTTGAATGACTGAGTCATTCATGATTAAGACATATGTTTATGGATTGATCATTCAATCTTTGAGTCAACCGATTCGTTCAAAATGCTGAATCATTCAGAAATGAGAAAACACATTGCTGAGAGATGCGCGTGATGATTCTGCTGTGATCTTTTTGTTTAACTATTTTCGCTGCTGAAACAGAACAAAAACAGTCAATATTGCATCTAAAATGTAAGTGACTTGATTGTAACTGTTTTTTAACCTGTTGTATGAAATCAATGTCACAGTTTCAATCGTGATTGTATTCAGGAAACAGCCTTCTCGTCAAGTGAGGTTGCTTAACTGTTATAAAATATATCAAAACTCCATATTTATAATTTTTATAGTCAGTAAGTTGTTAACTGAGTTTGTTTTTTGTGTGCTGATCTCATTTGTTTACATTTCTCCTGGAGAAGCTGCATGAGCCTCAGCAGCGCAACCTTGTTACCATTGATCAACTGATTACTGGTAATCCATTTATTAACAACTGTTGATTGCAACTTAAAATGAATGTAATAAAATTAGAATAATCTCTCGTTTTAGTGATTCCCAAGTTATTTTTTTGTCATTGACGTTCTAATCAGGCTACTCTGGTCGGGCAAGTAAAATTCTCTTTCAGGTTGGCCTATTGTATTTATATATAAATATATTAGGGATGTGACTGTGGGAAAATTTTCCCACCGGTTAATCGATGTGTGACATCGCTGGGGGCTTTTGAATCGGTAACTTAAAAACGAAAGTAAAATATGTTCGTCCGCACGGACATTTATAATGGTGCAGAGCGAGCGCATTGCAATCTTGATATCGCAGTCTGTTCATTATAGCCTTTATAAAATATAATAATAAAATAGTCAACCTAACATATAAAAATTACACTGCTCTGAATAGTATGAATTGTACTGACTATTTAAACACAGTAATCACCGCTAAACTGTGATGTTTCCAAGCACATATTTGCGCATGTGAAGAGGATAATTTTGCCCTTCAATAGTGGAACGTGAGTGAAGTACAAAGCCTATAATAAAAAAATGTTTAGCATCCAAAAAATGTAATATATATATATATATATATATATATATATATATATATATATATATAAACACACTTAAAAAAAATAAAAATAAAATATATATATTGTTTTTGTTTTTTTGTTATATATATATATATATATATATATATATATATATATATATATATATATATATATATATATATATATATATATAAATATAGCTGCGAGCAGCGATGGAGGGCCCAAGCCGGTGAAACCGCCACCCCGGTGCCTTTAGTGTAACTAAAGGCACCAGGGTGGCGGTGCCACCGGCTTGGGCCCGCAATCGCTGCTCGCAGCTATATTTAGGGCCCGAGCACCGATGGTGTGAGGACCCTCTTGGAATTGCTCTGTTTATTAGGGTAGAATTATTAGGGCCCAAGCCCTGAAAGGGCGAAGGCCCTATTGTTTTCGGTAGGATTATTTATTATTATTATTATTATTCTTATTTTTCTGTCAACCTTTCGGGCACTTTTGAGACCCTTAACGTGCTCGAAAACTCTTGAAACTTTGCACACGGGTCAGAACCCGCGGCCATCAGGGCCGGGCTGAAGCTGGTACCCGGGCGTGGCAGGGGGGCTCAACAGCGCCCCCTTGAACGGGGTCCGAAAACTTGGTCCATAAATCAGACACGCTTGCAAGTAATAATATGAAACTCGGTACATATATAGATCTCATCGGGCCGAACAACTTTCCTACTTTTACTTTTTACGCCAGCCCAACAGGAAGTCGGCTATTATGGGTTGTTTGGAAACGCATGCTGTGGAATGTGATCTACTCCTCCTAGAGAATTGATCCAATTGCCTCCAAACTCGGTGTGCATGAAGTCAAGACATTGAGGATGAAAAATTGCCAGGGGATTTTTGATATCTCGAACGGTTTGGCTGTGGCGAGGAAACGAATTAATGGCGAATAAAGGGTCACAGGAAGTGTATTATAACTTCAGCATACATTAACTGATCTTGATGAAACTTCCACAGTGTGTTCGTTGTAAGAGGCCGATCACATGGATGTGACTATTGTGAGTCAAAGTTATAGCGCCACCAACTGGCAGCAGGACGTGTGTCACTTTCAAAATGCTTTGAAATCACCCTCTTATTTTTAACCGATTTGCTTCAAACTTTATGTGTATAATGTAGACACACGGCAGATGTAGACCTGTGAAAGGATTATTGATATCTTAGATACTGTTGCCGTGGCAACGCATCAAACTTTAATATTCTTTTTTGATGCTTTTGAGACTCTTAACATACTTGAAATTGCATGAAACTCGACAGACACATGACATTTATTAGCCAGTAGACATGTGCAAAGTTTCAGAAACGGGCGTGGTGCAGGGGCTCAGTAGCGCCACCTTTTGACAAAAGAGGGGGAGTTAGGTCTATACTTTTATCTACAATGATAAAACTCAGTACGTATATTGTTCTCGTCGAGCCGGACAACTTTCTAATTTACATTCATTACCTCCGACCAACAGGAAGTCAGATATTTTGGTTTGAATGTGGATGTTTCGAAGAATTTTCTCTCTCTCTGTGAGAGGGAGAGGGAGAGGGGGGGGAGAGATTTTTCTTTGAGTGAGAATACTTTTAATTATTGGTTTTCATGGTTTCAGGGGCTTTTGGGGCCCTTAACATGCTCGGAAACTCTTGAAACTTTGCACACAGGTCAGAACCCACAGCCATTAGGGCCGGGCTGAAGCTGGTACCCGGGCGTGGCAGGGGGGCTCGACAGCGCCCCCTGGAATGGGATTCGAACACTTGTCCATAAATCAAACACGCTTGCATGTAATAATATGAAACTCGGTACACATATAGATCTCATCGGCTTGAACAACTTTCGTGCTCTAAGTTTTACGCCAGCCCAACAGGTAGTCGGCTATTATGGGTTGTTTGGAAACGCATGCCCCTGGATTTCGATATACTTCTCCTTGGGAATTGATCGGATTGCCACCAAACTCGGTCAGCATGAAGTCAAGACATTGAGGATGATAAATTGCCAGCGGATTTTTGATATCTCGAACGGTTTGGCCGTGGTGAGGAAATGAATTTATGGCGAGAAAAGAGAAACAAAATGTGTGTTATAACTTAGTCCGTTTTACTTACAGTTATAAAACTCGCCACATATATTGTTCTCGTCGAGCCGGACAACTTTCTAATTTACAGTTATTAGCTCGGATCAACAGAAAGTCAGATATTTTGGTTTGAATGTGGATTTTCTCTGACAGAGAGAGTGCCCTCTGCCATTCTGTGTGTGTGTGTGTGTCTGTGTGGGGAGGGGAGGGGGGTGTCTGTGTGTGTGTGGCGAGGAGGAGGAGGGGGTCTCACTCTCTCTGTGTTTGTGTGTGTGTGGCTGTCTGTCTGTTACAGTGAAAAGAGCTTAACTATTTCATTCATTTATTCTGCATTAAATGATAAATAATTCTCTAAGGCCTTGCTTTTTTGTATATAAAATATTTATATATAAAAATGATATGTATATATAAATATATATTAGGTATGTGACTGAGGATATTTTCCCACCGGTTAATCGATGTGTGACACCGGCGAGGGCTTTTAAATCGCTAATATGAAAGTAAAATACTCCTGTCCGCACCGACATTGATAATGCTTCGGAGCAGGGCGAGGGTTTTCCATTATTTGCTATGGAAGTAATGAACTAAAAAACGTTCGCTTTGTTCTGCTCGCTCCTCGCCGTGGACGCGCACCGTCATGAATGACCATGCAGCCGTGCACTTAGTTTGTTTAAAATTAGTCCTGCATTAAAAGGATAAAGAAATATCTAAGGTCTTGTCTTTTTGCATATCACTTTATGGATATTTTTTAAATGACAAAATATGCATAGAACATATCTTTTAAATGTATTGTTTGCTTTAAATAAAATTAATATTGTATGTTTGGTGATTCAAGCTGAATGAATTTAAAATTAATGTGCTATATATATTAGATCAATATATATGTTTTCCTTAAAATTTTAATCAACACTAACTTTATTCTCATCAGAATTATACATTTTTGTATAAAATAATACTACCATAAAAAAAAATAAAAAAACAGTCATTAGCTTGGATCAACAGGAAGTCAGATATTTTGGTCTGAATGTGGACTTTTGGCAAAATCAGCCTCTGATTTTTTACCCACTCCTCTTAAGTGGTTTATTTAATTCCCACGAAACTTTTTCAAAATGATGAAAATACTTTAAAGAAGCTAAATTGTAAACAGATAATAAATATCTCAAACGGTTTTGCTATGGCAAGGGATTAAAGTAATGTCAAAAAAGGAAACGACTAAAACCTATCTTCTAAAAATGTAATTATACTCCATTTATTTCTATATATAATTATACAAATATCAGATCTAAACCCATTTTATTCTGTTTTTTTCAATTTAATAATTGTTTAAGTTTAAAAACATCCAGAATGTTTTTTTAGTCCAAAAAAAAAAAATATATATATATATATGTCATTCATAGTGCTATACTGCCCTCTTGTGTTCAAAGTCAGGTAGGCCTATTGTATCTATGTAAAATATAAAATATACTAGGTACCCGTATGTGACGGTGAGGAATATTTTACCACCGGTTAATCAACGTGTGACACCGCTGGGGACTTTTGAATTGCTAACTTAAAAACAAAAGTAAAATATGTTCGTCCGCACTGTAATGGATAATGGTGCAGAGCGAGCGTTTTCAATGAATTCCTATGGAAGTAGGAATTAACTAAAAAACGTTTGCTCTTCTCTGCCCGTTCCTCGCCGTGGACGCACACCATATATATATATATATATATATATATATATATATATATATATATATATATATATATTTTTTTTTTGTTACATATATATAATGTATATATATATTTTTTTTGTTACATTTATATATATATATATATATATATATATAAATATAGCTGCGAGCAGCGATGGAGGGCCCAAGCCGGTGACACCGCCACCCCGGTGCCTTTAGTGTAACTAAAGGCACCAGGGTGGCGGTGCCACCGGCTTGGGCCTGCAATCGCTGCTCGCAGCTATATTTTATTATTATTCTTCTTATTCTTATTTTTCTGTCAACCTTTCGGGCACTTTTGAGACCCTTAACGTGCTCGAAAACTCTTGAAACTTTGCACACGGGTCAGAACCCGCGGCCATCAGGGCCGGGCTGAAGCTGGTACCCGGGCGTGGCAGGGGGGCTCGACAGCGCCCCCTTGAACGGGGTCCGAAAACTTGGTCCATACATCAGACACGCTTGCATGTAATAATATGAAACTCGGTACACATATAGATCTCATCGGGCCGAACAACTTTCGTACTTTTACTTTTTACGCCAGCCCAACAGGAAGTCGGCTATTATGGGTTGTTTGGAAACGCATGCTGTGGAATTTAATGTACTCCTCCTAGGGAATTCATCCATTCGCCTCCAAACTCGGTCAGCATGAAGTCAAGACATTGAGGATGCTAAATTGCGGACGGATTTTTGATATCTCGAACGGTTTGGCTGTGGCGAGGAAGCAAATTTATGGCGAATAATGGAAACAGGAAGTGTGTTATAACTTCTGCATACATTAACTGATCTTGATTAAACTTCAGCAGTGTGTTCATTGTAAGAGGCCGATCACATGGATGTGACTATTGTGAGTCAAAGTTATAGCGCCACCAACTGGCAGCAGGAAGTGTGTCCCTTTCAAAATGCTTTGAAATCACCCTCTTATTTTTACCCGATTTGCTTCAAAGTTTATGTGTATAATGTAAACACACGGCAGATGTAGACCTGTGAAAGGATTTTTGATATCTTTAATACTGTTGCCATGGCAACGCTTCAAACTTTAATATTCTTTTTTGATGCTTTTGAGACTCTTAACATACTTGAAATTGGATGAAACTCGACAGACACATCACATTTATTAGCCCGTAGACATGTGCAAAGTTTCAGAAACGGGCGTGGTGAGGGGCTCAGTAGCGCCACCTTTAGTCATAAGTGGGGGGGTTAGTTTTATCAACAACAACAAAACTTGGTATGTGTATTGTTCTCATCAAGACGGACAACTTTCTAATTTACATTAACGATCTCCGACCAACAGGAAGAGAGATATTTTGGTTTGAATGTGGATTTTCTGAAGAATTTTCTCTCCCTCTCTCTGTGTCTCTGTGTGTGTGAGGGGAGGGGGGATTTGACTATTGCTTTTATATTGTTAATCAAGGTTTCAGGGGCTTTTGGGGTCCTTAACGTGCTCAAAAACTCTTGAAACTTTACATACAAGTCGGAACCCCCTGCCATCAGGGACGGGTTGAAGCTGGTACCCGGGCGTGGCAGGGGGGCTCAACAGCGCCCCCTTGAACGGGGTCCCAAAACTTGGTCCATAGATCAAACACGCTTGCATGAATTAATTTGAAACTCAGTACACATATAGATATCATCGGGCCGAACAACTTTCGTGCTCTAAGTTTTACGCCAACCCAACAGGAAGTCGGCTATTATGGGTTGTTTGGAAAACGCTTGCTGTGGAATGCGAAGTACTCCTCCTAGAGAATTCATCCAATCCCCACCAAACTCGGTGTGCATGAAGTCAAGACAATGAGGATTCTAAATTGCAGACGGATTTTTGATATCTCGAACGGTTTGGCCGTGGCGAGGAAACGAATTTATGGCGAGAAAAGAGAAACACAAAGTGGAATAACTTCTGCATACATTAACTGATCTTGATGAAACTTCAGCAGTGTGTTCGTGGTAAGAGGCCGATCAGATGGATGTAACTATTGTGAGTCAAAGTTATAGCGCCACCAACTGGCAGCAGGAAGTGTGTCACTTTCAACATGCTTTTGACAAAAGTGGGCGGGTTAGTTTTAACTACAGTAAAAAAAAAATTGTTTGTATATTGTACTCATCAAGCCGGACAACTTTCTAATTTACATTCATTAGCTCCGGCCATCAGGAAGTCAGATATTTTGGTCTGAATGTGGATTTTTTTGCAAAATCATCCTCTGAATTTTTAGCCACTCCTCTTAAACTATTTATTTTATTCCCACCAAACTTTTTCAACATGATGAAAATACCTTAAAGATTCTAAATTATGAACGGATATTGAATATCTCAAACGGTTTTGATATGGCGAGGGATTAAAGTAATGTCAAAAAAGGAATCAGAAAACATCTCATATCTTCTACAAATGTAATTATACACCGTTTATTTTTATATCAAATTATACAAATATTAGAACTAAACCCATTTTATTCTGTTATTCTGTTTTTGCAATTCAAGAAGTATAAAAAAAGGTAAAAACAGGCTATTTAGTGCTATTTGGTTCAACAAAAAAGCAAACATAGGGCTATACTGCCCTCTTGTGTCCAAAAGGATATCAAAATAGTATATAAAACGTTTTACTAGGTAGGCCTATTGTATTTAAATATAAATGTATTAGGTATATGACTGTGAGGATATTTTCCCATCGGTTAATCGACGTGTGACACGAGCGGGTGCTTTTAAATCGCTAATATAAAAGTGAAAGTAAAAAACGGACGTCCGCACTGACATTGATAATGGTGCACGTTGGAAAGAATGATACTTTTAAACATAACACTAAACCGCCATTAGGTGTCGCCAGGCGACCATCTTAATGAGCGAGTCATTGATTCATTCGTTCAAACGATTCATTCGAATGACTGAGTCATTCATGATTGAGACAGATGTTTATGGATTGACCATTGAATCTTTGAGTCAACATAATTCGTTTCAAAATGCTGAATCATTCAGTAATGAGAAAACAAGTTGCTGTGAGATGCGCGATGGTTCGGCTGTGATCTTTGTTTAACTATTTATGCTGCTGAAACAGAACAAAAACAGTCAATATTGCATCTAAAATGTAAGTGACTTAATTGTAACTGTTTATTAACCTGTTGTATGAAATCAATGTCACAGTTTCAATCGTGATTATATTCAGGAAATAGTAGCCTACTCGTCAAGTGAGGTTGCTTAACTCTGTTATAAAATATATAAAAACTCCATATTTGTAATTTTTATAGTCAGTATGTTGTTAACTGGGTTGCTTTTTTGTGTGCTGCGCACATTTGTTTACATTTCTCCTGGAGAAGCTGCATGAGCCTCAGCAGGGCAACCTTGTTACCATTGATCAGTAATACATTTATTATTAACTGCTGATTGGAACTTAAAATGAATGTAATGAAATTAGAATAATCTCTCGTTTTAGTGATTCCCAAGTTATTTTTTTTTGTTCTTGACGTTCTAATCAGGCTATACTCTGGTCGGGCAAGTAAAATTCTCTTTCAGGTAGGCCTATTGTATTTATATATAAATATATTAGGGATGTGACTGTGATAACATTTTCCCACCTATGGAAGTAGGAATAAACTAATACATTTTATTTATGTTTTTATGTGTCCACTGTTCAACTGCAACCGCGTCACACACACACACACACATTCCAGAATTGCAATCTTGTCATCGCAGCCTGTTCAGTATAGCCCTAATACAATATAATAATAAAAATAGTCAACATAACATATACGAATTACACTGCTCTGTTTAAATAGTAAGTAGTACAATTTGTACCATTCACAGTAAGCAGAGCTCCACTGTGATGTTTCCAAGCACATTTTTGCGCGTGTGAAGAGGATGATTTTTTCCATCGATATTGGAACACGAGTGAAGTACAAAGCCTATAATAAAGAATAGTTTAGCATCCAAATACATCACAACTGTTGAAACGTTTTGATTCTAATGATAGGGTTACGTGAGCCCAACACTTACTTTCGTTTTTCGTGTGTGTGTGTGTGTGTATATATATATATAGAGAGATATAGATATAGATAGATAGATATTTATATATATATATATATATGTGTGTGTGTGTGTGTGTGTGTGTATATATATATATATATATATATACATAAATATATATATATATATATATATATATATATATATAAATATAGCTGCGAGCAGCGATGGAGGGCCAAAGCCGGCGGCACCGGGGTTGCGGTGCCACCGGCTTGGGCCCGCAATCGCTGCTCGCAGCTATATTTATTATTAGGGGCCAAGCACCGAAGGTGCGGAGGCACCTATTGTATCTGTTCCCGTTCTTATTATTATTAGGGGCCAAGCACCGAAGGTGCGGAGGCACCTATTGTATCTGTTCCCGTTCTTATTAGGGGCCAAGCACCGAAGGTGCGGGCACCTATTGTATCTGTTCCCGTTCTTATTATTATTATTATTATTAGGGGCCAAGCACCGAAGGTGCGGGCACCTATTGTTTCTGTTCCCGTTCTTATTATTATTATTATTAGGGGCCAAGCACCGAAGGTGCGGGCACCTATTGTTTCTGTTCCCGTTCTTATTATTAGGGGCCAAGCACCGAAGGTGCGGGCACCTATTGTATCTGTTCCCGTTCTTATTATTATTATTATTATTATTATTATTATTCTTCTTCCGCTCTTGGAGTCTATGGCAGCCCATAGAACCGATTGCGGGAAAGTTGTTTTGGTTTGACATTCTGATAGAGGACATTCCCAACATTAAATACACCAATTTTGGTGTTTCTAAGTCATTCCCTCTAGCGCCACCACCTGTCCAAAATTTCACTTTTGTTTTGCTAATAACTTTTGAACCGTAAGGCCAATCAACAAAATTCTTTTTTCCTCTGATTCCTGAGCTCATGACGATTCGATTGCACCCTATGACGTCATTTTCCGTCATAAAAACATGGCCGCCATTTTGAATTATTCTCAAAACCTACTTTTTCGAACTCGTCCTAGACAGTTTGTCCGATTTGCACGAAAATTGAACCAGATCATCTTCAGGCAGTGCTGACAAAAAGTTATTAAAATCTAGTTGATTCGTCAAACCGTTTTCAATAAACGCTCGAACAAATTTTACGTAGCGCTTGCGAAAACAGTCGTAAGGCTGTATCTTCGCAACGCTTTATCGTATTCAGACCAAACTTGGTACATGTCATCACAAGCATGACCTGAGGCTACATGCTGCGTTTCGGCCCAGGGCCACCTACTGGTCCAGAGATATGAAAAATGGCTATTTTTGCTTATAACTTCTGAACAGTTTGTCCAAAAATCATAAAATTGGTCTCGTTAGATTCAGGGCAAAATGCCGAGTCGACTGATATCCAATTTTACCATATCGGCCATTTTGACTGTCGGCCATTTTGAATTTTGTGCTAAAACGCTGTATTTTAAGAACGCATGAACGGATTGTTACGAAACTTGGTATGGGTCATCAGCACGATGTCCTGAAGGAGCCTGAGAAGTTTCAAAACAGCGCCACCTAGTGGTTAATCTTTTTATTCAAATGCTTATAACTTTGGGTGTGGTCGACATATTTTCACGAAACTCATCTAATTAGACTGCTGAATCCTTGCCGAGTCCTACGATACCAAACATGCTAGGTTTCACCTTACGGTTTGTGTAGCGTTGTGATTTAGCGCTTAAAAAACATTTGGCTATATCTTCGAAACCGCTAGTCTGATCGAGACGAAACCACCGTCAGAAGTTTGGAAACATAGGTCGATAGCTATACGCCAATGCCCAAATGTGAAAATATTGATAGTAAGGGGTAGTAAAATCCAATCAAAGTCATGTGTCAGTCATTTTTTACGTGTTTTTTCATACAAATGTCTATAACTCCGAAGCGAATTGAGATATTTTCACCAAAATTGACACACATATGTATGGGCTCACTCTGAGGACACATAAAAAAAATGGTGTGACTGAGCCTCTTGGTGGCGCTATAATAGAACAAAACATGAAATTCCCATTGACTTCAATACAGTTTTGTGAAATAAAATGCTATACTAAACAAATGCATTGGTGTTATTTAATGAAACTCAGAAAGTGCCTTCAGCACCATTTCCTGAAAGTACCCAACATATTTCAAGACAGCGCCACCTAGTGGTCAAAAGTTATAACAAAACTTCTAAAAATGCTAATAACTTTTGAATAAATCTGCCTATTGAAATGCCACTGGTATTAATAGATTCCTTGGGTCAAGCCGAGAACATAGAAACCAAGTTTTCCTTATTTGGCCTAACTTCCTGTCCGCCATCTTGATTTTCATTCAAAACATACATTTTCGAACTCCTCCTACACCATTTGTCCGATTTTCACCAAAATCGAATCGTATCATCTCCAGACCGTGCCGACTTATAGTTATCGATTTCGTCTCGATTGACGAAACCGTTTTTGTATAGCGCAGCAGCAAAGTTGAGGCATGATGCTAAAAGCACTATTCAGGCTTTATCTCTGCAATGCTTTGACATATTGACACCAAACTTTGTATGTGTCATTGTCACTTCACTCTGACCACATCACATCAGTTTTGTAACTGCGCCACCTATTGGTCGAAAGTGATAATGCATTAAATCATTTTTATTTACTGTTTCTATGAATTTTCAGGCATTTTGCCTAAAATCCTCTTTAATGTCTTTAATTGCTCATTGTTGCAGTTGGTATGACACTTTCAGCAATGTTGGCATGTCTTGTCATCTGATTGTGCTTGGCCCCACTAAATGCTGCTTGCAGCTTTAATTAGGGGCCAAGCACCGAAGGTGCGGAGGCACCTATTGTTTTTGTTCCGGTTCTTATTATTATTATTATTATTATTCTTCTTCTTCTTCTTCCGCTCTGGGAGTCTATGGCAGCCCATAGAACCGCTTGCGGGAAAGTTATGAAATTTGGCACAATGATAGAGGACAGTCCAAAAAGTCACCATACCAAATTTGGTGTCTTAAAACCAATCCCTCTAGCGCCACCACCTGTCCAAAATTTCACTTTTATTTTGCTAATAACTTTTGAACCGTTTGGCCAATCAACAAAATTCTTTTTTCCTCTGATTCCTGAGCTCATGACGATTCGATTGCACCCTATGACGTCATTTTCCGGCTTATAAATATGGCCGCCATTTTGAATGTGCTGAAAAAGCTACTTTTTTGAACTCGTCCTAGACGGTTTGTCCGATTTGCACGAAAATTGAACCAGATCATCTTCAGGCAGTGCTGACAAAAAGTTATGGAATTCAAATTGATTCGTCAAACCGTTTTCGAATAACGCTCGAACACATTTTACGTAGCGCTTGCGAAAACAGTCGTAGGGCTGTATCTCCGCAACGCTTTATCGGATTCAGACCAAAATTGGTACATGTCATCACAAGCATGACCTGAGGCTACATGCTGCGTTTCGGCGCAGCGCCACCTACTGGTCCGGAGATATGAAAAATGGCTATTTTTGCTTATAACTTCTGAACAATTTGTCCAAAAATCATAAAATTGGTCTCGTTAGATTCAGGGCAACATGCCGAGTCGACTGATATCAAATTTTACCATATCGGCCATTTTGACTGTCGGCCATTTTGAATTTTGTGCTAAAATGCTGTATTTTAAGAACGCATGAACGGATTGTTACGAAACTTGGTATGGGTCATCAGCACGATGTTCTGAAGGAGCGTGAGAAGTTTCGAAACAGCGCCACCTAGTGGTCAAAAGTTAAAACAACATTAACAAAAAGGCTAATAACTTTTGAATAAATCTGGCTACTGAAATGCCACTGGTCTTAATAGATTCCTTGGGTCAAGCCGAGAACATAGATACCAAGTTTACCTTATTTGGCCAAACTTCCTGTCCGCCATCTTGATTTTCATTCAAAACCTACTTTTTCAAACTCCTCCTAGACCGTTTGTCCGATTTTCACCAAAATCGAATCGTATCATCTCCAGACCGTGCCGACTAAAAGTTATGGATTTCGTGTGGATAGACCAAACCGTTTTCGTATAGCGCAGCAGCAAAGTTGAGGCATGATGCTAATAGCACTATTCAGGCTTTATCTCTGCAATCCCTTGAAATATTGACACCAAACTTTGTATGTGTCATTGTCACTTCACTCTGACCACATCACATCAGTTTTGTAACTGCGCCACTTATTGGTCGAAAGTGATAATGCATTAAATCATATTTTTATTGACTGTTTCTATGATTTTTCAGCCATTTCGTCTAAAATCCTCTTTAAATGTCTTTAATTGCTCATTGTTGCAGTTGGTCTGACACCTTCAGCCATGTTGGCATATCCTGTCATCTACTTGCGCTTGGCCCCGGTAATTGCTGCTTGCAGCTATATTTAGGGGCCAAGCACCGAAGGTGCGGAGGCACCTATTGTTTTTGTTCCGGTTCTTATTATTATTAGGGGCCAAGCACCGAAGGTGCGGAGGCACCTATTGTATCTGTTCCCGTTCTTATTAGGGGCCAAGCACCGAAGGTGCGGAGGCACCTATTGTTTTTGTTCCGGTTCTTATTATTATTATTATTATTATTCTTCTTCTTCTTCTTCCGCTCTGGGAGTCTATGGCAGCCCATAGAACCGCTTGCGGGAAAGTTATGAAATTTGGCACAATGATAGAGGATAGTCCAAAAAGTCACCATGCCAAATTTGGTGTCTTAAAACCAATCCCTCTAGCGCCACCACCTGTCCAAAATTTCACTTTTATTTTGCTAATAACTTTTGAACCGTTTGGCCAATCAACAAAATTCTTTTTTCCTCTGATTCCTGAGCTCATGACGATTCGATTGCACCCTATGACGTCATTTTCCGGCTTATAAATATGGCCGCCATTTTGAATGTGCTGAAAAAGCTACTTTTTCGAACTCGTCCTAGACGGTTTGTCCGATTTGCACGAAAATTGAACCAGATCATCTTCAGGCAGTGCTGACAAAAAGTTATGGAATTCAAATTGATTCGTCAAACCGTTTTCGAATAACGCTCGAACACATTTTACGTAGCGCTTGCGAAAACAGTCGTAGGGCTGTATCTCCGCAACGCTTTATCGGATTCAGACCAAAATTGGTACATGTCATCACAAGCATGACCTGAGGCTACATGCTGCGTTTCGGCACAGCGCCACCTACTGGTCCGGAGATATGAAAAATGGCTATTTTTGCTTATAACTTCTGAACAATTTGTCCAAAAATCATAAAATTGGTCTCGTTAGATTCAGGGCAACATGCCGAGTCGACTGATATCAAATTTTACCATATCGGCCATTTTGACTGTCGGCCATTTTGAATTTTGTGCTAAAATGCTGTATTTTAAGAACGCATGAACGGATTGTTACGAAACTTGGTATGGGTCATCAGCACGATGTTCTGAAGGAGCGTGAGAAGTTTCGAAACAGCGCCACCTAGTGGTCAAAAGTTAAAACAACATTTCCAAAAAGGCTAATAACTTTTGAATAAATCTGGCTACTGAAATGCCACTGGTTTTAATAGATTCCTTGGGTCAAGCCGAGAACATAGATACCAAGTTTACCTTATTTGGCCAAACTTCCTGTCCGCCATCTTGATTTTCATTCAAAACCTACTTTTTCAAACTCCTCCTAGACCGTTTGTCCGATTTTCACCAAAATCGAATCGTATCATCTCCAGACCGTGCCGACTAAAAGTTATGGATTTCGTGTGGATAGACCAAACCGTTTTCGTATAGCGCAGCAGCAAAGTTGAGGCATGATGCTAATAGCACTATTCAGGCTTTATCTCTGCAATCCCTTGAAATATTGACACCAAACTTTGTATGTGTCATTGTCACTTCACTCTGACCACATCACATCAGTTTTGTAACTGCGCCACCTATTGGTCGAAAGTGATAATGCATTAAATCATATTTTTATTGACTGTTTCTATGATTTTTCAGCCATTTCGTCTAAAATCCTCTTTAAATGTCTTTAATTGCTCATTGTTGCAGTTGGTCTGACACCTTCAGCCATGTTGGCATATCCTGTCATCTACTTGCGCTTGGCCCCGGTAATTGCTGCTTGCAGCTATATTTATTATTATTATTCTTCTTCCGCTCTTGGAGTCTATGGCAGCCCATAGAACCGATTGCGGGAAAGTTGTTTTGGTTTGACATTCTGATAGAGGACATTCCCAACATTAAATACACCAATTTTGGTGTTTCTAAGTCATTCCCTCTAGCGCCACCACCTGTCCAAAATTTCACTTTTGTTTTGCTAATAACTTTTGAACCGTAAGGCCAATCAACAAAATTCTTTTTTCCTCTGATTCCTGAGCTCATGACGATTCGATTGCACCCTATGACGTCATTTTCCGTCATAAAAACATGGCCGCCATTTTGAATTATTCTCAAAACCTACTTTTTCGAACTCGTCCTAGACAGTTTGTCCGATTTGCACGAAAATTGAACCAGATCATCTTCAGGCAGTGCTGACAAAAAGTTATTAAAATCTAGTTGATTCGTCAAACCGTTTTCAATAAACGCTCGAACAAATTTTACGTAGCGCTTGCGAAAACAGTCGTAAGGCTGTATCTTCGCAACGCTTTATCGTATTCAGACCAAACTTGGTACATGTCATCACAAGCATGACCTGAGGCTACATGCTGCGTTTCGGCCCAGGGCCACCTACTGGTCCAGAGATATGAAAAATGGCTATTTTTGCTTATAACTTCTGAACAGTTTGTCCAAAAATCATAAAATTGGTCTCGTTAGATTCAGGGCAAAATGCCGAGTCGACTGATATCCAATTTTACCATATCGGCCATTTTGACTGTCGGCCATTTTGAATTTTGTGCTAAAACGCTGTATTTTAAGAACGCATGAACGGATTGTTACGAAACTTGGTATGGGTCATCAGCACGATGTCCTGAAGGAGCCTGAGAAGTTTCAAAACAGCGCCACCTAGTGGTTAATCTTTTTATTCAAATGCTTATAACTTTGGGTGTGGTCGACATATTTTCACGAAACTCATCTAATTAGACTGCTGAATCCTTGCCGAGTCCTACGATACCAAACATGCTAGGTTTCACCTTACGGTTTGTGTAGCGTTGTGATTTAGCGCTTAAAAAACATTTGGCTATATCTTCGAAACCGCTAGTCTGATCGAGACGAAACCACCGTCAGAAGTTTGGAAACATAGGTCGATAGCTATACGCCAATGCCCAAATGTGAAAATATTGATAGTAAGGGGTAGTAAAATCCAATCAAAGTCATGTGTCAGTCATTTTTTACGTGTTTTTTCATACAAATGTCTATAACTCCGAAGCGAATTGAGATATTTTCACCAAAATTGACACACATATGTATGGGCTCACTCTGAGGACACATAAAAAAAATGGTGTGACTGAGCCTCTTGGTGGCGCTATAATAGAACAAAACATGAAATTCCCATTGACTTCAATACAGTTTTGTGAAATAAAATGCTATACTAAACAAATGCATTGGTGTTATTTAATGAAACTCAGAAAGTGCCTTCAGCACCATTTCCTGAAAGTACCCAACATATTTCAAGACAGCGCCACCTAGTGGTCAAAAGTTATAACAAAACTTCTAAAAATGCTAATAACTTTTGAATAAATCTGCCTATTGAAATGCCACTGGTATTAATAGATTCCTTGGGTCAAGCCGAGAACATAGAAACCAAGTTTTCCTTATTTGGCCTAACTTCCTGTCCGCCATCTTGATTTTCATTCAAAACATACATTTTCGAACTCCTCCTACACCATTTGTCCGATTTTCACCAAAATCGAATCGTATCATCTCCAGACCGTGCCGACTTATAGTTATCGATTTCGTCTCGATTGACGAAACCGTTTTTGTATAGCGCAGCAGCAAAGTTGAGGCATGATGCTAAAAGCACTATTCAGGCTTTATCTCTGCAATGCTTTGACATATTGACACCAAACTTTGTATGTGTCATTGTCACTTCACTCTGACCACATCACATCAGTTTTGTAACTGCGCCACCTATTGGTCGAAAGTGATAATGCATTAAATCATTTTTATTTACTGTTTCTATGAATTTTCAGGCATTTTGCCTAAAATCCTCTTTAATGTCTTTAATTGCTCATTGTTGCAGTTGGTATGACACTTTCAGCAATGTTGGCATGTCTTGTCATCTGATTGTGCTTGGCCCCACTAAATGCTGCTTGCAGCTTTAATTATTATTATTATTATTATTATTATTCTTCTTCCGCTCTTGGAGTCTATGGCAGCCCATAGAACCGATTGCGGGAAAGTTGTTTTGGTTTGACATTCTGATAGAGGACAGTCCCAACATTAAATACACCAATTTTGGTGTGTCTAAGTCATTCCCTCTAGCGCCACCACCTGTCCAAAATTTCACTTTTGTTTTGCTAATAACTTTTGAACCGTAAGGCCAATCAACAAACTTCTTTTTTCCTCTGATTCCTGAGCTCATGACGATTTGATTGCACCCTATGACGTCATTTTCCGTCATTAAAATATGGCCGCCATTTTGAATTATTCTCAAAACCTACTTTTTCGAACTCGTCCTAGACGGTTTGTCCGATTTGCACGAAAATTGAATCAGATCATCTTCAGGCAGTGGTGACAAAAAGTTATTAAAATCTAGTTGATTTGTCAAACCGTTTTCAATAAACGCTCGAACAAATTTTACGTAGCGCTTGCGAAAACAGTCGTAAGGCTGTATCTTCGCAACGCTTTATCGTATTCAGACCAAACTTGGTACATGTCATCACAAGCATGACCTGAGGCTACATGCTGCGTTTCGGCGCAGCGCCACCTACTGGTCCGGAGATATGAAAAATGGCTATTTTTGCTTATAACTTCTGAACAGTTTGTCCAAAAATCATAAAATTTGTCTTGTTAGATTCAGGGCAAAATGCAGAGTCGACTGATATCCAATTTTACCATATCGGCCATTTTGACTGTCGGCCATTTTGAATTTTGTGCTAAAATGCTGTATTTTAAGAACGCATGAACGGATTGTTACGAAACTTGGTATGGGTCATCAGCACGATGTCCTGAAGGAGCCTGAGAAGTTTCGAAACAGCGCCACCTAGTGGTTAATCTTTTTATTCAAATGCTTATAACTTTGGGTGTGGTCGACTTATTTTCACGAAACTCATCTAATTAGACTCCTGAATCCTTGACGAGTCCTACGATACCAAACATGCTAGGTTTCGCCTTACGGTTTGTGTAGCGTTGTGATTTAGCGCTTAAAAAACATTTGGCTATATCTGCGAAACCGCTAGTCCGATCGAGACGAAACCACCGTCAGAAGTTTGGAAACATAGGTCGATAGCTATACGCCAATGCCCAAATGCGAAAATATTGATAGTAAGTGGTAGTAAAATCCAATCAAAGTCATGTGTCAGTCATTTTTTACGTGTTTTTTCATATAAATGTCTATAACTCCGAAGCGAATTGAGATATTTTCACCAAAATTGACACACATATGTATGGGCTCACTCTGAGGACACGTAAAAAAAATGGTGTGACTGAGCCTCTTGGTGGCGCTATAATAGAACAAAACATGAAATTCCCATTGACTTCAATACAGTTTTGTGAAATAAAATGCTATACTAAACAAATGCATTGGTGTTATTTAATGAAACTCAGAAAGTGCCTTCAGCACCATTTCCTGAAAGTACCCAACATATTTCAAGACAGCGCCACCTAGTGGTCAAAAGTTATAACAAAACTTCTAAAAATGCTAATAACTTTTGAATAAATCTGCCTATTGAAATGCCACTGGTATTAATAGATTCCTTGGGTCAAGCCGAGAACATAGAAACCAAGTTTTCCTTATTTGGCCTAACTTCCTGTCCGCCATCTTGATTTTCATTCAAAACATACATTTTCGAACTCCTCCTACACCGTTTGTCCGATTTTCACCAAAATCGAATCGTATCATCTCCAGACCGTGCCGACTAAAAGTTATCGATTTCGTCTCGATTGACGAAACCGTTTTCGTATAGCGCAGCAGCAAATTTGAGGCATGATGCTAAAAGCACTATTCAGGCTTTATCTCTGCAATGCCTTGACATATTGACACCAAACTTTGTATGTGTCATTGTCACATCACTCTGACCACATCACATCAGTTTTGTAACTGCGCCACCTATTGGTAGAAAGTGATAATGCATTACATCATATTTTTATTTACTGTTTCTATGAATTTTCAGGCATTTTGCCTAAAATCCTCTTTAATGTCTTTAATTGCTCATTGTTGCAGTTGGTCTGACACTTTCAGCAATGTTGGCATGTCTTGTCATCTGATTGTGCTTGGCCCCGCTAAATGCTGCTTGCAGCTTTAATTATTAGGGGCCAAGCACCGAAGGTGCGGGCACCTATTGTAATTGTTCCCGTTCTTATTATTATTATTCTTCTTCTTCCGCTCTTGGAGTCTATGGCAGCCCATAGAACCGATTGCGGGAAAGTTGTTTTGGTTTGACATTCTGATAGAGGACATTCCCAACATTAAATACACCAATTTTGGTGTTTCTAAGTCATTCCCTCTAGCGCCACCACCTGTCCAAAATTTCACTTTTGTTTTGCTAATAACTTTTGAACCGTAAGGCCAATCAACAAACTTCTTTTTTCCTCTGATTCCTGAGCTCATGCCGATTCGATTGCACCCTATGACGTCATTTTCCGTCATAAAAACATGGCCGCCATTTTGAATTATTCTCAAAACCTACTTTTTCGAACTCGTCCTAGACAGTTTGTCCGATTTGCACGAAAATTGAACCAGATCATCTTCAGGCAGTGCTGACCAAAAGTTATTAAAATCTAGTTGATTTGTCAAACCGTTTTCAATAAACGCTCGAACAAATTTTACGTAGCGCTTGCGAAAACAGTCGTAAGGCTGTATCTTCGCAACGCTTTATCGTATTCAGACCAAACTTGGTACATGTCATCACAAGCATGACCTGAGGCTACATGCTGCGTTTCGGCGCAGCGCCACCTACTGGTCCAGAGATATGAAAAATGGCTATTTTTGCTTATAACTTCTGAACAGTTTGTCCAAAAATCATAAAATTGGTCTTGTTAGATTCAGGGCAAAATTCCGAGTCGACTGATATCCAATTTTACCATATCGGCCATTTTGACTGTCGGCCATTTAGAATTTTGTGCTAAAATGCTGTATTTTAAGAACGCATGAACGGATTGTTACGAAACTTGGTATGGGTCATCAGCACGATGTCCTGAAGGAGCCTGAGAAGTTTCGAAACAGCGCCACCTAGTGGTTAATCTTTTTATTCAAATGCTTATAACTTTGGGTGTGGTCGACTTATTTTCACGAGACTCATCTAATTAGACTCCTGAATCCTTGCCGAGTCCTACGATACCAAACATGCTAGGTTTCGCCTTACGGTTTGTGTAGCGTTGTGATTTAGCGCTTAAAAAACATTTGGCTATATCTGCGAAACCGCTAGTCTGATCGAGACGAAACCACCGTCAGAAGTTTGGAAACATAGGTCGATAGCTATACGCCAATGCCCAAATGCGAAAATATTGATAGTAAGGGGTAGTAAAATTCAATCAAAGTCATGTGTCAGTCATTTTTTACTTGTTTTTTCATATAAATGTCTATAACTCCGAAGCGAATTGAGATATTTTCACCAAAATTGACACACATATGTATGGGCTCACTCTGAGGACACGTAAAAAAAATGGTGTGACTGAGCCTCTTGGTGGCGCTATAATAGAACAAAACATGAAATTCCCATTGACTTCAATACAGTTTTGTGAAATAAAATGCTATACTAAACAAATGCATTGGTGTTATTTAATGAAACTCAGAAAGTGCCTTCAGCACCATTTCCTGAAAGTACCCAACATATTTCAAGACAGCGCCACCTTTTGGTCAAAAGTTATAACAAAACTTCTAAAAATGCTAATAACTTTTGAATAAATCTGCCCATTGAAATGCCACTGGTATTAATAGATTCCTTGGGTCAAGCCGAGAACATAGAAACTAAGTTTTCCTTATTTGGCCTAACTTCCTGTCCGCCATCTTGATTTTCATTCAAAACATACATTTTCGAACTCCTCCTACACCGTTTGTCCGATTTTCACCAAAATCGAATCGTATCATCTCCAGACCGTGCCGACTAAAAGTTATCGATTTCGTCTCGATTGACGAAACCGTTTTCGTATAGCGCAGCAGCAAAGTTGAGGCATGATGCTAAAAGCACTATTCAGGCTTTATCTCTGCAATGCCTTGACATATTGACACCAAACTTTGTATGTGTCATTGTCACTTCACTCTGACTACATCACATCAGTTTTGTAACTGCGCTACCTATTGGTCGAAAGTGATAATGCATTAAATCATATTTTTATTTACTGTTTCTATGAATTTTCAGGCATTTTGCCTAAAATCCTCTTTAATGTCTTTAATTGCTCATTGTTGCAGTTGGTCTGACACTTTCAGCAATGTTGGCATGTGTTGTCATCTGATTGTGCTTGGCCCCGCTAAATGCTGCTTGCAGCTTTATTAGGGGCCAAGCACCGAAGGTGCGGGCACCTATTGTATCTGTTCCCGTTCTTATTATTATTATTATTATTATTATTATTATTCTTCTTCCGCTCTTGGAGTCTATGGCAGCCCATAGAACCGATTGCGGGAAAGTTGTTTTGGTTTGACATTCTGATAGAGGACATTCCCAACATTAAATACACCAATTTTGGTGTTTCTAAGTCATTCCCTCTAGCGCCACCACCTGTCCAAAATTTCACTTTTGTTTTGCTAATAACTTTTGAACCGTAAGGCCAATCAACAAACTTCTTTTTTCCTCTGATTCCTGAGCTCATGACGATTCGATTGCACCCTATGCCGTCATTTTCCGTCATAAAAACATGGCCGCCATTTTGAATTATTCTCAAAACCTACTTTTTCGAACTCGTCCTAGACAGTTTGTCCGATTTGCACGAAAATTGAACCAGATCATCTTCAGGCAGTGCTGACAAAAAGTTATTAAAATCTAGTTGATTTGTCAAACCGTTTTCAATAAACGCTCGAACAAATTTTACGTAGCGCTTGCGAAAACAGTCGTAAGGCTGTATCTTCGCAACGCTTTATCGTATTCAGACCAAACTTGGTACATGTCATCACAAGCATGACCTGAGGCTACATGCTGCGTTTCGGCCCAGCGCCACCTACTGGTCCAGAGATATGAAAAATGGCTATTTTTGCTTATAACTTCTGAACAGTTTGTCCAAAAATCATAAAATTGGTCTCGTTAGATTCAGGGCAAAATGCCGAGTCGACTGATATCCAATTTTACCATATCGGCCATTTTGACTGTCGGCCATTTTGAATTTTGTGCTAAAACGCTGTATTTTAAGAACGCATGAACGGATTGTTACGAAACTTGGTATGGGTCATCATCACGATGTCCTGAAGGAGCCTGAGAAGTTTCAAAACAGCGCCACCTAGTGGTTAATCTTTTTATTCAAATGCTTATAACTTTGGGTGTGGTCGACATATTTTCACGAAACTCATCTAATTAGACTGCTGAATCCTTGCCGAATCCTACGATACCAAACATGCTAGGTTTCACCTTACGGTTTGTGTAGCGTTGTGATTTAGCGCTTAAAAAACATTTGGCTATATCTTCGAAACCGCTAGTCTGATCGAGACGAAACCACCGTCAGAAGTTTGGAAACATAGGTCGATAGCTATACGCCAATGCCCAAATGTGAAAATATTGATAGTAAAGGGTAGTAAAATCCAATCAAAGTCATGTGTCAGTCATTTTTTACGTGTTTTTTCATACAAATGTCTATAACTCCGAAGCGAATTGAGATATTTTCACCAAAATTGACACACATATGTATGGGCTCACTCTGAGGACACATAAAAAAAATGGTGTGACTGAGCCTCTTGGTGGCGCTATAATAGAACAAAACATGAAATTCCCATTGACTTCAATACAGTTTTGTGAAATAAAATGCTATACTAAACAAATGCATTGGTGTTATTTAATGAAACTCAGAAAGTGCCTTCAACACCATTTCCTGAAAGTACCCAACATATTTCAAGACAGCGCCACCTAGTGGTCAAAAGTTATAACAAAACTTCTAAAAATGCTAATAACTTTTGAATAAATCTGCCTATTGAAATGCCACTGGTATTAATAGATTGCTTGAGTCAAGCCGAGAACATAGAAACCAAGTTTTCCTTATTTGGCCTAATTTCCTGTCCGCCATCTTGATTTTCATTCAAAACATACATTTTCGAACTCCTCCTACACCGTTTGTCCGATTTTCACCAAAATCGAATCGTATCATCTCCAGACCGTGCCGACTAAAACTTATCGATTTCGTCTCGATTGCCGAAACCATTTTCGTATAGCGCAGCAGCAAAGTTGAGGCATGATGCTAATTGCACTATTCAGGCTTTATCTCTGCAATGCCTTGACATATTGACACCGAACTTTGTATGTGTCATTGTCACTTCACTCTGACCACATCACATCAGTTTTGTAACTGCGCCACCTATTGGTAGAAAGTGATAATGCATTACATCATATTTTTATTTACTGTTTCTATGAATTTTCAGGCATTTTGCCTAAAATCCTCTTTAATGTCTTTAATTGCTCATTGTTGCAGTTGGTCTGACACTTTCAGCAATGTTGGCATGTGTTGTCATCTGATTGTGCTTGGCCCCGCTAAATGCTGCTTGCAGCTTTAATTATTATTATTATTCTTCTTCCGCTCTTGGAGTCTATGGCAGCCCATAGAACCGATTGCGGGAAAGTTGTTTTGGTTTGACATTCTGATAGAGGACAGTCCCAACATTAAATACACCAATTTTGGTGTTTCTAAGTCATTCCCTCTAGCGCCACCACCTGTCCAAAATTTCACTTTTGTTTTGCTAATAACTTTTGAACCGTAAGGCCAATCAACAAACTTCTTTTTTCCTCTGATTCCTGAGCTCATGACGATTCGATTGCATCCTATGACGTCATTTTCCGTCATTAAAATATGGCCGCCATTTTGAATTATTCTCAAAACCTACTTTTTCGAACTCGTCCTAGACGGTTTGTCCGATTTGCACGAAAATTGAACCAGATCATCTTCAGGCAGTGCTGACAAAAAGTTATTAGAATCTAGCTGATTCGTCAAACTGTTTTCAATAAACGCTCGAACAAATTTTACGTAGCGCTTGCAAAAACAGTCGTAAGGCTGTATCTTCGCAACGGTTTATCGTATTCAGACCAAACTTGGTATATGTCATCACAAGCATGACCTGAGGCTACATGCTGCGTTTCGGCGCAGCGCCACCTACTGGTCCGGAGATATGAAAAATGGCTATTTTTGCTTATAACTTCTGAACAGTTTGTCCAAAAATCATAAAATTGGTCTTGTTAGATTCAGGGCAAAATGCCGAGTCGACTGATATCCAATTTTACCATATCGGCCATTTTGACTGTCGGCCATTTTGAATTTTGTGCTAAAATGCTGTATTTTAAGAACGCATGAACGGATTGTTACGAAACTTGGTATGGGTCATCAGCACGATGTCCTGAAGGAGCCTGAGAAGTTTCGAAACAGCGCCACCTAGTGGTTAATCTTTTTATTCAAATGCTTATAACTTTGGGTGTGGTCGACTTATTTTCACGAGACTCATCTAATTAGACTCCTGAATCCTTGCCGAGTCCTACGATACCAAACATGCTAGGTTTCGCCTTACGGTTTGTGTAGCGTTGTGATTTAGCGCTTAAAAAACATTTGGCTATATCTTCGAAACCGCTAGTCTGATCGAGACGAAACCACCGTCAGAAGTTTGGAAACATAGGTCGATAGCTATACGCCAATGCCCAAATGCGAAAATATTGATAGTAAGGGGTAGTAAAATTCAATCAAAGTCATGTGTCAGTCATTTTTTACGTGTTTTTTCATATAAATGTCTATAACTCCGAAGCGAATTGAGATATTTTCACCAAAATTGACACAGATATGTATGGGCTCACTCTGAGGACACGTAAAAAAAATGGTGTGACTGATCCTCTTGGTGGCGCTATAATAGAACAAAACATGAAATTCCCATTGACTTCAATACAGTTTTGTGAAATAAAATGCTATACTAAACAAATGCATTGGTGTTATTTAATGAAACTCAGAAAGTGCCTTCAGCACCATTTCCTGAAAGTACCCAACATATTTCAAGACAGCGCCACCTTTTGGTCAAAAATTTATAACAAAACTTCTAAAAATGCTAATAACTTTTGAATAAATCGATAGACGAAACCGTTTTTGTATAGCGCAGCAGCAAAGTTGTGGCATGATGCTAATAGCACTATTCAGGCTTCATCTCTGCAATGCCTTGACATATTGACACCAAACTTTATTATGTGTCATTGTCACTTCACTCTGACCACATCACATCAGTTTTGTAACTGCACCACCTATTGGTCAAAAGTGATATAACATAAATCATTATTAGTGACTATTTATAATGTTCTGCCATTTGCCTAAAATCATCTTATGACTTTGATTGTTGCAGTTGGTCTGATTCTGCTAACAATGTTTGTTTAACTTTGTTTAATTTTGCCACTGCTGTGAATTTTGATGTAACTTTAGAAATGTAGGTCTGATTGATTTCAAAATTGGCATGCAGTGTCTTTGTCTGCATTGCCATCAAATTGCATGTACTTTGAGAAACATGGTTGCTATATGTCAATTACATTTCAGCACCTATTAGACAGGGATAATAAAATCTGAATGAAACAGTCATACTGTGTAGCATATATTGTCTATTATGCAAAAAGTGAGCCTGCATGACAGTAAATAGACAATAATGAACAAATATAAACTATAGTGCTTACTGTAGTGCCTACCTTGCAGACTTGCTCTTCAAGTGGAGCACATTTTATTCTAAATATCTAGGTTTTTTCAGGTATGCATCAATGCCAAATAAAGGTGTAAAAAATATATATTATACTATACTCTCCTTTTATAAAAACTTCCAGTCGGTAGTAGAATTTTTTAACAAGCGAGTCATTGAATCATTAAATCAAATAGCTTATATTCATTAAATCCACCATTCTTGTTCATGTGATAATGCTTAACTGTATCTTATGTTATTAATATAAAAATCTGTAAGTCATTACTGGGGCATTTTTGCACCCATACATTTATATATTTAGCCAAAAGAAAATAAGTATTTTATAGAAAATATATATTATCTTGAAAAGAAGAATAAAATGTTATATTAATTTTAATTTTTATTAATGGACAGCAATATATTTAATTGTGTCAACTTGAAAAAAATGAATATTGAAAATGTGCGTTTTATTTTATTTATAAAGTTTTAACATTCCCAGCATTTGACAGATTCTATGTAAAACAATGTTGTCACAATAGTTATACAAATTGTCAAATTCTCAAAGATCAATCCTTTTTTTTTTCATTTAAATGAATGTTAACTCATTTAAAATAACAAACAAACATTGGGCTTAAAAGTTTCCTTATACTGGGGCTCACTCTAGTGGCCAACATTAATATCACAGCCTTTGTATTTCAGTTGAAATGGCTGATATAGGCTACATTAGGGATATAATTCACCTTTAGTGCTTTGAACCCTCATTATATTACTTATGGCACCAAGACATGTTCTATCAACAGAAAAACACGACTTACATTTGTATTTTATACAGTATAAATATTTTTTAAGGAAGTTGCCATATGACCCAGTATGCATCTTTACGGTTTACTAGCCTATTGATTGTTCATATAAAGACTGTTATGTCTACGTTACAATTAGAATATTATCAAAAAGAAGGTGAAAGTTATGACGGTGAAGGTTTACAAATCGGTTTATGGGTTCGATATTTAATTTGCACACATGGGCGGTGCTGAAACGCCCCTTTCATCTAATTGGTCAAACCGCTCCGCCTTCAGTAAGCGACGAGCGTTTCTTTCTGTCAGGCAGAATAAGAGTCAGTACGAGTGCGGCACTGACATGCACTTTAATAAAATAATGTCTGAAACCACCACTCACTGTTTATACCCACCACACACAATATTTTAAGCAGAAATATTTTGCTGGTATATTTCACATAATTCGTGCTGCTGTGACTTGCAAGCGACCACAATAATATGAACCACAGTAGGCTATATGACAGATTATTTTAGCATGATGTATTTCCCATTGATAAATACAGTGCAAATAGTTCCGTCTCTTTGGATAAAAGGGAAGTGGAAATAAAAATCAATAATAGGCTGAACTTTACCATGATAATATGTCCGTAACATTTACCACTCTCGTCTTTTATTTATATCAAAAGGTTGGCGTTTGTGACATATGTAGGCTATAAATAATTTAGAAAATTGATTAGAAATAAAGTTTATATTTATGAATGTAAGCATGTGTAGTCTACTCAGTTCACACGAAAATAAAGAGACAGAAAAGAGAGAAGCTAGAATCAGTGAACGTACATTAATACTGACAAAATTACCAGGTTTGGGATTAATTAAAATCATGTTGGTTGAATAGCATGGCATACCTTTAAAATGTAGTTTTATTATAAAACTTATAAAATTGTATTACATACTGAATTGGTCGATGTTTCTTTATTATGTTTTATTTATTATGTTGGCTTAAGAAAGTATACTTTATGCTTCACCAAACTCAGCTCAGACCTTCAGACTGGTCTGACTCGCTTATATCTTTTCTAACTGGTCAGACTTACTTTCCCAAAAAATCCATTGACTTGCGTTATCTAAGCAATGAAGGCCGTAATACTTAATGTAGTCCACTAGAGGGGGCGACAGGATAATAAGTCTTTTCTACTCTCTTTCCCTGTTTACATCCGTTTAAATGACAAATAAATGCATGAATTGCATTCATAAATATGCCATATCTGTGTATCCACTCTCTAGTTAATTTTAAGATATTGTTATTCACACTGGTTTTTGCATTAAATGTTTGTCCATCTAGAACTATATTTTAAGATGTAGCCTACTAGAAAAAAATAAATGATTCAACAATTGGATATCATATTATGGCATTTTGCCCGTTAGAAATACATATTTGGTTTTAATGTTATAAGGTTTAGTAGATATAAATAAATGACAAAAAATAGTATAGATTATATTTGCATAAGATAATAATTTGATGCCAATAGCAATGCATGCTTTAAACAGTTTAATGTATGACCTTACTTTAATTGATGTTATAAATTAATGTGAGCTTTCATTGAAGCACAAACACACACTATACAGATAGTCACTGGTTTCATGGATGTGAACGAAACATTCAAGATCACAAAAAAAGTTCACAGGCAAAACCAACCTTTTCATAAATTATAGTAAAAATAATGACAGAATTCTTAGTATGTATTGACAATAAGTAGCATTTCTGTATTTAATTAATTAAATCAATTTAATACTGAAAATCCATACATTTGTATTATCAATCGAAATGAGTAAAAATGCATAGAAATAACAACAAATTCACCAAACACAGGTGTACATAATAGGCAAACAATGAAACAAATGAGAACACACTAGAAACATAGGCATCTCAGAAAAACATAACATAAGTTTAAACATAAGTATGAACTCAGAAACTATTGATATTTATTTTTTAAATCAAAATACGAGTCCTAGAACAGAAACAGAACATGACAATTACATGCACTTCCGAAAAGCAGCTCTTCATGCCTAAATACAACATCACAACAGCAGTATGGTGGTGGGGAGAAGAGACTAAGGTGGAAAACACAGAGGAAGACACCACACAACTAGTGGAAGAGCCCATGGGTGTGCAGTGGAGGAAAGACTAATGCAAAATCAATTAAGCTTGCCATGGCAGAAATGGCAAAGTGGGATGCCTTGATGGAGGCGTAGGAATAGAGGCTCATGGTGGAGGTGGTACAGACCAGTTCAGATCATATGGAAGACCAAGGCGAAGTCAGGAAGGCTGAAGAACCAAGGTGATACCACTTTACTGGAGGGCCAAGGTGGACGTAGAAGATCTGCAGATTGGGGTAAAGCTGGTGGGAGTGACAAACATGGTGAAGCTGGAGGGATGGACTACAGTGGAGCCAAATGATTGGAGGGTGCAGGCAGAGTCTGTTGTTTTAACTAGAAGGTGACAGATGATGTGTAGTGTTTTCATAGTCCTAGAACACATAGAACAGCAATTATAAATACTAAATATGCTCAGATCAAGTCGTTTAAATATGTTTTTCAGTAAGAATGACAGAGTGGGTTACCTTGATGAAGCCAGAGGGTTGGAGAACCAGTGTGATACCAGTGGACCAGACGACCAAGTGGAAACGGAAGATGTTCGGGACAAGGTGAAGCCGGAGGGAATAAGGATGATGGTGCAGCTGGAGGGATGAAGGTCCCTGGTGAAGCTGAATTATTGGACAATGCAGACATAGCGGTAGGCCTGGAAGTCTGTTGTGGAACCAGGGGTGTCAGACCAGAGCGAAGTCTGAATGATGAGGGACCCGTTGAACCAGAGGGACGACAGGCCATATAGTAGAGCCAATGGAGTGAGCAACAAAGGTGGAGCCAAGGCAACAGAAATCAAAACCAAACTAAAATAATCACTAGCAATAAACTGAAGAAACAGAGGAGTTTGAATAGAGATAATAATGAAAGAAAAAAAATAGACACAAGTAAGCATAATGTTTAACCAAGGAAACAAATAAGAACACAACAAACATAGGTCATTCAGAAAACAGTATGTATCACAGGAAAATTTGAACAAAATGAACATTAAAATAGGAGTCCTAAAACAGAAACAGAATAAGACATATTTAATGTTGAAGTCTAGTGCCTTTCTTGACCTGACTTAAGCTTGAACCAGCAAGTTTTAAGTCCTACTTTTGAGCCTTGGCTATTATGCAAAACCACACTTATGGGAGTTGTCACTACATGGTAGGTACATTTGTAATTTAGTTAGAAGAAATAGTATATACACTTGTAAGTGCAATATAATTTTGTTTACATTGCAGTTACAAGTATACTTCCAAATACATTTGTTTTAAATAAGACATTAAATATACGTTGTATTCACATTGTAATACAAAGTGTAATGAAAATTAGTTCTTTCTGGTACTACTGTCCTGTTGTGTACAGTTTCTGCTGTAAGTATGCATGTTGTCATGACTATGCCACATCTGTGTTTCATCCTGTATAATCTTGAAATGTCCTCATAGTGTTCCTACAAACATAACAACAAAAATATTTTTCAATTATGTTGTAATTTAAAAAAAAAATCTGAATATGCAAAAACTATAAATACTCACATAAAGTCTGTATTTACAAGCATAGTTTTAGCGAAGTGCAGTCTTTTTGTTTTCTGCTGTGCATCAAATGAAGTAGGTTTTTTTCTCAAATAGATGATCAGATGGTCAGTTGTTTTAAACCAGAAGATGATGGCAGTATCCTCATAGTCCTACAAAACAATAAAACAAAATGTTGTTGTTTCATGTAGTTTTATGCAATATTAAGAAAATGTATGAATAATATGGTTATGAAAAGCAAATTTAAAACAGCATTTAATAAATATACTCACATCAGGTCTCTGTGAAGATGATTCTTTGCTCTGATTACTAGATGGTAAAAGATGAAATGTTCTTTTTTAACAGGAGTAGGTCACTTGTTTAATTTAGATGGAGGATGAAAATGGTACAATTTTTGAATGGAAATTGAGAAGTTCAATTGTCCTTAAGCTCCATATTGTGGCTTGAGAAAGGTTTCTGCTACAAAATGTGAAAGTAACACTACAGTTTTTGGCATCTTGCTTTTTTTTTAACCATAATTTACATAAATTAATAAATAAAATTAGCTGTACACAAAATGTTTTATGGTATTACATAATAGGGAAGAAAAACAGTGTTGTAAGTAGAACTACACAGCTTCAAAGTTCTCAGCATAAAATTTGCTGTGTAATGGCAATATTGAAAAAAAACACTTTAGCTAGTTCAGGAAAAATATTTGAATTTGACGTCAATTTATCTGACATGCGCGTTTATTTTACAACATTTTAGAAAATAAAAAATGACTACTGTAAGAAGTGGTTCTACTTACAAACTGAAAAAAAAAAAAAAATCACCAAGTGCAACTTTACAGCATGGACATAGCTTGTGAGAAAGTCATTCTGAATCTCTGTTCAGAATTGATGCAAAAAAAAGGATGTTATTTAAAAATGTTGTACTACTAAAAGTAAATAATTTGAATTCTACAAACCTGAATACTTAATATGATGGTCTGGCCCCAAAGTCAAAATCTCAAGCTACAACCATTCTATAAAGTGATAACACTACTGGGTGTGGTTTTGCATAATACCGAAACATTTGCTGATTCAAGCTTAATACATTTAATAAACCTTTAGTGAGAAGTAAAAAAAAAAAAAGAAAAAAAAGAGGAGACCTGGGTTGGCTGACAGAATTTTAAATAAAACTTTTAAATAACCTTGCCAAAAACAAACAAAAAACAATATACAATATAAATATTATATAAAAATATACAATATATATACATATTAAATATACAAATTACTGATTCTACTGATTTCACAACAAACGTCACAACAAAATATTTGGCATTTATAGACAGCTGCTGAGTAATTTATCTATAAATAAACATTATTTGCTATTACTTCCATGATGTTATGTCCCAATTCCTGCAACATGCCCTAATCAAAATCCACTAGCTATGTATTATGGGGTTGATTGGCACAGTTTTAAACCATAAAACAAAAAATAAAACAAGTTAAACAAATTTGGAATAGCCTTGTGGCTTGACTTCTTGCCCCAAATGTGTTGGTGAATCTAGATAAACTTGGGCAGATCATCTTGTCAACAGTGGCAATGGCTTATTCAAATATCTGCTCTATAAACATTTAGTGGTAATTTACACACCATGGTGCCCACGGTAAGGGTGAATCAGAGTTTCTATTTAGGAGAGGGAGCCTGAGAAATGAGAAATTTATATTGAAGGAACACAGTAAAAAAGGTTAAAATGATAAAAAAGGAAAAAAAGTTTAGTTTAACCATAATTAAAAAGACATTCAGTAGTTTGATGAAAACTTAAAAACATTTAAAAATGAACCTTGTGCCAATCAACCCCTGTGCCAGCCAACCCGGTCTCCAGTACCTTCCCACCCCTAGGGAGCCGCCTTCTCTAGTGTCTTTCCTCCCTACCCACCCCCTCCCCCAATGACAGGCGGAATCTTTAGCACAAATTTTATCACAGCAGTGAAATGAGTATTGCCTGGTGAAAACTATAGTACGTTTGCACAACGTCAACACTTATACCTTCCATATCTTTAGTATAAACGTGATCTATTAATGTACCTTTTTCTGTTGTTGGATTGTGTACCTGTTGACTGTATCCATGAGTTTCCATTAATTTCACAACTGTAGATGAAGTAAAGATGTCTTCATTAAAGTCTCCCATGATTATTTTCTGTCCTGAATGCTTTTCCACCTCTTCAATAACCTGTAATAGCTGCTGTCGAAACATGTCAGTTTTATATGAATTGGGCCTGTACAAAACCGCAGCAGTCAAATTGGCATGTGGAACTGTAAAGTATAAAAATTCTAAGTTCCAGTTCTCAGGAGTAAAGACGTTACACTCAATTTTGTCAGAACAATATATTCCAACTCCACCGCCTCTCTGATGTTTTAGATCAGTAAAAACCGCATTACTGTTGTCATAACACTTAGCTCTTGGGTTGTGCTTGAACACAAATTCTGGTATTTGTGGTTCTTCTCCTTTGTCCTCAGCATTTAGCCACGTTTCTGTCAAACAAATACAATCAGCATTCATTAGAGCTTTATGCGCAAGAACATCCTGAAAGTGAGCTTTCAGACTTTGTACATTAACCAGCGCTATTCTGAATGTACCAAGTGATTTAGTGTAACTGTTGTCTCCCAATGGGAATTTTGGCATATCTTTCAAGGCCAACTCAATTTTATCATTACAAAATATAGCCGACTCTTTAAAGTCCTCAATTATTAACCCACTGAGAGATCTTACACGGCTCAATGCAACATATGCTTGCCCTGCTGTAAAGATTTTCTTCAGTGATACAACAGCTTTATCTACTGTCAGTCCTTGCACTTTGTGAACTGTACATGCCCATGCTAATCTGAGAGGAAACTGACGCCTTATACCACCATCATTTGTGACTTGGTCTTCTTGTACTTCAATTACTGTTGAATTTTGTGAAAATCTCTGGCGTGTTTTAGATCTCTGAATTTTACCGACATTTGGATTATCAAACTCCACATGAATAGCTAACGGGAAATCATCATCATTGTTTTGACTTTCACTGATGTGGACCACTTTACCAAAAGCTCCATTGACAAGACCATCTGCAACATCAATATTTTTTTTTAACATAACCCTTGCTCCAATACCCAGGGAAACGCATGCAGACAAAGACGAGTTGAAAACTTTCGTATGAAATCCAACTTTACGTTCCATTCGTCCAGTTTTTGAATTTTTCACATAATCTTGAGCATGTATACTGATTGCCTCTGGACAACATTCATGTAGTCTTTCAATGTTGTATTTATCAACTTCGGCATTCGTAGCAAATATGTGAAGATCATTACAATTCTCCCCTGTTTCACAGTTTTTCAACATAGCAATATCAGCTGTGGCAAGACGTTCACTTTTCTTACGTACTCTGAGCCGATTTAACATTTCAGCAAAACTTGAATCTTGTTGTCGAACAACTTTAGTTAATTCAGCAACCTCAAAGTTATTCTCCCATAAGTTTACTCCTTTTGCATCAGCATAGAGAGCAGTTCCTTTAACAGGCGGAAGCTGAAAATAATCTCCCACTGCAAGAATGTTCACTTTTCCAAAGAGAGAGTAGTCACCAGTTTGTTTTATTTGTCGTAGCCTTCCGTGAATATATGACAAAAGACGATGGTCAACCATAGACACTTCATCAATAATCAAAATTTGCAAATTACCCAATTTTGATCGTAAGGAATTTATTTTGTCATCACCAAGAGGCTGATATGGCAGTTTGACGTTTGCACCAATTGAAAATGTATGATGTATAGTGGAAGCTCCGATGCTATATGCGGCGACTCCAGTAGATGCGCTCAAAAGTACAGTAATATCATCAGGATTCTCAGACAGCTGAGATAACAGTCTGGAAGATTCATACTGTATTGCTTTAATCAGATGACTTTTTCCTGTGCCTGCTCCACCAGTAAGAAATAATCGAAATGGTTCAGGGTTTTGTCCAAGTATTTTCTGTAGACACCACTTTTGCACTTTGTAGAACACAGCAGATTGTTCCTCATTTAGTGACCTCAGTAAATGCAGTGCATCATCTCTTGGCATTGTAGTGTGGTTTGTCTCAATGGTACACACAGTTTGAGGATTTCCAGTAAGATCTGGAATAAGTTCTTGAGTGTCATCTTCATCAGGCAATAGTTTATCTTTTATCAGTTCTATGCATTCATCACGCTGTTTTTCTGTTTCAGGACATATTTGGGCCCAAGCATCTTCTAAATCCACATCTTGCTCTAAAAGCTGTTTAGCTCGGTCTATTTTGTCACTTTCCTTTTCAAACAATTCTCTGTTGCCATCAACAATGGATTTCACTTGTTTCACTTCACAACCACTTTTTATGACACCAGTGTTGTAGAACTCCTCATATGTGGTATAGTTGCTCGGCTTCAGATCACAGTCATCGTAATATGGTAAGAAAAGCTGCAACAATGAATGATAATATTTTTCTGGATCTTTAGTGGGGGAAAACCTTGGATACCTCACTACTGCAGGTTCAGTTCGTGTCCTTCGTTTGACATGGCCATTGTTATTATTGAGTTGAATTATTTCATTTTCTGCTGTTTTGTTATGTGAGGAAACCTCTGATTTTGTCAGAACTCTGTACTCAGAACAAAAACTGGCAAGACATATATTTTCTAGTGGCTCTTTCTCTGGTCTGTTTTTGTACCTGTCAATGAGACTTGTCATCCAAAAACTGCTTTCATCATCAGACTGGTCATTTTCCACTTTGTTTCGGAGCATATTCAAAGGCAAAGTCATCTTTACAGGATTTTGTCCTACCGGTATAAATTGTACTTTACGAGAACATTCCTTCAAATGCATGCCTGTCAGTCTGTACACTGCCTCTTGAGCTGAGATTTCTCTGTTGTGCAGATAGACACTTCCCAACTGTTTTAATGACGCTTTAGCATCAAGATTTCCGTTCATGGCTTCGCTCTGTGAACGCTGAAGCAACAGACCCATCTCTTGTTCTGCTTTTGTGATGTAACTGATTATATAGACCACTACAGAAAAAGCATCTGTGACATACTGAATATCCATATTCCCTTGCCAAGCACGCAGTAAATCTCTGTTATACTGGTTTACCCAAACATCTTTTGGATTTCTTTTCAAGACAATACTTTTCTTTTTGGTACACCTGTTGTATGCTTTTTCAAACATAGTTTGATTAATCCCAATAGATGAAAAAAAGGCATCAACTGAATCAAAATTCACATCAGAATTTAAAGCAGTTTTGACTTTCTTTATAATTGCACTTGCTGTGTCATCTCCATCTTTCCCTTTCAACTCATCTGCATTACTTGGTCTTGTAATAAACGTACGACTGGATGGTGGTCGTGGGAAATTAAATCTACAAACTGTATTTTTCTTCCGACATGTTTTTGAATGTCTTGTACTGTGCTTCTGAACACTGTTCACTGTTTCGTAAAGTACAGTATCATTTTCTGGTGGTATCTCACATGTGATGTAACTGTCAATGAACTCAGCAACCAGAGGATCGTTGTCTGCATCATTATCATTGAGCTTCGGAGCATCTTCCACCCAAAACAGACAGTGAACATGAGGAGAACCACGCTGCTGAAATTCAACACGATAAAAGTAGTCTTTTATCTTGCCAATAGGCTTTGCTGGTGACATTATGACATTTTTTAGAAAACAATGCCATCTGTGATCAAACATTCTTGCTGCAGTGACAGGATTTCGTCTTATGAGTCCACACTTTTCAGACCAGTCAAGCTCATTAACATTTATTTGTTTCCCCTCTTGCTTAATAATAGTGTTCATCATTTCAGGCCATCTCAGGTCAGCAGAACTAAAAGATGCAAAGAATGTTGGTATGCCTAGTTGTCTTATCAGGGCAAACATATCTTTTTGCGTAGACATCCAATATGGAGGAGTTCCTCTTACTGGTCTTAAGAACTTATATCCTTCATCATAATTTAGTATTCTTTGCAAGGAATCAGAGTTTGTTATCATATCTTGTGTGACTTTTAAACAATTTTTTTCACAACCTTTCCTCAGTGCAATTGATACATTAGACACAATTTGATCAACTTCTGATATATACTGTGCATAAAAAATGAAGTCTGTGCTGTGTGCAAAACGTCCATCTGCATTTAATATTCTTGCATTTAGGTATCGCGACAATGTGATTTTTTCCTGTCTTTCATCATGAAATGTTGGAGCACCAGTAGGATAGAGAACAGGGAAACACTTTGCCTCATTGTCTTTATCAGTTAGTAGCCTAACAGGACTGTTACCTTCACCTGGAGCCACATTTAGTACATCATGAAAATGTTGATCAATTATTTCTGAACCCAAATCAACAGGTTGTAGTGATGTGTCTGACAGAAGACCATTTTGTTCTTTAATATATGTTATATCTTCCTCTGGGTCATCTCCAGCTCCATTATCATCATCATTTTTATCAGTTACATCTTGTTCTTCCATTTCAAAATCATCACCATCCTTGTCTGAGTCATCAGTTGCATTCAAAGAGTTTACCCACTGCTCATTAAACTCCACATCATTATACCATTTATTATGTCTCATCAAATAAGACAGTGCATGTCTGACACGATCAGTGCTAACATATTTATATTCATAATGGCCTTTATATGTTAATTTCCGTTTCAGTTTTATTCTTATCATGTGGTCATCACATTCATTACGTGGGAGAATATTTGAGACATCTGTGGTATTAACAGGAACACACACTACAGGTCCATGACAGCCATTCTGTTTTCCACGGGGAAGACAAAGCAACTTCATAAAAGGAATATTGCGTGCAATAAGATGTTCTTCCAAAGAGTTCAGACCTTTTAGTTCTTTTGGAACGTCCACCAAATGCATGTTGTTGGCAACACTCTCTTCAGGCAATTTCCCACCAAGGATTTTACGATGGCATGTATAGCAAATCCACAATTTACAAGCCGGATTACCTGATAAATTGCATCTATTTTCACATTCAGTATTGCATACATGTAAATACTTTAGTGTGATGCATCTTTCAGCCAAATCATTAATTTGTTGACCTCTGATTTTGTAGCAATCTCTTCGACATTCAACGACCTGTTTTCTGAACAATAAACGATGGCAAACACAGCAAACAAATTCTGGACCTGTACTGACTTCTTGATGAAACTGATTAATAGTGAAATCAATCTCTTTCTGTCTCTCCCGCTGTTTGGCAGAAATTTCAGATCTTTTTTGTATTTTACTCATACGAAAGCTTTCATCATCGTGGTATTTCTTTTTATTGTATTCACATACACTTGCTTTAAAGGTGGGGTTTCTGTGATATTTAATCTTTGAATATTCACATACGCTTGCTTTAAATGAGAGGTTTCTGCGATATTTAATCTTTGAATATTCACATACGCTTGCTTTAAATGAGAGGTTTCTGCGATATTTAATCTTTGAATATTCACTTACACTTGCTTTAAATGAGAGGTTTCTGCGATATTTAATCTTTGAATATTCACATACGCTTGCTTTAAATGCAGAGTTTTTGCGATATTTATTCTTTGAATATTCACATACATTTGCTTTAAATGCAGAGTTTCTGCGATATTTATTCTTTGAATATTCACATACATTTGCTTTAAATGCAGAGTTTCTGCGATATTTATTCTTTGAATATTCACATACATTTGCTTTAAATGCAGAATTTTTGCGATATTTATTCTTTGAATATTCACAAACACTTCCTCTAAAGGCTTTATTTCTTTTATACTTGGTCTGAGAATAGTACCGAACAAGTTTTTGAAAATGAGCATTTGTGGAATACTTAATCTTTGAATTTTCACGTTTTGACTGCTGTACATTAAAATTGTTTTTATATTTATTTCGAAGATTTTCAAGTTTTTTCTGTCTGTATTCGCCATCTTCACAGTATTTTGATTTTAAGCTCTCTATTTTTTTCTGCCTGAATTTGGTGTTGCTGTGGTATAGCACATGTTCTCTTTTGCATTTAGAGTTCTCAGCTGTGTCATTCAATTTCCTTTTTCGCAAACAGCGATTTATACTCTGATCACCCACTTCAATGTTACATGCTTGTGAACAAAAATTTTCTTGATTTCTGTGTTTAACACAAGTAACAACCTCATAGTGATTTCCATTGCAGTGCTTCAAATATATTGCGTTATCTGTAAATGACTGTTCGGTAGGGGCGTGTGCATTCCATCTGTCATCATTAAAGGTCATTACATTTATTTTAAAAAAGTCAGCTAGACCAAATAATTCCACATGACTTCCCCATGTTCCTGAAAAGTTCATTTTAGACTGTGTCAAATAATTTTTCACTGATGTGTGCTGTTCACTTAAATATCTCACAAATTTAGAACTGTTAGCTTCAAGATGTTTCACAACTGCACGTCTGATTTTCAGGTGTTTCTCTTGATTGCCGCAAACTGCATGTGCCATGGATCTAAACAAGCAATTACCATCTGCTTTAATGCTCTTAGTTTTGCACGGTACTCCTAAAGAACACACATTTGTGCCTTGAACAATAATGCTTTCATTAAGCAGCTGTAAGCGTGCACACAAAGCATTCTGGTCTGCAGATGTTAAAGGTTTGAAACTGAACTCTGTATTTACTGTAGGGCCAATAATGACATCATCATCCATTAATAAATCATCATGCAACATGCTCACATGTGAAACTTTTGACTTGGTTTGCGCACGTCTATTTTTCTTACTTGAATCCAGACACTGCTCAACCGGTTTGCACATAGTTGCTGATTTGTCTACACGTGTTTGTTTACCACAACCTCTGACACACTTACTCTGCTCTGCTGCGCTCGTAGGTGAAACTTGTGTGACACTACATTGCTGACCAGATTTATTCGAACTTGTATCAGCAGTTAAAGGTTTATAACTGAACTCTGGATTTAACTGAAGTCCAACATTGACATCTTTCATTAACAACTTATGTTTGGACTTGTTCTGCAAACGTTTATTTTTCTTATTTGAATCTTGACGCTTTTCAACCAGTTTGCTCAGAGTTGCTGGTTTGTCTACACCTGTTTGTTTACCACCGTCACACTTACTCTGCTCTGCTGCGCTCGTAGGTGAAACTTGAGTGACGCTGCATTGTTGACCAGACTGAATTGAACTTGGGCCTGCAGTTGTGGCCTTACCGATTACTGTTGCGGTTACACCCGTCACTTCGAATGATTCTCCCTGACCTTCCAGTGATGTGGCAAGGTTATCAACATAATTAAACAACACGTAAATGTTGTCACAATAAACTACTACGCTTCTGCCTGTACTAGATACCATACCTTTACCATCACGTGCATGTGAATCGACTACAGCAAACTTTGACCCCGCCTTTATAACAGCAGAAATGTAGCCATGAAGGTTTAAAAGACATGCATCAGACTGAAACAGGGCCCTCTGAAGTGCATTTTCAATAGACATGGTCACATCTCTCAATGCTCCATCATACTGATCAACACCAAAAACACCACTTAGAGATTCTGACATCTTTATTGAGAATGTTGTGTTGAAGAGTGTGTGCACGGTTGGCAATTCTGGAACAGCAACATAACCACGTCGATCATTGATCTTCCCCTGCCGTCTCATAGATGTGTACAGCTCATCTCCATACACCAGAACAGCATTCAAGTCCTCTGTTCTCCAAGTCAGCACATCCTTCAGCACACTCATCATGACTGCTGTGACACTGTTTGCTGCACACTGTCTGCCACTGTTGAAACCAAATCTGGAATCACCCTGATGGAAGGAACCCTGTATGATTCTCTGTATAAAAGGATCAGAGTTATTGGCATTCAAACACATGGAAATATCATTATACATTTTCTCTTTTTCCAGAATTTTCTCAGAAAGGTTCTTAGAATGTTTTTTTGTTTCAGCATTTTTTGTGTTAGATTTGTTTGTGCCAGTTATAGTTGCGCCAGTTATAGTTGCATAACTTTTGTTGTTTTTGCTTTGCTCAACTGCATTTTTTTTCAGAGGACACAAAACCTCGTCACGCCTTTTTAAGTAGGGGGCAACCCTCTCGTCAGTCACATCAGTTTGCACCTTTTGTTCAGGGGGAGGTTTAACCCCGTCAGTCAGAGCCTTTTTTTCCAGAGGAGACATAACCTCGTCAGTCAAGTCAATGAAAGAACTGAGGGTGTAGCGCTCAGCCATCCGCCTCTTAGCAGCCTGCGACCTGCGAAAACCCTTTCCACGCGGCATCTGCAAATACATAAAAGCAAACACAGAGAATGTAATTTAGTACAGAGTACATTTTATTTTATTCATTTACCTGTAACTCCTACAAATTAAAATTCATAGCTTAATGAGAAAAAAGTTTTGCACAATGTGTCTGTGTACATCTTATGTATGTATTAATATTTACAAAAATAAACTGATGAATTGTTTTTATTATAGATGCCTAATTTTTTTCTTAGTGATCAATCTTCTTGATCTTAGTACATAATTGATAAAACCACTTATAAATTGATCCAATAATTCTGTATATAAATGCTAAAAACACACAAAACATTTTTTTTATCTATTTCTAAACACCTCCAATCAAGTAGACCTACACATTTGTAGATAAATTGAGAATACAATTTTTGTTTCAAACAGACATCACAAAACTGAACTAATTGCTGCAGTCTAGGGATGCAAATTATCGATTAATTCATTAATCATTAGTTGACTGACCTTATCGATCGATTAACGATTAACTGATAAGTGGCTATTTTCCTGATAATGTAAATTTCTCACAGTATCAATAGTCTTTAACATAAAAAGCAAAATATTGCTTATATACTGAATAAAAATGCATATTATATTGCTCAATAGATGTTTTATTGTAACAGTTGGGATACGGTACAGATAATAGCATTTATGTAGTTTAACAAAATAAATTATGCACAGAATACATACAAAATAATTGTGCACTAGCTCACCTGTTGCATGTGATAAAATACATTTTACATAAAAATCTTTATGGGTAGGCTTAGCCCACACTATATTAAGCCTACATATAATAATCTACCTGGTAAACTACTTGTATGAAAAACTTGAAACATTAGCAGCAGCAGCACTTATAATCCCCATTGGTCTGAAAAAGGTAACAGTAAGATTACTAGACCTGGAATCTTCAAATATAGAACTGAACACAGCTTAAATCATCCCTGAGGGAGGTGACAGTAAAATTAGAGGGCGTCCCTTAGTATTGTAAAATCTTTCAATGTGATTAATCATTTAATTAAATTAATTGTTTAATAATCAAATATAATGACTAATGAAAAGTGTCACCAATGCCTCAGATGCGTGCTTGGAATATATGACTGTTGTGGACATGCTCTTCCTGGAACAACGTGCTGAAAATGGAAACTAAACCCAATGAATTCGCAAAAATTTATTACAATGGCTTAACTCTGTAGACGCGCTCTTTTTTTGTAAACGATATTGCATGTGTTGATATAGTCACATTTATCATTTAATGGCATCACCTCTCATCATCATCTTGGAAAAAAAGGTTGTCAATGAACATTTTCATCATAGTTTTCGTTAATGAAATTGACACTGCATCACAGTAACTGGTTTATTAGGCTGCTCTGAATTTAAGATCTGACACTGCCAAACATGTCACAGATCTGATGCACATCTCATTTTCTCAGAACGCTCAAGTTATTTAAGACATTATTTATCTATTTTAAGACTGCTCTAATGACGACAATCGACAAAACAGGAATTTTGGCATAATTCTGTGTTAATGTTTATTCAAGCGCGAAAGAGAACTCGATACTCCAGTTATACAAACTTTAATACATAAAATTGTATAATATATAAGGTACATTTCAACTCAATCTGCCTTATATACTATTTATGGACATATTCTGTGTGAAATTTCACTTACCTCAGTACTGCTCCATTAATTCCCCATTTCACATAAAAAGCAAACAAACAGAAATTAGTCAACAAAGCTGCCTTCCTCTAATTAAAACATACACTTAAAATACATCTCATATTCCAATATACAATCTAATTTAACTCCAAACTTCTTTAACTCTGATATTATCACTTAATTTGATTGTCATTGTCCAAAGCACACACGTGAGCATCTCATCTATTTAACACACATATATGTATCTGTTAGACTACATAGTGTCTGTATAGAATTAAAAGTAGTAGAATGAAGTAGAGAAATAATTACTAATAATATTCTGTAAACAAGCTATGTTTCCTTGCAGGGATGAAACAAAACACATCAATATAAATGTCAGCATCCCAATCAACACTTAAATTAAAAAATAACAAACCAGTACATACGCGCATGTAGGGGTGGGCAATATGACAAAAATATCATATAGCGATTACTTTCACAATTCATTTCAAAAGAAAATCAAAATTAACTATTTTATCACAGTTCTTTTTTGCATGTTGGTTTTACCGTTTTGAGAGTGACTGAGCATTACAGCCAAACTAATGTCCCTATTTTAAAAACAAAACATTACAAGGTAACAAAATATAACAGAAAACATAATTACAGACATTTAGGCCAAACTGGCAAAAAAAAAAAAAAATCTTTATTATTTTCTTTGTTATTAAAAATTAACAAAGATACACATTACATATACACAAAAAATATACAAATAAACAATGTTTTATGTATAATTATTATTCAGCTACAGTATATATTTAACAGTAGAATTAAAAAATAAATATAAAAATAAAACACTAAATAGACTTTACTGTATATATTATATAGATTCATTCATATTAAAGATACTATTTTAGTTCTCAGTCAAGAGCAGAGAGTTATTTTCTCCTAGTCCCCATTGCCTTCCTTAGTATATTTTTCCCTACTATGCAAGTCAATGGAGATCAGCAACCTTTTGGATAGAAACATTATTCAAAATATCTTATTTTGTGTTCAGCACAAGAAACAAATTAATACAGGTTTTGAACAATTTTAGAGTGAGTTAAAAAAATGACAAAATTATCATTTTTGGGTGAACTATTCCTTTAAGGATAAACCGAAACATGTTTACTATAAGGCTGCTCTGTCACTTTAAGACCTGCACGCGACGCGTCTAATATACACTATGACTCGCACCCAATTTTCTCTCAAATGTTTGCTTGCTTTCACTTTAGTCATAACCCAACTGTGCTTACGTAAATCTTTTATTGACAAGTATTGGCTTAATAAAACACAAAGATAACTTAGTCCGATTAACCAAGGCGCTGTTTAAAAGGCTTTTAGTGCCTAGCATGCTACGCGTCGGATTTAATGCGCTCAGAAACACATATTAGAACAGCGCATCAGCACGCGAATGAAATATTTAACTGTACAAATGCAAATAGTGAACTTTAATGAATTGCTCCGATTGATGATATTGTTTACATGAAAGCTAAACGTGATCGAAGAGCATTCGCAAGACAACCGGAATATTTACCTCACAGAAGAATATGCAATTTAGTCTGTCGCATTTCGTGTTGTTTTTTATGAATCATGATATCTCAAAATTGTACAAATACGCACATTTCCTACACATACTGAACTGATGCTCTCTTCAACGAGAACAGGATTCGAGAATAACATATTTTCGGTAAATAATAGATATGTTTCACACCAAACCGTATCATATATCTTCAAAACACCTAATCTATACAGCACACATATAGGATTATTTTAGAATACTTTTGCATGCTATTTTATTAAGGTAAGCTTTACAAGTAAGCAGGCCTCATTAAATTAAAACACCACCTAACACTTATTTGTCCAAAATAAACATATACACATGTCAATTAATATACAAATACTTCAAACTATATTAGATATATTATGAATGAGCAGTAATAAAATACAGATTAATAAGATTATATAGACGAAACAAGATTGCATGTTCTTACCATTAGAGAGATGGGAACAAAATGGCTTCCTTCCAACCGTAAATGTGCTATCTGACAACACTCGCAGCTCCCCCAGTGGTTGGGAATGAATATACAAATACCTCCTTGCACGTATACATAACACAACTTTTATTTTATTAGATTAACATAACTCACAATTTATTCACCAGGACACTTACTATTATACTATTATTGCAACAGCAAATCAATGTTTATTGTATATTTGAATGCTATAAATTTACATGCAAAAACCAAAGCTGAACTTGTCCATTTTGAGTAAAAAGAGTAATTCCCACATAAGACACACACACACACAAACACACACAGTTTAAAAGCAAAAAATATTTATCCAACCTCATTTAAAAACAGTCTGTCGGTGCCATCTTTTGGACATTCATCATATTGCATTGGTTTTCATTTCTTGTCCTCAAACAGAGGACTAACCTGTTTATTTTTTAGTAAAACATTCTACATTGATAAAAAAAAAAAAAAAGGTTTTAATAGTAGTATTATTTTATACAGAAATAAATTATATAATTCATTTGAGAATAAAGTTAGTGTTAATTAAAATTAAGGAAAATAAATATATTAATTTGAAATATAGCAAATTAATTTTAAATTCATTCAGGTACAATTACCAAACATATCTCAAGGTCTTTTTGTCTTTTTATTAATTTAATTAATGAACTAATTATATTAAACTATTGTCAATGCACTACAAATAAACTGGTTCTATGCCTTAACTATTAATAAAGCTTATTTAAAAAATACAAGGCTTAAGACAATTACTTTCCTTTGGTGGTACAGCCTGAGACATGCACAATAAAAATAAAATGCCTTCTACATTTTTGTTTTGCTTTTTCCTCCATTTTACCGAACTCGTACCGAACCGTGATGTCTGAACCAATGTATGAACCGAACCGTGACTTCTGTGTACCGTTCCACCCCTACTGTACATGCATTAAACTCACATTTCTTCCAATCTGACCAGGGCACATGTAGTAGTGCTGCACATAGTCAATACCACATCAATAAATTTAATTTAAATTTCTTTATTGTTTTTTCTGCTGGGAACATCAAGTCAATGTATAATAACAATGATTTTATAAAATAATCGTTCCACACTGTTAATACCCCAATAAAACCCTCCCTCAAGTAAACAACCTACAGTCTCCAATAAAAAATAAAATAAAATAAAAAATAAAAAAATTATATAAAAAAAAAATATATAATAATAATAATAATAATAATAAAAATACAATATTGATATCTTAAAGCATTTTCAAAATAAAATAAATAAATCATCAGAGGATGCTCAGCTTAAGTGTCTTGAGAATTAGCTAGTAAATAGTCTAAAAAGGGGCGCCACAGTTTATCAAAGGTCCTTAAAGATCCAGTCTGTGACAGTCTGATTTTTTCCAATTTAATGCAAGTGAACACTTCTTTCAGCCATGAATCAAAAGAAGGGGGTGAGGCATGTTTCCACTTCAGAAGTATGAGACGTCTTGCTAGTAAAGTAGTAAAGGCTAGAGCCTTTTGAACCGTTACAGAAAGGTTAACTTCAACGGCCATCCCAAAGATGGCCAGAAGAGGATTTATGTCAAGATCTATGGCGAAGGCTTCTCTCAGAGTTTTGAATATTTTAGTCCAGTAATCATATAATTTAGGGCATCCCCATAACATATGAATGAGATCTGCTGGTGATTGCTTGCACCTATTACATGCATCGCTGACAGAGGGGTATATTTTCCACATCAATAAATTTGATGGCATAATGTCAAACTGACTCTGAGGCTGTATCTCTACGAAACTTTGACACATTGACCCAAACGTAATAGCCTACATACAATTCCACCATTATTTTAGCAATAGGCACAACATAATTCTCTGACACAAAAGGTTGTCTAATTCTCTTTTTTGTACAATGATCAATTGCAAGTAATCAACTCCATTATCATCAACAATTCGAGATGCAGCATAGCATATAGGGCAGCATGCATGAGGCAACTGTCAGACAACTTTGTTCTCCCCTTTATTATTCATTTGAGTCAGATATTACATTATTTAGATAATATTCAGAGGTTATTATTTTAAAGCGAAAGATTTGAGTCAGATATGACATTATATAGATGATATTCAGAGTTTATTATTTTAAAGCGAAAGTTCATCCATGTTATCTTCGCTCACTTCACTCTTACACAGACTACACATACATCTACTGAATGTATCAAATGCACTGCAGCGAATGTTTATTCTAACATTCCTCAAAAATGCTGCATTTAATGTTAGCCAGCATGAGGACACTGACGCACTGAATCGTTCTTTGTTTGAATAGTTCAAAGTTACTATCAGTAATTACCTTGACAAACTCTACATGTTTAAAAAGATATAAGACTAAAGTTTCAGTATTTGACCACAATTTTTTTCTGAGAAAATTATACTGACAGTTATATTGTATTAATAATCGATACGTTATGAATTATAAGCCTCAGCCGCTCCCATTCAGAAAAAAAACAAAAACGTATGTTCGATCGTAATTAAAATGCTTGACCAAACAACATCTCTCAGGGCTTTTATCTAAAAAAATTGCACATTTGAAAAAATATTGATAGATTCTCATAGGTTTACGGTTATACCACAGCAGCAAAGTTGTGGCATGATGCTAAAAGCACTATTCAGGCTTGACATATTGACACCAAACTTTGTATGTGTCATTGTCATTTCACTCTGACCACATCACATCAGTTTTGTATCTGCGCCACCTATTGGTCGAAAGTGATAATGCATTACATCATATTTTTATTTACTGTTTCTATGAATTTTCAGGCATTTTGCCTAAAATCCTCTTTAATGTCTTTAATTGCTCATTGTTGCAGTTGGTCTGACACTTTCAGCAATGTTGCCATGTCTTGTCATCTGATTGTGCTTGGCCCCGCTAAATGCTGCTTGCAGCTTTAATTAGGGGCCAAGCACCGAAGGTGCGGGCACCTATTGTATCTGTTCCCGTTCTTATTATTATTATTATTATTATTATTATTATTCTTCTTCCGCTCTTGGAGTCTATGGCAGCCCATAGAACCGATTGCGGGAAAGTTGTTTTGGTTTGACATTCTGATAGAGGACATTCCCAACATTAAATACACCAATTTTGGTGTTTCTAAGTCATTCCCTCTAGCGCCACCACCTGTCCAAAATTTCACTTTTGTTTTGCTAATAACTTTTGAACCGTAAGGCCAATCAACAAAATTCTTTTTTCCTCTGATTCCTGAGCTCATGACGATTCGATTGCACCCTATGACGTCATTTTCCGTCATAAAAACATTGCCGCCATTTTGAATTATTCTCAAAACCTACTTTTTCGAACTCGTCCTAGACGGTTTGTCCGATTTGCACGAAAATTGAACCAGATCATCTTCAGGCAGTGCTGACAAAAAGTTATTAAAATCTAGTTGATTTGTCAAACCGTTTTCAATAAACGCTCGAACAAATTTTACGTAGCGCTTGCGAAAACAGTCGTAAGGCTGTATCTTCGCAACGCTTTATCGTATTCAGACCAAACTTGGTACATGTCATCACAAGCATGACCTGAGGCTACATGCTGCGTTTCGGCCCAGCGCCACCTACTGGTCCAGAGATATGAAAAATGGCTATTTTTGCTTATAACTTCTGAACAGTTTGTCCAAAAATCATAAAATTGGTCTCGTTAGATTCAGGGCAAAATGCCGAGTCGACTGATATCCATTTTTACCATATCGGCCATTTTGACTGTCGGCCATTTTGAATTTTGTGCTAAAACGCTGTATTTTAAGAACGCATGAACGGATTGTTACGAAACTTGGTATGGGTCATCAGCACGATGTCCTGAAGGAGCCTGAGAAGTTTCAAAACAGCGCCACCTAGTGGTTAATCTTTTTATTCAAATGCTTATAACTTTGGGTGTGGTCGACATATTTTCACGAAACTCATCTAATTAGACTGCTGAATCCTTGCCGAGTCCTACGATACCAAACATGCTAGGTTTCACCTTACGGTTTGTGTAGCGTTGTGATTTAGCGCTTAAAAAACATTTGGCTATATCTTCGAAACCGCTAGTCTGATCGAGACGAAACCACCGTCAGAAGTTTGGAAACATAGGTCGATAGCTATACGCCAATGCCCAAATGTGAAAATATTGATAGTAAGGGGTAGTAAAATCCAATCAAAGTCATGTGTCAGTCATTTTTTACGTGTTTTTTCATACAAATGTCTATAACTCCGAAGCGAATTGAGATATTTTCACCAAAATTGACACACATATGTATGGGCTCACTCTGAGGACACATAAAAAAAATGGTGTGACTGAGCCTCTTGGTGGCGCTATAATAGAACAAAACATGAAATTCCCATTGACTTCAATACAGTTTTGTGAAATAAAATGCTATACTAAACAAATGCATTGGTGTTATTTAATGAAACTCAGAAAGTGCCTTCAGCACCATTTCCTGAAAGTACCCAACATATTTCAAGACAGCGCCACCTAGTGGTCAAAAGTTATAACAAAACTTCTATAAATGCTAATAACTTTTGAATAAATCTGCCTATTGAAATGCCACTGGTATTAATAGATTGCTTGGGTCAAGCCGAGAACATAGAAACCAAGTTTTCCTTATTTGGCCTAATTTCCTGTCCGCCATCTTGATTTTCATTCAAAACATACATTTTCGAACTCCTCCTACACCGTTTGTCCGATTTTCACCAAAATCGAATCGTATCATCTCCAGACCGTGCCGACTAAAACTTATCGATTTCGTCTCGATTGACGAAACCGTTTTCGTATAGCGCAGCAGCAAAGTTGAGGCATGATGCTAATTGCACTATTCAGGCTTTATCTCTGCAATGCCTTGACATATTGACACCAAACTTTGTATGTGTCATTGTCACTTCACTCTGACCACATCACATCAGTTTTGTAACTGCGCCACCTATTGGTAGAAAGTGATAATGCATTACATAATATTTTTATTTACTGTTTCTATGAATTTTCAGGCATTTTGCCTAAAATCCTCTTTAATGTCTTTAATTGCTCATTGTTGCAGTTGGTCTGACACTTTCAGCAATGTTGGTATGTGTTGTCATCTGATTGTGCTTGGCCCCGCTAAATGCTGCTTGCAGCTTTAATTATTATTATTATTATTATTCTTCTTCCGCTCTTGGAGTCTATGGCAGCCCATAGAACCGATTGCGGGAAAGTTGTTTTGGTTTGACATTCTGATAGAGGACAGTCCCAACATTAAATACACCAATTTTGGTGTTTCTAAGTCATTCCCTCTAGCGCCACCACCTGTCCAAAATTTCACTTTTATTTTGCTAATAACTTTTGAACCGTAAGGCCAATCAACAAACTCCTTTTTTCCTCTGATTCCTGAGCTAATGACGATTCGATTGCACCCTATATCATCATTTTCCGTCATAAAAACATGGCCGCCATTTTGAATTTTCCTAAAAAGGTACTTTTTCGAACTCGTCCTAGACGGTTTGTCCGATTTGCACGAAAATTGAATCGGATCATCTTCAGGCAGGGCTGACAAAAAGTTATTAAAATCTTGTTGATTCGTCAAACCGTTTTCGATAAACGCACGAATACATTTTACGTAGCGCTAGCAAAAACAGTCGTAAGGCTGTATCTCCGCAACGGTTTATCGTATTCAGACCAATCTTGGTACATGTACTCACAAGCATGACCTGAGGCTACATGCTGCGTTTCGGCGCAGCGCCACCTACTGGTCCGGAGATATGAAAAATGGCTATTTTTGCTTATAACTTCTGAACAGTTTGTCCAAAAATCATAAAATTGGTCTTGTTAGATTCAGGGCGACATGCCGAGTCGACTGATATCCAATTTTGCCATATCGGCCATTTTGACTGTCGGCCATTTTGAATTTTGTGCTAAAATGCTGTATTTTAACAACGCATGAACGGATTGTTACGAAACTTGGTATGGGTCATCAACACTATGTCCTGAAGGAGCCTGAGAAGTTTCGAAACAGCGCCACCTAGTGGTGAATTTTTTTTTTCAAATGCTTATAACTTTGGGAGTGATCGACTTATTTTCACGAAACTCATCTCATTAGACTCCTGAATCGTTGCCGAGTCCAACGATACCAAACATTCTAGGTTTCGCCTTACGGTTTGTGTAGCGTTGTGATTTAGCGCTTAAAAAACATTAGGCTATATCTTCGAAACCATTTGTCCGATCGAGACGAAACCACCGTCAGAAGTTTGGAAACATAGGTCGATAGCTATACGCCAATGCCCAAATGCGAAAATATTGATAGTAAGGGGTAGTAAAATTCAATCAAAGTCATGTGTCAGTCATTTTTTACGTGTTTTTTCATATAAATGTCTATAACTCCGAAGCGAATTGAGATATTTTCACCAAAATTGACACAGATATGTATGGGCTCACTCTGAGGACACGTAAAAAAAATGGTGTGACTGAGCCTCTTGGTGGCGCTATAATAGAACAAAACATGAAATTCCCATTGACTTCAATACAGTTTTGTGAAATAAAATGCTATACAAAACAAATGCATTGGTGTTATTTAATGAAACTCAGAAAGTGCCTTCAGCACCATTTCCTGAAAGTACCCAACATATTTCAAGACAGCGCCACCTTTTGGTCAAAAGTTATAACAAAACTTCTAAAAATGCTAATAACTTTTGAATAAATCTGCCCATTGAAATGCCACTGGTATTAATAAATTCCTTGGGTCAAGCCAAGAACATAGAAACCAAGTTTTCCTTATTTGGCCTAACTTCCTGTCCGCCATCTTGATTTTCATTCAAAACATACATTTTCGAACTCCTCCTACACCGTTTGTCCGATTTTCACCAAAATCGAATCGTATCATCTCCAGACCGTGCCGACTAAAAGTTATCGATTTCGTCTCGATTGACGAAACCGTTTTCGTATAGCGCAGCAGCAAAGTTGAGGCATGATGCTAAAAGCACTATTCAGGCTTTATCTCTGCAATGCCTTGACATATTGACACCAAACTTTGTATGTGTCATTGTCACATCACTCTGACCACATCACATCAGTTTTGTAACTGCGCCACCTATTGGTAGAAAGTGATAATGCATTACATCAAATTTTTATTTACTGTTTCTATGAATTTTCAGGCATTTTGCCTAAAATCCTCTTTAATGTCTTTAATTGTTCATTGTTGCAGTTGGTCTGACACTTTCAGCAATGTTGGCATGTCTTGTCATCTGATTGTGCTTGGCCCCGCTAAATGCTGCTTGCAGCTTTAATTATTATTATTATTCTTCTTCCGCTCTTGGAGTCTATGGCAGCCCATAGAACCGATTGCGGGAAAGTTGTTTTGGTTTGACATTCTGATAGAGGACATTCCCAACATTAAATACACCAATTTTGGTGTTTCTAAGTCATTCCCTCTAGCGCCACCACCTGTCCAAAATTTCACTTTTGTTTTGCTAATAACTTTTGAACCGTAAGGCCAATCAACAAAATTATTTTTTCCTCTGATTCCTGAGCTCATGACGATTCGATTGCACCCTATGACGTCATTTTCCGTCATAAAAACATGGCCGCCATTTTGAATTATTCTCAAAACCTACTTTTTCGAACTCGTCCTAGACAGTTTGTCCGATTTGCACGAAAATTGAACCAGATCATCTTCAGGCAGTGCTGACAAAAAGTTATTAAAATCTAGTTGATTTGTCAAACCGTTTTCAATAAACGCTCGAACAAATTTTACGTAGCGCTTGCGAAAACAGTCGTTAGGCTGTATCTTCGCAACGCTTTATCGTATTCAGACCAAACTTGGTACATGTCATCACAAGCATGACCTGAGGCTACATGCTGCGTTTCGGCCCAGCGCCACCTACTGGTCCAGAGATATGAAAAATGGCTATTTTTGCTTATAACTTCTGAACAGTTTGTCCAAAAATCATAAAATTGGTCTCGTTAGATTCAGGGCAAAATGCCGAGTCGACTGATATCCAATTTTACCATATCGGCCATTTTGACTGTCGGCCATTTTGAATTTTGTGCTAAAACGCTGTATTTTAAGAACGCATGAACGGATTGTTACGAAACTTGGTATGGGTCATCAGCACGATGTCCTGAAGGAGCCTGAGAAGTTTCAAAACAGCGCCACCTAGTGGTTAATCTTTTTATTCAAATGCTTATAACTTTGGGTGTGGTCGACATATTTTCACGAAACTCATCTAATTAGACTGCTGAATCCTTGCCGAGTCCTACGATACCAAACATGCTAGGTTTCACCTTACGGTTTGTGTAGCGTTGTGATTTAGCGCTTAAAAAACATTTGGCTATATCTTCGAAACCGCTAGTCTGATCGAGACGAAACCACCGCCAGAAGTTTGGAAACATAGGTCGATAGCTAAACGCCAATGCCCAAATGTGAAAATATTGATAGTAAGGGGTAGTAAAATCCAATCAAAGTCATGTGTCAGTCATTTTTTACGTGTTTTTTCATACAAATGTCTATAACTCCGAAGCGAATTGAGATATTTTCACCAAAATTGACACACATATGTATGGGCTCACTCTGAGGACACATAAAAAAAATGGTGTGACTGAGCCTCTTGGTGGCGCTATAATAGAACAAAACATGAAATTCCCATTGACTTCAATACAGTTTTGTGAAATGAAATGCTATACTGAACAAATGCATTGGTGTAATATTACGAAACTCAGAATGTGCCATCAGCACCATCCCCTGAAGGTACCCAAAATATTTTGAGACAGCGCCACCTAATGGTCAAAAGTGACAATCAATTAAATCATATTTTTAATTACTCTTTCTATGATTTTTCAGCCATTTCGCCTAAAATCCTCTTTAAATGTCTTTAATTGCTCATTGTTGCAGTTGATCTGACACTTTCAGCCATGTCTTGTCGTCTTATTCTGCTTGGCCCCGGTAATGGCTGCTTGCAGCTATATTTATTATTATTATTATTATTATTATTATTATTCTTCTTCCGCTCTTGGAGTCTATGGCAGCCCATAAAACCGATTGCGGGAAAGTTGTTTTGGTTTGACATTCTGATAGAGGACAGTCCCAACATTAAATACACCAATTTTGGTGTGTCTAAGTCATTCCCTCTAGCGCCACCACCTGTCCAAAATGTCACTTTTGTTTTGCTAATAACTTTTTAACCGTAAGGCCAATCAACAAAATTCTTATTTCCTCTGATTCCTGAGCTCATGCCGATTCGATTGCACCCTATGTCGTCATTTTCCGTCATAAAAACATGGCCGCCATGTTGAATTATTCTCAAAACCTACTTTTTCGAACTCGTCCTAGACAGTTTGTCCGATTTGCACGAAAATTGAACCAGATCATCTTCAGGCAGTGCTGACAAAAAGTTATTAAAATCTAGTTGATTTGTCAAACCGTTTTCAATAAACGCTCGAACAAATTTTACGTAGCGCTTGCGAAAACAGTCGTAAGGCTGTATCTTCGCAACGCTTTATCGTATTCAGACCAAACTTGGTACATGTCATCACAAGCATGACCTGAGGCTACATGCTGCGTTTCGGCGCAGTGCCACCTACTGGTCCAGAGATATGAAAAATGGCTATTTTTGCTTATAACTTCTGAACAGTTTGTCCAAAAATCATAAAAATGGTCTCGTTAGATTCAGGGCAAAATGCCGAGTCGACTGATATCCAATTTTACCATATCGGCCATTTTGACTGTCGGCCATTTTGAATTTTGTGCTAAAATGCTGTATTTTAAGAACGCATGAACGGATTCTTACGAAACTTGGTATGGGTCATCAGCACGATGTCCTGAAGGAGCCTGAGAAGTTTCGAAACAGCGCCACCTAGTGGTTAATCTTTTTATTCAAATGATTATAACTTTGGGTGTGGTCGACTTATTTTCACGAGACTCATATAATTAGACTCCTGAATCCTTGCCGAGTCCTACGATACCAAGCATGCTAGGTTTCGCCTTACGGTTTGTGTAGCGTTGTGATTTAGCGCTTAAAAAACATTTGGCTATATCTGCGAAACCGCTAGTCTGATCGAGACGAAACCACCATCAGAAGTTTGGAAACATAGGTCGATAGCTATACGCCAATGCCCAAATGCGAAAATATTGATAGTAAGGGGTAGTAAAATTCAATCAAAGTCATGTGTCAGTCATTTTTTACGTGTTTTTTCATATAAATGTCTATAACTCCGAAGCGAATTGAGATATTTTCACCAAAATTGACACAGATATGTATGGGCTCACTCTGAGGACACGTAAAAAAAATGGTGTGACTGAGCCTCTTGGTGGCGCTATAATAGAACAAAACATGAAATTCCCATTGACTTCAATACAGTTTTGTGAAATAAAATGCTATACAAAACAAATGCATTGGTGTTATTTAATGAAACTCAGAAAGTGCCTTCAGCACCATTTCCTGAAAGTACCCAACATATTTCAAGACAGCGCCACCTTTTGGTCAAAAGTTATAACAAAACTTCTAAAAATGCTAATAACTTTTGAATAAATCTGCCCATTGAAATGCCACTGGTATTAATAAATTCCTTGGGTCAAGCCGAGAACATAGAAACCAAGTTTTCCTTATTTGGCCTAACTTCCTGTCCGCCATCTTGATTTTCATTCAAAACATACATTTTCGAACTCCTCCTACACCGTTTGTCCGATTTTCACCAAAATCGAATCGTATCATCTCCAGACCGTGCCGACTAAAAGTTATCGATTTCGTCTCGATTGACGAAACCGTTTTCGTATAGCGCAGCAGCAAAGTTGAGGCATGATGCTAAAAGCACTATTCAGGCTTTATCTCTGCAATGCCTTGACATATTGACACCAAACTTTGTATGTGTCATTGTCACATCACTCTGACCACATCACATCAGTTTTGTAACTGCGCCACCTATTGGTAGAAAGTGATAATGCATTACATCAAATTTTTATTTACTATTTCTATGAATTTTCAGGCATTTTGCCTAAAATCCTCTTTAATGTCTTTAATTGTTCATTGTTGCAGTTGGTCTGACACTTTCAGCAATGTTGGCATGTCTTGTCATCTGATTGTGCTTGGCCCCGCTAAATGCTGCTTGCAGCTTTAATTATTATTATTTTTCTTACGACTATTCAGGCACTTTTGGGGCCCTTAACATGCTCAAAAACTCTTGAAACTTTGCACACGGGTCAGAACCCGCGGCCATCAGGGCCGGGCTGAAGCTGGTACCCGGGCGTGGCAGGGGGGCTCGACAGCGCCCCCTGGAACGGGATCCGAACACTTGTCCATAAATCAAACACACTTGCATGTAATAATATGAAACTCAGTACACATATAGATCTCATCGGGCCGAACAACTTTCGTGCTCTAAGTTTTACGCCAGCCCAACAGGAAGTCGGCTATTAAGGGTTTTTTGGAAACGCATGGTCTGGTTATTTGAAACACTTCTCCTAGGGAATTCACCCGATCGCCACCAAACTCGGTGTGTATGAAGTCAAGGCATTGAGGATGCTAAATTGCGGACAGATTTTTGATATCTCGAACGGTTTGGCCGTGGCGAAGAAACGAATTTATGGCGAATAATGCAAACAGGAAGTGTTATAACTTCTGCATACATTATCTGATCTTGATGATACTTCCGCAGCGTGTTCGTTGTAAGAGGCCGATCACGTGGATGTGCAATTTTACAATTTCAGTCCTACGCAGTTATCACTTTCATGTTCTGCGCCACGTTGTTTAAATAGCAAATGCATTTGCACCTATTTGTGCGCCCATGGGCATGCTGGTCTGAAAACGAGGTGAAACTAGCAAAAGTGGATTCGGACACGCCCTAAGGAAACTTGTGCCGTGCACTTTAGACCATGCGCTTTAGACCATGCGCTTAGATCGTTAAAATAGGGCCCTTTCTTTCTTTCTTTCTTTCTTTCTTTTATTTTAATTATTGAGGGTACAATACATACAGTACACACCAGACATTCTCAACAGAGTGATGAATCGACAAGTCACAGTGGAAATTAACGCTAAGAAAAAGCGTGCCATACTACTACTTCTTCTTTTGTTAAATGTCTTAAATTGTTTACATACTTAGTGCATACTCCACCTATTTGGCACCCATTTTTCAATATTTTCATTTAATAATCTTTAATCACTTTGAATAATAACTATATCGTTTGTTTGATGCTAATTATATAATAAAAATAAAGACTGATTAAATTAAATCCAGTCTGTGCTTGCAAAGATAATATGGCTGTATAAGTTTATTTTTTGTTTAGTCATTTTGCTTCCAAAAATGCTTCCAATTGCTTGAAAGGAAAGATATATCATATGATATATATGTATTTTATTATAGACATACAGTACATTATAGCATAGAAAACATCCCGTTGCAAAAAAAATAAAAAAACTCTGAATTAATGATATGCGAGATGAGAATTATATAGCTATATATTATAATAAAATTAACATTACCTTATTTTTACCTTGTTTATTATAATATTGTGTGCAGTCTGTCATGCCCACTAGAGCCTCATCAATAGGCCACGCATGCGCTGAACACCAATGAAGTAACCCTGGAACAGAACGTCCTCCGGAGCAGGATATGTTCAGAGAGTAGGTTACTATGGCTACTTACATACCCTGAAATATAATCTAATATAAAATATAATATAATTTTTATTGCTTCCACGTAGCCACGTGAACCGGAATTATCCCGACAACCTTTTATCTGTAGATAGGTAAAGGGAGGGGAGGGAGGCCTTTACAGGGAAGAGCCTAGTTGACATTTCAGGACTGCGCTGTCGTCGCGTCCAGGCACAGGTCCTTCATCAGATCTGGATACAGCCTGGATCCGGCGGACTGCGGTAAACCTCCGGATAAACAGAGAGACTAATATTAGCGTAGACGGCATTCTTCTTATGATGTAACAAGTACATCAGAATTTATGGGAAGTGTTCCCGGTTCCGGCTGACCTAATCTATGCAGCCTAACATTGAATTATAAAAGTCTATAATGTGTTATGTGTATGCTAGGTCAAAGAGATGTGGTTTTAGTCTAGATTTGATCTGACAGAGGTGTCTGCTTCCCAGACGATGTTAGGAAGACTGTTCCAAAGTTTTGGTGCTAAATAGGAAAAGGATCTACCGCCAGCAGTTGATTTTGATATTCTAGGTATTATCAGTAAAATTACCACTGAGTGTTAGTATATATATATACAGTGGGTACGGAAAGTATTCAGACCCCCTTACATTTTTCACTCTTTGTTATATTGCAGCCATTTGCTAAAATCATTTAAGTTGACAGAAAAACACAGAATTGTTGACATTTTTGCACATTTATTAAAAAAGAAAAACTGAAATATCACATGGTCCTAAGTATTCAGACCCTTTGCTGTGACACTCATATATTTAACTCAGGTGCTGTGCATTTCTTCTGATCATCCTTGAGATGGTTCTACACCTTCATTTGAGTCCAGCTGTGTTTGATTATACTGATTGGACTTTATTAGGAAAGCCACACACCTGTCTATATAAGACCTTACAGCTCACAGTGCATGTCAGAGCAAATGAGAATCATGAGGTCAAAGGAAAAGCCTGAAGAGCTCAGGGACAGAATTGTGGCAAGGCACAGATCTGGCCAAGGTTACAAAAACATTTCTGCTGCACTTAAGGTTCCTAAGAGCACAGTGGCCTCCATAATCCTTAAATGGAAGACGTTTGGGACGACCAGAACCCTTCCTAGAGCTGGCCGTCCGGCCAAACTGAGCTATCGGGGGAGAAGAGTCTTGGTGAGAGTGGTAAAGAAGAACTCAAAGATCACTGTGGCTGAGCTCCAGAGATGCAGTCGGGAGATGGGAGAAAGTTGTAGTAAGTCAACCATCACTGCAGCCATCCACCAGTCGGGGCTTTATGGCAGAGTGGCCCGACGGAAGCCTCTCCTCAGTGCAAGACACATGAAAGCCCAAATGGAGTTTGCTAAAAAAACACCTGAAGGACTCCAAGATGGTGATAAATAAGATTCTCTGGTCTGATGAGACCAAGATAGAACTTTTTGGCCTTAATTCTAAGCGGTATGTGTGGAGAAAACCAGGCACTGCTCATCACCTGTCCAATACAGTCTCAACAGTGAAGCATGGTGGAGGCAGCATCATGCTGTGGGGGTGTTTTTCAGCTGCAGGGACAGGACGACTGGTTGCAATCGAGGGAAAGATGAATGCGGCCAAGTACAGGGATATCCTGGACGAAAACCTTCTCCAGAGTGCTCTGGACCTCAGACTGGGCCGAAGGTTCACCTTCCAACAAGACAATGACCCTAAGCACACAGCTAAAATAACGAACGAGTGGCTTCACAACAACTCCGTGACTGTTCTTGAATGGCCCAGCCAGAGCCCTGACTTAACCCTCTGAGGTCGAGAAACGCGCCGACGCGTTTTGCTGGATTTTTTTCACATAGCAGCAACATAAACTTAAATTACTCCGTCATTTATGGTTATACAGAAAAAAGAAATATAAAAAAATAATCTGTGATATTTCTACTTTTGTATGTGTCCACTTACAATCAAATCAAAACATTGTGCTTTTGTAAAATAAAGAAAATAAACAGGGTGTGCGTTCTGCCTCTCCGTCGCGGTGAACTTTTTTTTCTTGAGCACGTCTATAAACTGAAACATAACTCAGCGAATACTTCTCACACATTTATGAGCCATATACCTTTATACACATTTAAGTGTGTACTTTTAAATGATCGGATTCAAACTGAAAACAAATATTCTCTGTTTAAGTAATTTGTATAAAACCAACAGGACGTCCAGTATCTCAAACGCTTGCTAATTACTTTTTAATTCGACACGCCCACTCGCGCAAAAGAGATTCACATGCAAATCTCCACATGGGACGCGAACGCCCTCCTTACCTCAAACACAAAACACCAAAACACTTCACAAGTCTCTGCTTTTCGTCGAGTTTGGAAGACACGTCTGAGCTTACATTGGATTTACCCCCAGAAGAAGAACGCGATTTGAAGACAAGAAAGATGTAAGGTAAGAAATTCGTACTTATTAGTTTATGGTATTGTTGCATAAACTTCACATTGCAGTTGAACTGTTGCTAGATATATGGTGAATATTATACTATTTAGACCCGTGTTTCGTGTTAAATACTGTTTGTGGATATCTGCTCAAACATAGATATGTATAACCATAATGTTTAATATTTTGGAGCGCGATGGCGTTTGAATGTATCATATTTTGGAGCGCGCTGTGGGTTTTAATGTATCATATTTTGGAGCGCGATTGCGTTTGAAAGGAAAAATGCACCAAACATTAGGCTTTATGTTTTTACTATTATCTCATTTCATATCATCATAACGAATGGAAACATTTGAAGTAACATATGATAATCAATATATTTTTCTCTAGCGTAGTTGTTCTTGAAATCTTTTGGAAGATTTAATTTATTGTTATTATTATTTTATGCAGCACTGCATAGCCTATGCCTACAAGGCACAACAAACCTGGTGTTCATTATATATTGTTGGAAACGTGTGTGTGTGTGTGTATTCTGTGAATTTTAAAAAGAAATTTTAACCAGAAAAATCTAAAATCTATTCCCAAAATCGTGCAGCCCTATAGTTTCTCTTGATATCAGTATGTTCACAGTTTTTTCTTTTTTTTTTTCTTTCAGGGACCAGATGCAACTGAGTCCTGCTGACTTCAACATTCACATGAGTCTCTGTACATGAACATGGTAAAGTGAAAATCAAACACCTTGGAAATGAAAGGTATGTACAATGTTTTTAGGAATGGCACAAAGGTCTCTGTCTTTGGATCATTGTTTTCAATGTGCTCTTTTGTCATTTGTATTTTTGGATTGTGTTGTGTTGTAAATAAATCCAAACAATCTAAAAGCCATTCTTTTTTAAATCTCCTCATTCTTTGTGCAAGGTTGCTCTGAATGACAGGGCCTGATCGCTCCTAATAGGGCAGTTAGGGGAGTGTCTTTGTCTTTCTCAGGTGTTGAAGGCTTACATATTCATGAGATGATCACGCCTCTTCGCATATGGCTTTGTCACACAAAACACGTCTTAGAAATTTTAAATCAATATATTGTCTTATCTGAATGAGCAGTCAGGGTGATTTTCACATAGTTTTGGAGCAAATATTCTAGGCTATGTCATACAATTTTCAAAAGTCTTGTGAAGAAATAATCAGTATGGGTTTCATGGCCTTATTTCAGTGAGAATTTTTTTTTGTATTTTCACAAACCACGCATAATTGTCATTATCTCAAAACTACAAACTTTTACATACATGCTGCTGTTATATTATTGTAGCAGAGTTTGTGCTGAATACAGTGTAATTAGACTTTAGCCATGAAAATGTCACTAGTAACAGAAAAAAACACAAATGTCAGAGCATGTCAGACCACCTCCAGGGCCCAGAAAACAGCTCAGACCTCAGAGGGTTAAACCCAATTGAGCATCTCTGGAGAGACCTGAAAATGGCTGTCCACCAACGTTTACCATCCAACCTGACAGAACTGGAGAGGATCTGCAAGGAGGAATGGCAGAGGATACCCAAATCCAGGTGTGAAAAACTTGTTGCATCTTTCCCAAAAAAGACTCATGGCTGTATTAGATCAAAAGGGTGCTTCTACTAAATACTGAGCAAAGGGTCTGAATACTTAGGACCATGTGATATTTCAGTTTTTCTTTTTTAATAAATGTGCAAAAATGTCAACAATTCTGTGTTTTTCTGTCAATATGGGGTGCTGTGTGTACAATAATGAGGAAAAAAATTAACTTAAAGGATTTTAGCAAATGGCTGCAATATAACAAAGAGTGAAACATTTAAGGGGGTCTGAATACTTTCCGTACCCACTGTATATAAATATAATATGAACACCAGGTTTGTTGTGCCTTGTAGGCATATACTTGTAGGGCTGCATAAAATAATAATAATTTTTACTTTACAGAAATGCTAACGATAAATCAATAAAAAGGAACACTTCAGTACACTACACTAGAGAAACATATATGGATTATCATATGTAACTGAGACGACTTGCGCCACTGGCCAGAGCGGTCCACGTATAGCTTTAACCCTTAAAGACCTAGAACATTTTTGGGGCGCCTGACTCACCTGTACTTTTCTTTGTTTTTCTAACCCATTCAAGCAGCAAGCATCAAGTGTAATATATCATTTTAAACAGGAGAGCCTAAAGTTTCCATCTAGCCCATTTAAAGTCACAGTTTTACATTTCTTTTGTCCGAGAATTTATGAAATTAACAGGATTTTATGAAAAACGGAAGCAAAAAATGTGGTGTTTTCAGTGTGAACTCAAACAGAACTTCCTGAAGTTTTTTTTTTTTTTTCTTTAGAAAGTTAGACTTGGTTGTTTTAGACTTCCAGATGAAATTTTGTCTACATGTAACAATCCCTCAGCAAGTTATAGCCATTTATTATAATATTATTCTAGGCGTTTTTGAGTAAAAACAGGTGTATTACATTTACTGACAATGTAGATGTGTCCAAATAAGTTTAGGAAGTAAAGTAATTAGAAAAGTTGTTATATTACAACAGAACACTGAAGCAAACATTTTTCTTCAGAAAATGATATTATAATTTGAACATGAACAACAAATGCAAACAATATAACAAGTACTGACAGCTGTGCAATAAAAATACTAACAATACAATATAGCCTACAGAGTGTAAATGAACAAATGGTTCACAAATAATCTTCACAAATTAAATACAAAAAGAAATAAACAGTGCAAATGAAGAAATGGTTCATTGAGGGTAATATACTGAGTGCTAATGAACAAATAATGCAAATAATCTTCACAAACTAAATACAAATAGATAAATAAACAGTGCAAATGATTCAAACAATTTTCTGAATCGGAAGGTTCCACCACCAGGTCATCGTCTGACAACTCGTTTAAAAAAAAATCTATTCTAACACATCCTCAGATTTGTACTGCTGTTTTTTTTGAAGAGGCCAACGCTAACAAAAATGCCACCTTGAGAGTCAGAATCAGGTCAAAGGGAGGCTTTAAAAGCCCCTCCAAGAACAACTGATAAATCCCAGCTGGGGACACTAATAGGATGTGCATGCCTCGAGTGTCTAACTCCACGCATAAACGAGGAGACCAGACGGTGTCTACCTAAGGGGACCTCGTCTGACTCCCGATAGGCGGCAATAGCCACGACATAAACTCTCAAGGTGGTAGCAGCTGCTCCAGCCACAAATTTATCCTGCAGGAATTCCAGCACTAAACCAACCGGGCAGCTGACTGGGTCCATTGTTTTTGCTGAACACCAAGACTCAAAAACCTTCCACTTAGAGAAATACAGCCGTCTAGTAGAAGATGCACAAGCGTTATCAATGGTCTCCTGAACATCAGCGGGAAGACCAGACGCCACTGTCGCTAGCGATTGCCTCTTATCGGCCACACCCACAGCCTCCATATCTCGGGTCGAAGATGCCAAATCCTGCCCTAGAGCTGAAACAGCAGATCTCTCCTTATAGGAATCTGCCAAGGGGACCCCTCCACCAGGGAGCTCAGTTCCGAGAACCATGTCTGGGATGGCCAGAATGGGGCTGCCAGCGGATGAGACAGCGAAAACCACAGGGGGCACTGTGTCGAGCTCTGCGACACAAAGAGGTCCACCTCCGTCTCGTCGAACATGCACCAAATTTGAGCCACTGTTTGGCGGTGCAACATCCATTCCCCCGACTTGAGCTTCTGTCTTGACAGAAAGTCCGCTGTGACGTTCAGGTCCCCTGGAACGTGACCTGCTCTCAGCGAAAGAAACCTGTCTTGAGCCCAAAAGAGGAGGCGGCGCGCATGCCTGTCGAGGGTACGCGATCAAACCATTCAAAGTGGCATCTGTCGTGACAACCTGGTGATGGCAAACTACACCCATCTTGACCCCCTGAAGTAAAAAGGGGGAGTCTTTCCACCTCCAAAGAGCGCAAAGGCAATTGCGCGACACTCTCAGCAGGCGGAAGGCAAACCAAGAAGGGCAGATGCCCCTGAGTTTCATCCACCACAGGAATGGTCTCATATGAAGGAGACCCAAGGGCAACACAGGAGAGGCTGCTGCCATGAGCCCCAGAAGCCTGCGACATATGCCCACCGCTACATGATGGCCGAGCCTGAAACGGGCCAAGTACGACACACCTGGCAGAAGTCTCCACGCTGCTAGGTGGTGAGACAAGGGCTGCGAGGGAATGGGCCCTAGGAGGGGCCTCGCCATCAGACTCTCTGAGTGACTGCCAGCGAGAGGAGGTGGGCACAGAACTAAAACAGTAGAAGGAGGGCCTGAGGCATCCTTTGACTGTGAAAATTGGCCCACAGGGGTCACAGAGGTCTCTCTCATTCCGGGGTCTAGCATAGAGGCTGGAGCATTCGACACGAGGAGAAAGCCAGGTGCGTCTCCTTCTGTGGGTGAAACAGCTCGAGCGAGAAGATGCATTGAGGGGAGATAGCCTTGAGCGTCACCATCCTTCAATACAGGAAGATGGTTTTGGCAGGCTGACTCTGCATCCCCAAGCACGCCTGGCGGGGGGTATGACAGAGTTTGATCTAGTGAGCATCTCAAGGGGAAACAGATACAATTCAGCAGTCTGTCCCTCCCTTCTGAGATGGGGGAAGCTCTCCATTTCTTGACACGTAGACCAGGAACGCCCCTGCGAAGCTGAAGTAGCGGGTTTTGTTGGCTGCCTCAGGTCAACGCGTCTAACGCTGACGACCACAAGCTCCCCAGACCGTGCGAGGTGGGGGATGTCTCGGCTCGTCACTCCTTCTAGGGGCCTCTTTCCGGCGTGCGAAGCGGTCTCTAGGCGCTGCGGAAGGAGTAGGAGGTTGACGAGGCATAAACTGCTTGAGGGCAGCCGACTGCGTCTTAGCAGTTCAGAATTTGTCAACCACTGAATTGACCGCCTCTCCAAAAGAGCCTGACTGGGAGATAGGGGCATCCAATAGGAAGACCTTCTCTTTCTCTCGAATCTCAATGAGATTGAGCCATCGTGGCTCAGCAGCCACAAAACCCGCCATAGTGCGGTAGCTCTGCGGAGTTCCTTGACCGCTTCTGGCGTGAGGCCCCCGTCCTCATCCATTTCCTTAAGGACGTCCGCTTGGTAGGCCTGAAGAATCGCCATGGTATGGAGCGCCATACCTGCCTGGCCAGCTGCCATGTAGGATTTGCCTACGAGGGCGGACGTGGTCCTGCAGGGCTTCGAAGGAAGAAGAGGGCGGGACTTCCAGGAAGGAGTGGAAGAAGGCGAAAGGTGGGTGTCCAACGTGTCCTCAACCACTGGAAATGCACGTGTAGCCCTGCTCCACAGAACCAACCAGGTTGGTGAAGTAAGCAGTCGCAGCGTTAGTCAGCCGAGCAGAGAAAGGCTGCTTCCAGGGCCTAGAAATCTCACAGGGAAGATCGCTGAAAAATGGCAGCTTTCTTCTAATGGGCCACGAAGTGGATTGACCACTCAGGAATTGCTCATCAAGCTTGGAGGACTGAGAATCGCGAGGCTCGTCTGGCAACTCAATGCGAAGTTTCTCAGTAGCACGTGCTAAAACATCCACGAGCTAAGTGTAGGCTGCAGAAGGCCGCGCTTCCTGGCCACTGGGCGGCAGAGCATCGGCCACGGGCCCGAAATCCAGCAAATCAGACGCTGCGGTGAATAAAACATCCTCCAATCCTAAGGTAACGACATCGCGTGCCTCTGGACTGGGGCATAAATAATCATGGAGAAACTCCACTGGAGAATAGGCGTGCGCACCCGGGTGAGAGAGGGAATAACAGGCCTGCTCACTTTCTAATGCCTCGAGCTCAACGTCCGATCCCCAGGCCTCGGCTTCATGAAGGGCATCGGCCGCATCATTAACAGCAGTGCGGCGGGGGAGAGCAGACGGATCTTTATCAAAACAAGCAAGCCCAGTGCGGAGAGTCTTAAGCCTAAAATTCTCACAGGACTTGTAGCTAGATGCGCCAAAAAAAACCTCGTGAGCATGTGATAAGCCAAGACATTTCACACTCTTACCGTGCGGGTCGTCGCTTGCAATGAAGCGAGAGCACGGAGGCTGGCAACAACGCAAATCCATAATGCTTCACCGAAAGGAGAACGAAGTTGAGGAGTCTGAGGAGGCGCCCGCGCCATCAGCCAATGACTTGGCGTGATTCTATACGGGTTCATACAATCAGCACCGCTCTAAGGGCGTTCCCATTGCGTCATCACTACGCAGCATCGAGTGAACCTATGAAAGAGAACTTTCTTGTTGCAATGAGTATTACCGGCGATGCTAGACAGAGAGCGCTATTACTGCACCTCGCTGGCGAACCCGTGCATGACATCTACAACACATTGTCTGCGGATGATGACGGCTATGCAGAAACAAAAACTAAACTAGACGGCTACTTCGCTTCCAAAAAGAGCAGTATCTTGTTTACCAATTTAGAAAAGCTGTACAACAACCTGGAGAGAACCTAGACACTTATCAAACTAGACTCTGAATGCTTACAAAGGACTTCAAGTTTTCCGATGTTGATCGTGAGATAAAGGCGCAGTTAGTACAAAGCTACACTTCGTCTAGGCTGTACAGAAAAACACTCAGAGAACCAGACCTGACTTTACACGCTCTGCTAGACCATGCCAGAACACTAGAAATCTCTGAACAACAAGCAGCAGGAATTGAGTAAAACGCAGTGGCTGCTGTCAATGCATTGCACAACAATCAAAAGCAGCAGATTGAATTCAAAACCACCAGCAGACAGATGTTTAACCCTCTGGAGTCTGAGCGTTTTTTTGGGCCCTGGGGGTGTTCTGACATGCTCTGACATTTGTGCTTTTTTCAGTTGCTTATAAACATATTAATGGCAAAGGTGTAAATTCACTCTATATAGCACAAACAGGACTACAATAATATGTGAGCCACATGTATGTACATGTTTTCATTTTTGAGAGAATAATGTTTATGCGTGGTTATCGAAAAAACTAAAAATTAAAATTTTTGAAATAAGACCACAAAACACATACTAAATATGTGGCAATAAGACTTTTGACTTATGGATGTCGTCGCCTATAGTTTTTTCTTCAAAATTATGTGAAAATAGTCTTGCTTTATCGTTCACATAAAACCATACATTGATTTAAATTGATGTAAAACAGGTTTTGCTTGGAAAGCCAATATGCGAGGGGGCGTGAACGAGGAGTGGTTTACACCTTAGAATACACCCACTCTGCATAATTAGCCATTCACTCAGGTGTGACACTGACTGAGCCACAATGCAAGGACAAAAGATATATTTAGAAGAAGACTTATATTGACCATTTAAGATTTTGCTTACATCTATCTTGTAAATATGTTTTGCTATTTTATTAAAATGGTTACAATTACAACAATAATTACAATTTCAACAATATTTCAAGTGTACTCTTTCTTTGTAAAAAAAATGATTATAGGCCCTACATTTTATCTATGTATTCATTAGTTTGAATATAACCAACATTGGAACAGCTAACATCTTAGTTGATGACTTTATTTTTGACAAAAATAGTATTTTATATATAGAAATGGCTAAACAAAAGCTTATTTGATGTGGCAGTATATTCTACAGTAAAAACTGTACCCAAATCTGGTCAACAAAATGTTGTCTTTCATATTTCGTCTGACTGTAACGTTGTTTTCATGAAATATTAGGGCATATTGTTAATTTGCAGTTTAATACGTTGCTTATACAAATAGCCTACATTTTATTTCAACATTCAGTCGATGTTTACTTATCTCAGTATAGCAATACAGTTTGCTAAAACATCATCATTCATTCACACACGCGATTTAAATTTAAACTGTCTTTGCCAGCTGTGGTAAACAGCGCGCATTCATGCCGTTTATTCATTCATAAACAGAAACCCACGTGAAGAAATTCACGTGAGAAGGAAAAAACTTACTTGTATTCCTCAGCTCGCTCCTCGATATACCCGCACTTCTGAGGGACATTTTCCATTAGTATTATTCCTCACAGCGCTGCAAGACGGTGTAAACAAGTAATGATCTAAATAAACTTGTGTGTTTTCTCGAGCTGATGTGGGCGTTCACAGGATTGCCTCAGCCATTTGCGTTTGAATAGCGCGCGCTCTCCGTGGGCGGGGCCGATTATAACGTAATGAGATGAGATGAGCTCGACTGGAATCGCTCTCTTTTAATACAGATTTCACAAGATGAGAATAATTGTTTTTTATATAAATGACTTCATTTAAAAGAAGAGAATTCAAGCTTCATGCCTGTCTGTCTGTATGTCTGTTTGACTGAGTATTCGCTGAGTTATTGTTAATTTTCGGACGCGTTTCAGAATGGACTTCACTGGCAGAGAGAAGGCAGAACTCGCTTCGTGTTTATTTTTCTTTATTTGGCAAAAAGCACAACACTTTGTTTTTATTGTGAGTATACACAAAAATAATACACATTTAACAGAATCGATTGATGTATGAAACTCCTATGGAAAATCAAAGTCAACAGAGTATTTATGAGTTTCTTTTACACTAATAAAAAAAAAGCGAGCTGGTATCGCCGGCGATACCGTAGACCTCAGGGGGTTAACACCCAATGCAGAAATTGTGGAGGAACAAATCCGCATCAAGGGCTTTGTCCATCTAAAGGGAAAGAATGCAGAGTGTGCGGAAAGTTAAATCACTATGCAAAAATGTGTTGTTCCAGCACCAAGAAACCATGGGTTTCCCGTTAAACACAGTAACCTTTCATGTCAAAAACAACATAACAAACCACAAAGGGCCAAACAAGTTGCTACAACATGAACCACTCACATGCAAGACAACTCATAGAGCAGTGACGATGCATATGTATTTGTCTTGAACAGTAACTTGTGTCAACAACAGCTTCAGACTCATATTGTGCTAAATGGCACCAAGGTCTGAGCTTTGATTGATTCAGGAGCAGCAGTAAATATTGTAAGCAAAGCAGTGTTTGATACACTCACACCCAAGTCTCAGCTCAAGGCAGCGACAATTAAGGTTCACTCTCGTGGTCACTTTACGTCAGTGGCGACGAATGGGGTTTCGCTTAGAAAGCCTCTCACCTTTGAGTATACAAAACGAGAAAATGCCATGGGTCTGCGGAATTTGCATAGCGTAAGTCCACCCCACGTCGTGGGTATATAAGGAAGTACGCTGGCAAAATGCAGATATGTTTTCGCTTCGGAGCCGAGAGTTCTCTTCACTCCTACAAGCCATTCTGAATCATCTTCACTCTACGAGATGAGCGGCTCTTCAGTGTGTTGGTGTGACGGCGCGTTCCAACGAGATCGCATTGCCTGCTGCTGATCTGTGCAGTGATCTGCCGACAGTGTGTGTGTTTCTCCCTGGGCGCTTCAGCACTCTGCTGAGCTTTTTCCTCTTTCTAAAAGAGCTGCACGCGGCACGTCTTTTTCAAGACGGCTCGCCCCTGTATTTACTGGATGTGGGCGCGTGATTCATCTGCCTAACAGTCACGAGCACTGTTTCACGTGTTGGGCTTAATCACGCTCGGCAGCGCTCGTGGATGAGTCATGTTTTCATTGCGGGAACATGACCATCGCAATGTTTATAGATAGAGACTCAATGATCTCTGTGTGGGTAGAGTCCCCTCTGCCACACCCCAATCTATCTCTTCCTCAAGAGGGGATACTTTGGCTGGTGGCCAGGGTGATCTGAGGGTTACGGTGTGGCATAATACTGACGAGCATTCCTCGGGCCACGCCCCCCTCCACATCGCAAACCGTGGGGCTTCCGTGTGTGCCTGGTTCCTCTCGGGGACCCAGTGTTTTCATTCGAGGCAGTGCTGACTCGGGAGTTCTATCAGACCAGGCCGCCGTGGAACGCTGGTCCTTCCCTGGCCAACACTGACAGAACGCGGAAACTCGACCACGCCCCCCACGTAGGGATGCTATGCCTCCCATGTCCGGGCTGGTCGATCCACCACGCACTGCAGGAGGGCGGCACCGCCCGTCTCCGCCCCTTAGCCGGCTAAATGCCTGGCTAGGCAGCACTCTTGAGATGGGCGGCTTGCTCGGCGGTGTGGTTGAGGACTGTGCCCGACAGTCTTCAACCCTCCCCTGAAGCGGACTGAGGCCTTCTGCACCAACGGTCATCCATCCGTGCGGTCTCCTTAGTCTGCTTCCCGCCGAGGCCGCCTCCCTGCGGCTCCTCCCCTCGAGCCTTCACCGGCCCTGAGCAGGAGGGGGATGCGGGAGGGCGGCACTGCCCGTCTCCGCCCCTTAGCTGGCCAAACGCCGGGCTAAGCAGCACTCTCGAGACGGGTAGCTTGGAGTTAGGGCTCAGTTCTTCTAAGGAGCTGGTAGCAGGGCCACTCCTTCCCCCTGGTGGAGGGCCGGGGGAGAATCTCATTTCAAAAACTGATGCCCCTTTCTCCGAGCCCCAAGAGGCTGTGGATGACAGTGCGTGCCGCTTACGAGCCTCGCCACTCTCGTCTCCCTCTGTCGCCAGACCCCTGCCAGAGCACGCCCCCGTGGAACGCTGGTCCTTCCCTGGCGTCCTCTGGCAGGACGCGGTTAATGACCGTGCCCCCGCACCGGGCCGCTTTTCCACCCATTCCGCCTCGCTGCACCACCGAGGGTAGACCCCGCTGGTACTGTTTCTGGGAGCCTGGTTAGAGCTTCCCAGGCTGTCCCGCTGGGTCGCGAGAACCATCAGGCTCGGCTACGCGATTCAATTCGCGCGGTCTCCTCCCCGCTTCAAGGGAGTCCGCTTCACTGGAGTCCGCTTCACTATGGTCGGTAGCAATGCCCCTGTCATGAGAGCAGAGGTCGCCACCCTACTGGCGAAGGGTGCGATCGAGACTGCCCCTCCAGCCGAAATGAAGTCCGGCTTCCACAGCCCCTACTTCATTGTACCGAACAAATCCGGTGGGTTATGGCCAATCCTGGACCTGCGCATCTTGAACCACTCCCTTCACAGGCTGCCGTTCAAGATGCTCACAGCCAAACGCATCCTCCAGTGTGTGCGGCCGCAGGATTGGTTTGCAGCGATCGACCTGAAGGACGCCTACTTCCATGTCTCCATTTTACCTCGACACAGACCTTTTTCTTCGGTTTGCTTTCGAGAGGCGGGCATACCAGAACGCGGTTCTCCATTCGGGCTAGCCCTGTCTCCTTGCGTCTTCACGAAAGTCATCGAGGCAGCCCTTGTTCCGCTCCGGGAACACGTTGTTCGCATCCTGAACTATCTCGACGACTGGCTGATCCTAGCTCACTCTCGAGACCAGGTTTGCGAACACAGGGACCTAGTGCTCCGGCACCTAGCTCGTCTGGGCCTTCGGGTCAACTGGGAGCAAACTCTGCCCCGTGCAGAGGATCTCTTTTCTCAGTATGGAGATCGACTTGGTCGCCATGTGCGCGCAGCTTACGAGCGCACGCGCGCACAGTCACTGCTGACTTGCCTTCGTCACTTCACTCAAGGCAAGAGTGCAGTTCCACTAACACCATTTCAGAGGCTCCTGGGGCATATGGCATCCGCAGCCGCAGTAACGCCGCTCTGGTTGCTTCATTTGAGACCGCTTCAGCTTTGGCTTCGCGATCGAGTCCCGAGGTGGGCATGGCAACACGGCACACTCCGAGTCCCAGTGACTCTGGCCTGCCGTCAGACCTTCACCCCGTGGACGAACCTCAGCTTTCTATGGGCCGGAGTGCCCTTAGAACGAGTTTCCTGGCATGTTGTTGTATCAACAGATGCCTCCCCACGGGTTGGGGTTCCATGTGCAATGGACATGCTGCTGCGGACTCCTGGACAGGACCCCAGCGCCTTTGGCATGTCAATTGCTTCGAGTTGCTGGCTGTACGTCTTGCCCTGCACAGCTTCCGTGCGTTGCTCAGGGGTCAGCACGTACAAGTCCGATCAGACAATACCGCGACAGTAGCGTACATCAACCATCAAGGTGGTCTACGTTCCCGCCGTATGTCGCAACTCGCTCGCCTTCTCCTCATATGGAGTCAGAAGCATCTGAGGTCGCTTCGAGCCATTTATATCCCGGGAGACCTGAACCGTGCGGTCGACGAGCTGTCTCGGCTTCGGCCTCTCCCTGGAGAATGGAGACTCCATCCCCAGTCGGTTCAGCTGATTTGGGATCAGTTCAGGGACGCACAGGTAGATCTGTTTGCCTCCCACGACTCGTCCCACTGCGATCTGTTTTATTCCCTGACCGAGGGTATTCTCGGCACGGATGCACTGGCGCACAGCTGGCCGCGGGGCCTACGCAAGTTGCGTTTCCCCCAGTGAGCCTTCTTGCGCAGACCTTGCGCAAGATCAGGGAGGATGAGGAGCAGGTAATTTTGGTTGCCCCGTATTGGCACAACCGGACCTGGTTCCCAGAACTAGTACTCCTCGAGACAGCACCTCCCTGGCCAATTCCTCTGGCACCCTATGGCACCCTCGTCCCGATCTTTGAAACCTCCACGTGTGGCTCCTGGACGGGACGAGGTAGGTTTGAGTACCCTACCACCAGCGGTGGTGGCTACCATCACTTCCGCTAGAGCATCATCCACGAGACATGCCTATGCATTGAAGTGGAACCTCTTCGTCAACTGGTGATCTTCTAAACATCAAGAACCCACAAAATGCCAGATCAGTGTCGTGCTTTCCTTCCTGCAAGAAGGGTTGGAGCGAAGGCTGTCTCCCTCCACCCTGAAGGTGTATGTTGCCGCCATTGCCGCACATCACGACGCAGTTGAAGGTAAGTCCGTTGGAAAGCACAACCTACTCACCAGGTTCCTGAGAGGAGCGAGGAGACTAAATCCTCCTCGCCCTCCTCTCGTACCCTCTTGGGACCTCTCAGTGGTTCTAACTGCCCTGCAGAGTGCTCCCTTTGAGCCTCTGCAATCAGTGGAGCTTAAGTTCTTGTCAATTAAGACAGCGCTCCTGGTTGCATTGGCCTCCATCAAGAGGGTAGGGGACCTGCAGGCATTTTCGGTTGACGAAGCGTGCCTGGAATTCGGGCCGGCTAACTCTCACATGATCCTGAGACCCCGGCCTGGATATGTGCCCAAGGTTCCCACCACACCCTTTCGAGAAAACAGGTGGTGAACCTGCAAGCGCTGCCCTTGGAGGAGGCAGATTCAGCCTTGGCACTGCTCTATCCAGTACGCGCCCTCTGTGCTTACGTAGACAGAACGCAGTGTTTCAGGATCTCAGACCAGCTCTTTGTCTGTTATGGTGGGAAGCTGAAGGGAAAGGCTCTCTCCAAGCAAAGGTTGTCTCACTTGATAGTGGACGCCATTGCTTTGGCATACCAGCAGCAGGGTCGACCATGCCCCCTTGGTGTGACGGCCCACTCCACTCGGAGTGTGGCATCCTCTTGGGCTCTAGCGCATCGCGCCTCGCTAACAGACATTTGTAGAGCTGCAGGCTGGGCAACACCTAACACATTTGCAAGATTCTATAATCTCAGAGTGGAGCCAGTTTCTTCTCATGTACTCGCTTCAACTAGCCGGTACTAGATTCTGCTCAGGTGTCTTCGCTTGCGTGCCATTCCTCTCCACGGACGGGATACGTGTGATATTCTCCTCAGGTAAGCCTCCCGCAGGCCCTGAGTTCCTCCAGCACTGTCGACGTCAACGCCAGAGTTATGCCACCGGCAGCTTTCGTTCTTGGCTAGGTGCCTCCATGTGCATGGTTCCCCCTCTGGGAGTCTCCCACATGTGTATTTCCACTGTAAGCCTCCTTGAGCATGTGTCTTTCCCTCGGCAAGCCACCTTGCCACCCTGGGGGTTGAAATATTCCACCTGCGGCTGGATACCCCAGTGATTCTCCATGTGCAGCCCCTCGGGGTCATATGTGTATTCCAAGTCCCCCCCCCCCCCTTCGGGCTGGGCATAATTGCATATTTCCGCTGAGATATGCTTCCCAGTGTACCTTCAGCAGCCATGTCAGCAGCCATGTCACCCTGTAGCCCAAGACTGGTTGCCCACTGAAGCTAAGCAGGGCTGAGCCTGGTTAGTACCTGGATGGGAGACCTCCTGAGAAAACCAGGTTGCTGCTGGAAGAGGTGTTAGTGAGGCCAGTAGGGGGTGCTCACCCTGTGGTCTGTGTGGGTCCTAACGCCCCAGAATAGTGATGGGGACACTATACTGTCAAAGAGCACCGTCCTTCGGATGAGGCGTTAAACCGAGGTCCCGACTCTCTGTGGTCATTAAAAATCCCAGGATGTATTTCGAAAGAGTAGGGGTGTAACCCCGGCATCCTGGCCAAATTTGCCCATTGGCCTCTGTCTATCATGGCCTCCTAATCATCCTCATATTCTGATTGGCTTCATCACTGTCTCCTCTCCACCAGTAAGCTGGTGTGTGGTGGGCGTTCTGGCGCAATATGGCTGCCGTCGCATCATCCAAGTGGATGCTGCACATTGGTGGTGGTTGAGGAGATTCCCCCCTTCTATGTAAAGCGCTTTGAGTGCCGATAAAAGCGCTATATAAATGTAATGAATTATTATTATTATTATTGATATTCCTGTGTTAAGTAGGAGTCCTTCGTCCATGCTAGTCTCACGACAGGGAGCTCAGACTTACGCAGGGCACTGGAAGACAGCCGAGGTGGCGTAATTAGACTGGGGACCCCATTCGTCGTCACTGACGTAACTCGTAGTGACCACGAAAGGGAACGTTACGTCTCCCTGCCACTTCCGCTGTACCGCTGGGAACGCCTGAGTTCAGTCTCGGCTCCTCAGCGAAAAAACTTACGCTATGCAAATTCCGCAGACCCATGGCATTTTCTTGCCATTGGCTCGTTTTGTATACTCGAAGGTGAGAGTCTTTCTAAGCGAAACCCCATTCGTCGTCACTGACGTTTTTGCTTATGGCTCGGATACAGCTTTGCCTATCATTGGTGCATTCCAGTGCAATGTTCAAGCAACACACAATGCTACAGAGGCTAAATTCTATGTTCTTCAGAATGATGGACACACTCTCCTAAGTTATGGAACAGTACTAGCATTTGGACTGATAAACATTGTCAGTGCTGTAAATTCTACAAAGGACAAATGCACAGAAGCTGATGAACTTGTTGACAGCCATCCAGAATTGTTTGAGGGAATAGGAAATCTGAAAAATGTCCAAGAAAAGCTGCATATCAATTCAGAGGTCCAACCCACAAGTCAGCCACATAGACGAGTGCCATTTTACATTCGACAGAAAGTGGAAGCTGAGTTACAAAAGTTGGTAGATGATGAGATTATAGAAATGGTAATAGGTCCAACTCCATGGGTCTTCTCCAATCGTAACTCCACCCAAACCAAAATATCCTGATAAAGTCAGAATATGTGTTGACAAGCGCCAGACCAATACAGCCATACAACGTGAGCGTCACATAGCACCCACCATTAATGACGTCATACAAGAGTTGAACGGTGCAAAGGTTTTCTCAAACTTTGATCTCAGAGCAGGTTACCACCAGCTGGAATTTCATCCAGACAGCCGATACATTAAATGATACATGATACATTAAATGATGGAGCGATGATACATTCACCACACATTTGGGCTTAAGGAGATACAAAGGAGATAAAAATTTAGTTTTGGCATATCGTCTACAGCCAAGGTTTTCCATAATTCCATAGCTCAAAAGTTGCTGCTATACAACATGCCAGTGAGCCCAAAGATCCAGGGGAAATCCGAAGCCTGCTCGGGATGGCAAACTATTGTTCATGGTTCATAAAATACTTTTCTACAATCACCGCACCACTTCGTGAACTAACCAAAAAGGTCAGTGACTGACCACAAACCATTAGAACTGATATGGAACAACTCCAAATCAAAGCCACCAGCCACAATTGAACAATGGCGCCACAAGGGGGTGGCCAGGGGTGGCCGTGGCCACCCCTGGCCGACTCCTGGCCAGTATAAATTTGAGTAGCATCAGTTATGCATTTCATCCCTAATGCACAGCCAGGCAGACTCTAGACCTTCGATCGCACACAGTAGCCAGTACTCCCCCGCCCCCTCCGTCCATGCCGCTGTTGCGCGCTCAGACAGCAACAGCTCCGCGTGTGCCCGTCGGTCAACAATTTCAAAAGAAGTTAAGAAAGAAGACGAAGAAGACTACCGCGTCAGTTTGGGTGACAAAGTCATCTGAAGTCATTCCATAGCTTAATGTGAGGGACAGAAGTCTATTTACATCATTAAAGTTTACGGAAACTCGTTTTCCCTCCTCTGTGGCTGTCAATCATTCTCCATTCAGTATTCAATCAGCGTGCGCCTCTTCCGGTTGGATGCACGGTAAAACTCTCTCCAGTATGATATATTCACATTATAATGCATTATCTGTAGATAAAAGGCTGTGGCTTTGCATAAAATTACTTTATTTTGTTGGAGTTTGTTGCTGTTTTGAAACGACTCACTACCGTGTGCTTGTTAGATCACACACACATCACAAGGACTATGAATCGGAATCAAACGCACAATAACTGGAATTTAAAACTGTGAAACAAATGATCAATAAACTGTTGGACAGATATACACTAGGATTTGTGCGCTCGACATTTCTTCGTGCCGTGAACTTTTAAATGCGCACTTGTGCAGCGCAGCGCATACGCGCTTTGTGCGCTCTGTTTTGAAGCGTTTCATATTATCATGGTTTTGCGCACTGAAAGATTATTAAAAGCCTATATTTTTTATACCTAGCCTGCTCAATACATTTAAAATAAGCATAATTTAATTGTATATTATTTATTTGTAGTGTAGGCTATATAAATATATACACTTCTGAATTCTTGACATTAATAAATATAATATATTTGTATCTGCCAGTATCTGCTTTTCCCCAGTAACTGTTTTGTTTGCAATAAATGTACACCTTATAATATAATTAACCAAATATAATTGCAAAATACAACAGAATTGTTGTGCAACTCAAAATGTTAACTGTACTGTTATTAGTCTATGCACATTATATCATTAGTAACATTAAATATAACACAATAAACCATCATATAGTATATCAGTAGGAGTTTCCTTAAGTCTTTCTAAAAGTTTACTACAGGCCAGTTTACTACAACAGTAGAAAAAAAATCTGAAATTATGGTTTATAGTTTTGGTGTGCCACCCCAAGATTTTAAGTGGTCCCATCTGGCCACCCCTATGAAAAATTTCTGGAGGCGCCACTGCAATTGAAAGGTGGGGTCTGAGACTTCCGCCGTACAAGTTCAGAATCGAGTACCGTAAAGGAGCTGACAATCCAGCTGAATTTATGTCCAGACATCGATTGAGACAGAACACAGCACAAGGGCATCCATAGTAGCCGAAGAATATGTCAACTTCATGGCACTGCAAACGATGCTGTAGCACTGCCACATAGGAGGTTACGTAAGTTTTATGTAATAATGGATTAACAAGGAAATAATGTATATATTGTTGATCGTTTTTCTGTTCATGGGTCCTGACATGTATGGGTGATTTGCCCATACTGAACGATCATGAGATTGATAACGTGACCTTGCATCACACGCTGCTACGGCTGTGTTTTCAGGAAGTTTTGACCATGTATGAGATGGACTTTTGATTGTTCAGGAGCGATGTCGCTCGAGTGCTAGCGCGAACCCAGGAAAGTGTGTGGACTATTGCGGCAGATCTGTTTGTGGATTATACATCGGTCTCATTGTGGAGTGTATTGGGAGAGTCTTTGCCTTGTGGAATACTCACCATTGAAAAATTTTCAGACATGGTCTTCCCTCTGGAATCTGCTCACAGACTTTTAAAACAACTCCGGTGAGACTGATTCAAACATTATATGTATACAGTGAACGGGACTAAGAGACATTTGGGACGTTACACACACACACACACACACACACACACACACACACACACACACACACACTCGTACACTGGCTTTATAGACATTGTAAATATGGTGAAATTGTGTAATACAATGTAGGGTTTGAATTGAAATTGTGTGATTCTTGTTTCTCCTTCCCTTCATTTATATATGTAAGTTTTTTTTAACGATTGTTTCCCTAATTTTTGTGTATCTTCAACGGTATACTATGCTCAGTGTTACAATGCCAAAAGCTATGTTGTTCTTCAGCTAGTCTGCTCGCACTTAAGAAACAACTCATGGCACACAATTGCACATGACACGCCTGTTGCAAACGCCCTGAAACACTACAGAAACATCAGTTCTGAGCTCACAGCATCATCAAATGACAATCTCATACTCAGAGGTTCCAGAATAGTCATACCCACTGCTTTAGAGCAGAGAGTGTTGCAGCTTGCTCACGAAAGCCATCAAGGCATCACCAAAACTAAAAGTCTGCTAAGGGAGAAAGTGTGGTTTCCTAATATGCATGTGGACCATGTTCAACCGTGCAATAAAAAAAAAAAAAAAATCACAAATTTTTTTTTTTTAAATACCATAAATGCATAGACACCATCCTTCTTATGATGTAACAAGTACATCAGGATTTATGGGAAATGTTCCCGGTTCGGGCTGATCTAATCTATGCAGCCTAACATTGAATTATGGAAGTCTATAATGTGTTATATGTATGCTAGGCCAAAGAGATGTGTTTTTAGTCTAGATTTGAACTGACAGAGTGTGTCTGCTTCCCGGACAATGTTAGGAAGATTTTTCCAAAGTTTTGGTGCTAAATAGGAAAAGGATCTACCGCCAGCAGTCGATTTTAGATATTCTAGGAGGTATTATCAGCTGGCCGGAATTTTGAGATTGCAATAGGCGTGACGGACTATAATGTGTTAAGAGCTCGCTCAAGTACTGGGGAGCTAAACTATTTAGTGCTTTGTAAGTAATCAGCAATATTTTAAAATGCATACATTGTTTAATAGGGAGCCAATGCAGTGTTGACAGAACCGGGCTAATATGGTCATACTTCCTGGTTCTAGTAAGAACTCTCGCTGCTGCATTTTGGACCAGCTGTAGTTTGTTTATTAAGCGTGCAGGGCAACCACCCATAATAGCATTACAATAATCTTGCCTTGATGTCATAAACACATGAACTAATTGTTCTGCATTTTTCATTGAGAGCATGAGACGTATTTAGATATATTTTTAAGATGAAAAAATGCGGTTTTACAGATACTAGACACGTGACTTTCAAATGAAAGATCAGTATCAAAGAGCACACCCAAGTTCCTAACCGACGACGAGGACTTGACAGAGCAGCCATTAAGTGTTAGACAGTTTTCAAGGTTATTACGTGAGGACGTTTTTTGTCCAATAATTAGAATCTCTGTTTTTTCAGAATTTAGTAGGAAATTGCTAGTCATCCAGTTTTTTATATCAGCTGTGCATTCCATTAATTTTGTGAATTGGTAAGTTTCGTCAGGGTGTGAAGAAATATACAGCTGCGTATCATTAGCATAACAGTGAAAACTAATACCATGCTACCTCTAGCTAGTCCCGGACGATGGTTGGCGGACGTGCGCCCCGACCCCCCGAAATTTTTAGGGGGGTCGGCCGACGCCACGAGCCGACCCTCCCCGAATGACCGACTGACGCGGGCGGGGTCGAGGGGCCCCGACCCCCTCGGGGGCCCAACGGGAGGCCCCCGAAGTCCGAGCCCCCCCAATGCAGTTCGGCATTCATCCTGAGTGTGGCGCCACATGCCCCCGTCCCACTAACCCACTATTTGTCCGATTGCCCACTAAAGTGACCAAGTGTCCAGTTGCCCCCCCCACCCCACTCCCAAGCCACGCCCCCGTCCCACGAACCCACTATTTGTCCAATAACCCACTATATTGGGCAAATGTCCCGTTGACCCCCCCCCCCCCCCCTCCCCCCACTCTCAAGCCACACCCCCATCCTACGAACCCACTATTTGTCCAATAACCCACTATATTGGGCAAATGTCCCGTTGACCCCCGAGACCGATTTCTGCTTTCTCGGACTCGTCTCGGACTCGACCCTTCAAAGACTCGGTCTTGACTCGGACTCGACCCTTCAAAGACTCGGTCTTGTATCGGACTCGGCATAGGCGGTCTCGTCCAGATCACTAGTCCACTAGAATACAAACCACTAGAAAATGTGTATTTGCTCTGCATGTCCTAACTATGATTAAAAAAGTCAGGGTGGGCTTAACATGTTGATGACAGAGCAGCACTGTTGAAGCAGTTTAGAAAAATAGGCAGAGGTCTTCATTTGAGCCGGAACACGCCGGAACATGTTCCGTCACCTCCGACGTTGGATCCGGAACCTTTTTTATTGGATCCGGCACCTCCTGTGTCACTATGGAAAATTAATTGCCTAAATGAAAAAAATTAAATTACTGTTTGTGTAGTGTTCAATGTTGTTATTTGTCTGGTTAGTCTTTATTCGCCATTGAAGTTCTTCAAAAATCTTGTGTTTGCATTTGCATTACATTGAATTGTTATTTCGACATAATATCTTGTTATTTCGACATAATAAGGGGACATTCTAATTTGCATTAAGCCACATTAAGCGTTCTTATAATGGTTTTCAATGGGAGGAAAATGCTTAACGTGTAATTGCGTTCATATTCTGGGCTCATCTGATTTTTTGTACATAGCATAGCCTACTTTGTTATGATTTTAGTATCATAATGATTAATAAATGCACACACAACTATCCGTGAACTTGATTTGAACAAATGCCTTTCAACTTGTGTGTGCAAAATTCAGAATTAAATGAATGTGCTGCAATTTGTACAAATAGAGAGTCTGTAGGCGTACTATACTGTTGTAGCCATTAAATAAGCACATGTTTCATATTTGTTAAAATATTATAATGTTATTTCTTTTCCATTTATGTTGATTATGAAAAGTGAACAGCACGAGTAAGATAGGATGCGCAATATGAGACATGCAGTGGGTCATACATGATTTTGACCACTTCATTAAGTTTTGTTTTGTAAAAAGCCTTTCTTTAAAGTGAATTTCGTTTTGTATAAATTGTATCTTAATTTTAATCAATTTTTCATCAACCAATTGCCTGGATTTAATGAATAAGAAGCCAATATAACAGACAATATAATCATGGATGTGTCTGCGTGGTCTCTTGCATTGCACGTTAACTGGAGCGCATATCTCATCCTAACTTAACGAAACTCAGTGTATGCCTCACACAGACATGAGAAATACATCAAATACACAAAGCTTGAAATGTCTTTAAACGAAATAATTCAAAACGAAAAAAGAAAAAGGCTACTCTCTGATTATGTAATCCACTATGTGCATTTCTCTCTAGGCGCGTTCACTACGGATAGCCTATGGCGATCGTCAACTTCATCTTTACAGCCGACACTGTCAGAAAACACTAGTTTATTAATAAAAATCATGTACGCGTCACCAGATTTACAAATGTACATCTTGCTTGTTGCACGCACACATATTATGTTGAAATAACGAGATATTATGTTGAAATAACATAACAGTAATAAATAACATCTTTTAATAATAATTAATAATTCATAATAATTTCATAATCATAATTGAATATTAAATATTTAGTGGCCAAGTTTTGCGCAGCTCCCCCTGTCAATGATCTAGCACCTCCTCAGCACATGCGTTAAAAATTCTCTGGCGCCGCCCCTGCAGAGAAGCTATGTGGGCAGTGTAATTTATTTATTTTTTTGTTCCGTTACCTCCAACCCCCGTTTTGAGTCGCTCGGACTCGACTGAATTTGAAAACCAACGGACTCGGTCTCGACTCGGACTCGACCCTTCAAAGACTCGGTCTTGACTCGGACTCGACTCTTCAAAGACTCGGTCTTGACTCGGACTCGACTAAATTTGAAAACCAACGGACTCGGTCTCGACGCGGACTCGACCCTTCAAAGACTCGGTCTTGACTCGGACTCGGCATAGGCGGTCTCGTCCCCATCACTAGTGCTTAGTACAGTGGAGGTGGTTTAATTAATGAGAATCGACATCACACATGACAGGAGAGCAAAAACACATAAATGTCCCAGATCCAACCTATTCAGTTTCACGGACACTGCATTTTTATGCAAATCGAGCACTGGAATGACTTGAAAATCAGAGTGACGTGATTTCGAAGGGGTGTCAGAGAAACCAATATGGAGTGTCTTTTTTGACCTTTCGACCCCTGAACGAGGCTGTAGGTCCACCAAACTTTTCCGCCCGCTCCAGGGGGCCGTGGCGAGACGGAAAATGGCGCCCCCTAGTCGATCGGCCCTTTCGAAGCGGTGTCCGTGAAACCACTGTGGCAAACGCATTCATTTAATGGGTGGGTGGGAGTTTTATAGAAAAGTCCCAGCGGCCCCAAATTAGAAGAGGGATGGAGCGATGCGGTCATCGTCTCCTGGAGAGCAGTCCCCGCAGGCGGTGGGGTGGGGGCAGCAGCTGGCCGCCGCGGCAGGATGTGTTTGATGGCCTCAGTCTGCTTTTGTACAGCCGAGAACTGCTGGGCGAAGTTCTCGACCGCGTCGCCGAAGAGGCCGGTCTGGGACACGGGGGAGTTAAGGAACCGGAGCTTGTCGGTCTCCCTCATGTCGGCCAGACACAGCCAGAGATGGCGTTCCTGGACCACCAAGGTGGACATCGCACGACCCACCGAAGCGCGAGGTCCGTCGCGATGCGAAGTTCCTGAAGAACTTGGGGATCGTGACCACCCTCGTGCAGGTCCTTCAGTGCCTTGGCCTGATGGACCTGCAGCAACGCCTTGACTTGTGAGAGTATTATAGATCTGATCTTAGTATCAGACAAAACTAAAATATCTCAAAGTGGTACTATTACTTATGGTATAAGTGACCATAATATAATTTTTTGCACAAGAAAAATTGTTAAAAAAAAACTTTTACTCTCACAAGACTGTACTATCCAGATCATTTAAACATTATTCCCAGGAAACTTTCAGGATGCTGGTTGATGAGGTGGATTGGTCCCCTGTTGTAAATTGTTCATGTGTTAACATAGCATGGTCACAATTTAAAGATATATTTTTAAAAACCATCAACAAAGTGACCCCTTTTAGACAGATCAGAGTCAAACAGCGTTCTAGTGCATGGTTTGACAAAGGTATACATGATGCTATTAAAACCAGGGAAAAAGCACTTAAAATTTTTCATAGAACTAAAAATCATGCTGATTTTATTTTATATAAACAAGCAAGAAATAAGACTCAGGAACTTATTAGAGATGCTAAATCAACACACTATAAGAATGATATATCAAATAATAAAGATAACCCAAAAAAGTTATGGAAGACTTTAAAGGAATTGGGGGCAGCTGAGACAAATACTATGAAACCAAGAAGCACAGGACTAACAATTAAGGGTGTCCTAAATTTCAATAAGAAAGAGGTTGCTAATTATTTTAATATTTATTTCACTTCTATAGCAAAACAGCTGGTCTCAAATCTTCAACCTTCCTATGTTTTTTTTTAATATTGATAGGGTGAAATCATTCTACAATAAACTTGGAGCATTGCCAAACTCATTTTCCTTACGGAAGGTTGAGGTAGGCGAGATGGAAAAAAAGCTATTACAGTTAGACTGCTCTAAGGGACCTGGGTTAGATGGGTTATCTCCTCGGTTTTTACGAGATACCGCTGTCCAAATAGCCCCATACATCTCACATATTTTTAACCTGTCTGTTGAAACTGGTGTTTTCCCTAATGACCTCAAGAGGGCCAAGGTAGTCCCCCTTTTTAAAAAGGGAAACATCCACGATCCCGGTAACTACAGACCAGTCTATATTTTATGCACAGTATCAAAAATATTTGAAAGGTTGGTCAATGAGCAATTTAATGAATACATGAATAAAAACAACTTAATGTTTAAATTCCAATCCGGATTCAGGAAGTCACATTCTACCGAATCATGCCTACTCTATTTATCTGACATCATACACAGGGAAATAGATAATGGAAATCTCTGTGGAATGGTGTTATTGGATCTTCAAAAGGCATTTGATACGGTGAACCATGACAGACTGATTGCCAAACTTGAGGCCGTAGGGGCAGACAGCTCCACCTGTAGATGGTTTAGATCTTACCTATCAGGGAGGGAACAATTGGTGGTCTTAGGGGGAGTACTGTCAGACCCTTGTATAGTTGAATGTGGAGTTCCACAAGGAAGTATTCTCGGACCGTCCTTATTTTTAACATATATTAATGATATGGCAGATTCCTGTTCATGTGAACTATTTCTTTACGCGGATGACTCGGCACTTCTAATGTCTCATAAACAACAATCCACTCTAGAGAGTAACCTGAGCTCTGAGCTATCTTCTGTAAACAACTGGCTGATTGACAATATGCTGTCTCTACATTTTGAAAAGACAGAGGCCATTTTGTTTGGCTCAAAATATAAATAAAAGAGATGCTCGAAATTTAGGGTTATTTTGAATAATGTTGAGGTCAGTACAAAAACGTCAGTAAAATACCTGGGTTGCATCCTAGAAAACAACTTGGATGGCAGAAAGATGGCCAATAAGGTTCTGAGTAAAGTCACCGGGACTCCGCCCCTTTGCAAGAACGTGAGTCTCGACCGCAGCTCCGCAATGGTCATCTTCCCACAATGGGTACATGACTCATCCACCAACGCTGCCTCAGCGTGTTTAATGCCCAGACACACGAGGCAGCGTTGGTGACCATCCCATGAACCCAGGTAACGACCGCATCCAGAAACACACTTAAAGACGCTGTCTATCTGTGTAAGCTCTTTTAGGGACTGCTCTCACTGGTGATGAAACACGCAGGGGAACAGTCACTGCGAACACAGACAGGAATGTGCACCTGTCTGTGCGCTGTCTCTCTCTCTCTTGCTGGCAGGTCTTACCAGCTGTAAGAACAGCTCTTTAGCGCTCTAATGGCGCACCTTACCAGCTGTTATAACAGCTTTTTTGTTTGCTCAGTATGAAAACAAAACAAAAAAGACAGAGAAAAAAGAAGAGAGAAAGAAAGAAGACTGCTCGCGCTGCCGTGCTGTAACGCCCGCACCGGGAAGGAGAGGTCCGAAAAGGCTCGTTTTTGAAGTCACTCTGTTTGTAGAACGCATCGAAGTGCTTGGCTCCGAAGCAAAAAGCTGAAGTGCAATCACACCAGCTGCTCGTTAAATACCCGCGTTGCGAGGCTGCGCAGCTGATGCAAATGATTGCACGCCAGTGTGTATTGGCTTGTTTTAGTTTCACTCGAAGTAGATTGGCCTCTCTAGCGAGATTCCTATTCGTCGTTCACCACGACGTACGTCGTAGTGACCGGACAATAGGGAACTATAGGGCTGCACGATTTTGGGAATAGATTTTATTTTTTTCTGGTTAAAATTGCTTTTTAAAATTCACAGAATACACACACAAATGTTACCAATAATGTATAATGAACACCAGGTTTGTTGTGCCTTGTAGGCATAGGCTATGCGCAGTGATGCATAAAATAATAATAACAATAGCCTAAGCAGCCTATAAATCTTCAGTAACAACTGCGTTAGAGAAAAATATATTGATTATCATATGTTACTTCAAATGTTTCCATTTGTTATGATGATATGAAATGAGATTAGAGTAACATGAAGCCTTTGTTTGGTGCGTTTCGCTTTTCAAACCCACAGCGCGCTCCAAAATATGATGCATTCAGACGCAGAGCGCGCTCAAAAATGATACATTCAAACGCAGAGCGTGCTCCAAAATATGAAACATTCAACGCAGAGCGCGCTCCAAAATATGATACATTCAATCGCAGAGCGCGCTCCAAAATATGATACATGAAACGCACGGCGCGCTCCAAAATATGAAACATTATGGTTACCATATTATACATATCTACGTTTGAGCAGATATCCACAAACGCAGTATAGTAAACATATTATAATATTCACCTTATATCTAGCAACAGTTCAACTGCAATGTGAAGTTCATGCAACAATAACATAAACTAATAATTAAGAATTTCTTACCTTACATCTTTCTTGTCTTCAAATCGCGTTCTTCTAATTCTTCTGAGGTAAATCCAAGTGAAACAGCAGAGCACAGCACAAACACAGTCTTCCAAACTCGATGAAAAGCAGAGGAGTAAGTTACTAAAGTTTCTGATTCTTTGTTTTGAGGTAATGAGGGCGTTTACCGGTCTGCGTTCGTCGCGTGGATCATTTGCATGTCAATCGGAGCGTGGGCGTGGTCACATTAGAGTTAATTAGGACGCGTTTGAGAAACTGTACATGCCACTGCTTTCATACGGATTACTTAAACAGAGAATATGTGTTTTTTAAATAATTTACATACTTTAAAAATAGAGACTCCAAGCGTTGTATAGACATGCGTTTCAAGTCTATGTGACAAACATTCACTGAGTTACAGGTCACTTTCTGTCGCGTTTCAGAATGAGTTTCACATTGAGAGAGACGGCAGAACGCGCATCATGTTTATTTTCTTTGTTTTACGAAAAGCACAACATTTTGTTTTTATTATGAGTGTACACAAATAAAAGAAGACATTTACCTGTTTTTATTGATGTACAACACAAGCATGTAAGATCAAAATCAACAGAGTATTTTGAGTCTCTTTTGCACTGATCTGAAAAAAAAAACGAGCCTATCGCGCCGACCTCAGGGGGTTAATAGGGAGCCAATGCAGTTTTGACAGAACCGGGCTAATATGGTCATACTTCCTGGTTCTGGTAAGAACTCTAGCTGCTGCGTTTTGAACTAGCTGTAGTTTGTTTATTAAGCGTGCAGGGCAACCACCCAGTAGAGCACTAACCGACGACGAAGACTTAACAGAGCAGCCATTAAGTGTTAGACAGTATTCTAGATTATTACGTGAGGACGTTTTTTGTCCAATAATTAGAATATCTGCTTTTTCAGAATTTAGTAGTAGGAAATTACGAGTCATCCAATTTTTTATATCAGCTATGCATTCCGTTAATTTTGTGAATTGGTAAGTTTCTTTAGGTTTTGAAGAAATATAGAGCTGAGTATCGTCGGCATAACAGTGGAAGCTAATTCCATGTTTCGTAATGATATCTCCTAATGGTAGCATGTACAGAGTGAACAGCAACGGTCCTAGTACTGAGCCTTGTGGTACGCCATACTGAACTTGTGATCGATGAGACATCTCTTCATTTACTGCTACAAACTGATAACGGTCAGATAAGTATGATTTAAACCATGCCAATGCAATTCCACTAATGCCAACATCATTTTCCAGTCTATTTAAAAGAATGTTATGGTCGATAGTGTCAAATGCAGCACTAAGATCGAGTAACACTAATAGAGAGATACAACCACGATCGGATGATAAGAGCAAATCATTTGTGACTCTAATGAGGGCAGTCTCAGTGCTATGGTACGGTCTAAATCCGGACTGGAAATCCTCACAGATATCATTTCTTTCAAGAAAGGAACACAGATGTGAAGATACTGCCTTTTCTAATATCTTTGACAGAAAAGGTAGATTTGAGATCGGCCTGTAATTGACTAATTCTGTAGGATCAAGTTGCGTTTTTTTAACAAGCAGTTTAATCATAGCCAGCTTAAAGTTTTTTGGTACGTATCCTAGAGACAAAGACGAATTAATGATATTAGGAAGAGGATCTGTGACCTCTGGAAGCATCTCTTTCAGTAGCTTACTCAGTATAGGGTCTAACATACATGTTGTCGATTTAGATGATTTAACGAGTTTAGTCAATTCTTCCTCTCCTATAGCAACGAATGAATACATTTTTTCCTCAGGGAGACTACAATTCCCTGCCTGATGCGATACTGTAGTAGACGGTTGCATAGTTATAATTTTGTCCCTGATATTATTAATCTTATAAGTGAAGAAGTTCATAAAGTCATTACTGCTGTGTTGCTTGGAAACTTCGGTGCTTGAAGCTTTCTTTTTCGTTAGTTTAGCCACCGTTTCAAATAAATACCTAGGATTATGTTTATTTTCTTCTAATAGGGTTGTAAAATAAGCAGATCTAGCAGCTTTTAAAGCCTCTCTGTAAGTAATCGAGCTCTCCTTCCATAAAATGCGAAATACCTCTAGTTTTGTTTTCTTCCAGTTGCGCTCCATTTTTCTGGCTGCTCTCTTAAGGGCCAGAGTGTGCTCGTTGTACCACGGCGTTGGACTATTTTCTTTAATCTTCTTTAAGCGCAACGGAGCAACTGTGTCTAAAGTGCTGGAAAAGAGAGAGTTAAAAGTTTCTGTTGCAATATCAAGTTCTTGTAAGCTATCTGGGATGCTGAGATGATGAAACTGATCAGGAAGATTATTAATAAAGCAATCTTTAGTGGCAGAAGTCATAGGTCTAACATATTTGAAACACGGAGTCGGCTTTGCAGCCTTGGCTAAATGTAATTTACACAAGACTAGATAATGATCTGAGATGTCATCGCTCTGCTGCAGAATTTCAACGGCATCAACATCTATTCCATGTGATAATATTAGATCTAGACTATGATTACGACGATGAGTAGGTCCTGACACATGTTGTCTAACTCCAATTGAGTTTACAATGTCTTTAAATGCCAAACCCAATGCATCTTTTTCATTATCGATGTGTATATTAAAATCACCAACAATTAGTATTTTATCTGCAGTCAATATTAATTCTGATAGAAAGTCCGCAAGTTCTTTGATAAAATCTTTATGGTGCCCTGGTGTACAGTGGCCAGCACAAATCTCAAACGTGATTTATCATTTATACTATATATTTTTACATTAAGCACTAACACTTCAAAAGAATTATATTTAAAACTTGATTTCTTAGTGGTTTTGAAAATATTTCTATAAATTACAGCAACACCACCCCCTTTGCGTTTCAGACGAGGCTCATGTTTATAACAGTAATCTTGCGGGGTGGACTCATTTAAAGTAATGTAATCGTTTGGTTTTAGCCAGGTTTCTGTCAAACATAGCACATCTAGGTTATTATCTGAAATCATATCATTAACAATGAGTGCTTTTGAAGTAAGTGATCGAATATTCAGCAACCCAAGCTTTATCATTTGCTCATCTGTGTTATAGCTGTTTTATATTTGTTGAACATCAATTACATTTTTAACCTTAGATGGGTTTAAAAGTTTTTGGGATTTCCAAATTCGGGGAACAGACACAGTCTCTATATGATGATAGCTAGGTGAAAGAGGCTCTATGTGATGGGATTTATCTGACCTTGGTGACGCGAGGCCGCTAGCAGACGGTCAGTTTAGCCAGTCTGTCTGCTTCCTGACCTGAGCCCCAGATTGTCATGTTTGAGCTCTAAGACTATGTGCCATATTACTAGAGAGAAGAGCAGCACCATCCCAGGAGGGATGAATACCATCTCTTTTCAACAGGTCAGGTTTGCCCCAAAAACTTTTCCAATTGTCTATGAATTCTATATTATTTTGCGGACACCACCGAGACAGCCAACCGTTAAGCGAACATAATCTACTAACTATCTCATCACTCCTGCGAACAGGAAGGGGGCCAGAGCAAATTACAGTGCTTGACATCGTACTTGCGAGTTCACACACCTCTTTAATATTAATTTTGGTGATCTCCGACTGGCGGAGTCGAACATCATTAGTGCCGACGTGAATAATGATCTTAGAGAATTTACGATTAGCATTAGCCAGCACTTTTAAATTTGATTTATACCCGCACTGGCAGGCGGGGCGCGGAATGCAAATCTTGCATGCCAATGTTCATTGGCTCGTTTTAGTTTCACTCGAAGACAATTGATCTCCCTAGCGTGATCCCAATTCGTTGGTAACTCCTACCGACGTGACGTAGGAGTGACCGAACGAAAGGGAACAAGTTAACAACGCCATTCAATGCGAAACCACTCACATTCACCAAAGTTAAAGGCACAATGGTAACCGCTGAGGGAAGTGGACGTACCATCACAAGAAACTGTTCATTCTTTAAAAAACTCAACCAGGAGACACAAGATCCTTTGTTAGAATTAGGGCTTGAAAATGAGACAGACGACTAAAAACTAGGGCTGTCAAAGTTAACGCGTTAATAATGCGTTAACGCAAAATCAAATTAACGGCACAAATTTTTTTAACGCGCGATTAACGCAGCGCGTATTTTCTGTTTGACCCGTGGCCCAACCTCTAGTTGGAGAAATGGAGATAGGCTACACAGTGTTGCCAACTTAGCGACATTGCAGACCCCTTTAGCGATTTTTTCCCTTCAACAAAGCGCCCAAACCTTATTTAGTTTCTGAGAATCTACCGGTACCGCCGGTACTGCTCTATCAGCACGCGCGCGCACCTCTCGCTCTCTCTCTCTCTCTCTCTCTCTCTCTCTCTCTCTCTCTCTCTCTCTCTCTCTCTCTCTGCGTCTCGCGCGGAGGAGCAGCGCTTTTATTCAGTTAAGCACAGATATTATGTTGCTTCACTAATTTTACAATTATAGCCGAAATCAGAGCACAGATATTGTCTTTATCTTATGTGAATTTGATTTCACTAGACGACGGCTCGATTATCAGAATTGTTGTGCAGATTAACTTAACATCTTGGAAGGGAGAGCTGGTTATGTCTTAATGGGTCGCGTTTCAGTCACCATTTCAAATTCATTCCGTTGTTTGACAACAGAAACGTACTCGGTTACTAACGTAACCTCGGTTCTCTCTAGAAGAGGGAACGAGTACTGCGTAAGATATCTTACGCTAGGGGAAAATCCTTTTTCCGCGAGATATTGAAGCCAAAAATTATCCTTAATTTTGTAATAATGCAAAACGCGTTGCGGCAGCATGCAGACATAGGCGAGACAGCTCGCGCGCCTATTGGCTGCTCTGCGGCAACTGCAGCAGCCTATCGAGCGAGGCCTGGCGTGACGCCAGACCCAATCAGGGCACTTCGCGCCCGCTGCGTCACGTCCCGCCGAAATGGGCGTGGTCTAGGCCTATAAATACCGCTCGCAGGCAGCTATTATCTGGTTTTTCATCATCGAAGCAACCAGAGCGTGTGCATGCACGCAAGATACGCAGTACTCGTTCCCTCTTCTAGAGAGAACCGAGGTTACGTTAGTAACCGAGTACGTTCTCTTACGAGAGGTCTCTCGTACTGCGTAAGATATCTTACGCTAGGGGACCCAATGCAAAACGCCGTGCATGCTGAGATCTGACACCAAAGACCCAAGGGCGAAAGCCCGGGGTACATATAGTGCACAATCACTCAGGGAACTCACAGGGAGTCCGGGAAGAGGGAGGGGCGAAGCCGCACTCTTCCACATATGGCAGCGTCGCTTGAGACGCGAATTTCATCATACAGACAGGGCGGGGTACGGCCTGAACTGATGGGGGAATGTGGGTCTTACACAGTTTGCCCAGGCACATCTCGTGCTGCTACTTTTTTACTGTCGAACATTGAGCTGTGCTCAGTAGACGCAGCATTCTGAGCTGATCGCATCAGGTCAGACAATACTGGTAAACTTAGACCGACAGCAGCCTGGCCTGCAGGGCGGGAACCTCTAGGTTATAAAACCTTATAAATGTAGACGGGGAGGCCCAGCCTGCCGCCATACAAATATCTTGCAAGGCAATCCCACTTGACCAGGCCCACGAAGAGGCCATGCCTCTCGTGGAGTGCGCTCTGATACCCAACGGGCACTGCATGCCCTTGGAGGCGTATGCCAGCGCTATAGCATCAACTATCCATCTGGATAGGCTCTGTTTCGACGCGGCTAGTCCCTTAGAACGTCCGCTAAACGAAACAAAGAGCTGCTCCGTCTGTCTGAAACCAGACGAGCGAGACACATAAGCTCGTAATGCCCTGACTGGGCAAAGGAGGCTCGCGTCTCTTTCCTCATCAGGGACCGGTAGGGCTGACAGGGAGATAACCTGCGCCCTAAACGGTGTGTTGAGGGATTTCGGAACATAACCGTGCTTAGGTTTGAGTATAACTTTTGAGTCATTAGGCCCAAACTCCATGCACGCCGCGCTCACAGAGAGCGCGTGCAGATCCCCTATGCGCTTCACTGAAGCGAGAGCCAGCAAAAACACCGCCTTGAAAGACAGGTGTTTCAAATCGATTGACTGTAAAGGCTCAAATGGCGCACCTTTCATGGCTTCCAGAACCGTAGAAAGGTCCCATACGGGGACTGAGGGAGGTCTGGGAGGATTCAGTCTCTTAGCCCCTCTAAGGAAGCGGATGACTAAATCGTTCCTTCCTATTGACTGACCAAGCGTTGTTTCTGAGAACGCTGCTATAGCCGCCACATAAACTTTGAGCGTGGAGGGGGCCCTGCCCCCATCCAACAGCTCTTGTAGGAAGGAAAGCACCTCCGCCACACCACAGTCTGTGGGTGACACACCACGGGCTGTGCACCAGCCCGAAAACACTGACCATTTCGAGGAATAGAGTCGTCTCGTAGACGGAGCTCTAGCCTGCGTGATCGTGCTTAATACTCCTTCAGGGAGTCCAACATGTACCCGTTGATGGCCCAGACATGAAGGGACCATAGTTCCGGGTGAGGATGCCAGATCGAACCGTGGGCCTGTGAGAGGAGGTCTCTCCTCACTGGTACTGGCCACGGGGCAGTACTCACTAACTGCATCACGACTGGGAACCAAGGTTGGTTTTTCCAGAACGGTGCCACCAGCAGTACTGAGCATCCTTCTTCCCTGATCCGTTCTATCACCTGAGGCAGGAGAGAGACGGGGGAAAAGCATAGAGCGGGCGGCGGGGCCACACATGGGCCAGCGCGCTCCTGCTCTTGGAGAAAAATTCCTGACAGTGAGCGTTTTCTTGAGACGCAAACAAGTCTACTTCCGCTCTGCCGAATTTCTTCCACAGCAGTTGGACTGTCTGTGGGTGTAGAGACCACTCGCCTGCCGGAACATTGTTCCTGGACAGTCTGTCCGGTCCTATATTCAGGAGCCCTGGCACGTGCGCTGCTCTGAGCGAGCGCAGGTTGCACTGAGCCCATACCAGGAGGCGTTCTGCCAGCCTGTACAGGTTCTTGGACCTGAGGCCGCCCTGGCGATTTATGTAGGACACCACAGACACGTTGTCCGAACGGACCAAGACGTGGCGTCCTTTTATCTGGGGACAAAAACGCGTCAGCGCGTTGTCTACTGCCAGCATTTCGAGGCAGTTTATGTGCAGGAGCTTCTCCCGTTCCGACCACTGGCCGAAGAACGGTCTGCCCTCGAGCAGCGCTCCCCATCCCGAGGTGGATGCGTCCGTGGACACCACTTTCACCCTCGAGGAAGTCCCCAGGCTTACACCTGATTGGTACCAGTCGTTCGCTCTCCAAGGTTTCAGAGCTGTGACGCACTTCTGATTGACCCTGAGGCGAAGCGAACCGGATGCCCACGCTCTGCGTGGGACTCGCGCTTTCAGCCAAAACTGCAGCGGGCGCATGCGGAGCAGGCCCAGCTGGAGCACTGACGATGCTGAGGCCATGAGACCTAGCATCTTCTGAAATTTCTTGAGCGGGACAGACGCGCCGCAGCGAAACGCGTTCGCTGTGCGTTGAATGTGTACCACGCGCTGTGGCGATAGTCGCGCTATCATGGACAGCGAGTCCAATTCTGTGCCCAGGAAAGATATCTTCTGACTGGGTAACAAAGAGCTCTTCGCCCAATTGACACTGAGACCCAGATCCTCGAGGTGATCGAGTAAAATGGTCGTGTGTTCTATGAGCACTGCGCGAGATTGCGCTAGAATCAGCCAATCGTCCAAATAGTTCAGCACTCGCATGCCTCTCATTCTGAGGGGTGCGAGCGCCGCGTCCATGCACTTCGTAAATGTACGGGGTGCCAGGGACAAACCGAATGGCAGGACTGTGTACTGATATGCCTGGCCCTCGAAGGCGAATCTCAAATATCGCCTGTGACGTGACGCTATCTGTATTTGAAAATACGCGTCTTTCAGATCTATTGACACAAACCAATCTCCTTGGCGAATCTGCACAAGGATTTGTCTGGTCGTGAGCATCCTGAACTGTCGCTTCACAAGCACTTTGTTCAGTTGCCTTAGATCTAGTATGGGTCTGAGACCCCCGTCTTTTTTCGGTACCAGGAAGTATCTGCTGTATAGCCCTCCTTCGCTCTGAACTTGAGAGAGAGGCTCTATGGCCCCTTTGCTCAATAGTTTCGCCACTTCGGCTCGAAGTAAATGTGCTACTTCTGCTTTTACCGTGGTCTCGACGCGCGCCACATAGCGGCGAGGGCGTCGGCGAAACTGCAGCGAATAGCCTCTTTTTATAATGTTCAGCACCCACTTCGAAACCCCGGGCAGCTTTGCCCATGCGTCTGCATGGATAGCTAGGGGTTGAATACGAAGCGCGCTCCGCTCGCTCAGCGATGGAGAAGCTTCGGCGTGCTGCAACACAAGCATCGCGCTCGTGACATTTGAGGCATGGGGCGCGCTGATAACAGCGGGCAGATTGCCCGCGCTCGACTCCTCTGCGGTGGTCAGCCGCGAGGGGGAGGGCTGGGCGGTTCCCGTGGGAACTGTCATGTCTATGTGTGGATGTGGGCGCGGGACAGCGGGCACATTTATCACACCGAAAGCATCGTTCGCTTGCGTGAAGCGAGTGCACGTTGGTTTCGTTTTTACAGAAACCGTGAGACATGCATAACGCGGTGTTAGTGGGCACTGGGTAGTGGGCACATTCACCATGTTTGAAGCGCAACCGATCTGAGTCGGTTTTATGTGCGCGAGCCCTGTGTGACAGGCTGTGCTTGTGTGTAGGGATGGGCACTGGGCAGTGGGCATTCTTACTACACATGAAACACCATCGGCCGTGGCCGGGACACCAGAAAATACACTCTTTTGGGGATTTATCTGGGTAGCCGTGAAAACGGCATTTGTGTGCAGGCAAGCGGGTGACAGAACCGACTTGTTGGCTGCAGAAAACACTGGAACAGTCACATTTGCTGGAACTGGACGAGCGAATAGCTTTGGTGTGAGTCTGGCCGCAGCGGGACTTAAACACCGTCGTTTTCCTAGCTGTGCTAGGACGACTTCGGGGCCTCGGGCTTCACCGTAATCCTAGGTCGCGAGCCACGTACAGCGGGGCGGCGACCGGATGAGCGGGAGCGCGGTCTCGCGCTTCGGGCCTGGCGGCGCTGTGAAGTGGAAGCAGTGGACGGTGGCTGTGGCTGTGAGCTCTGAGCAGACGGTTTCGCACGGCCTGCTGCAGAGCTGGAGCGCTTCGGGAGGAAGTGCTTCATAGCCTGTGACGCTTTCTGTACCTCTGCGAATCTCTCCGCGAAATCCTTGACGGAGGATCCAAAGAGGCCTGTGGCGGAAAGCGGGGCGTCGAGGAACGCGGTGCGCTCAGACTCGGCCATTTCCGAGAGCGTCAGCCAAAGATGTCTCTCAGTCACGGTGAGAGAGGCCATATTCCGTCCAATGGCTTGCGCTGCAGACTTAGTAGCACGGAGAGCGAGGTCCGTGGCACTCCTTAAGTCCGGTACGCAGATCGCGTCAGGTCCTTCCTCATCCAGCTTACGGAGGAGATCGGCCTGGAAGATCTGAAGCGTTGCCATGGTGTGCAGCGCTGACGCAGCTTGCCCGGCGGCGGAGAAAGCGCGGCGGAGCAGGCTTGACGTCGTGCGGCAAGCTTTAGAGGGTAGGGCCGACTTAGCACGCCGTCCAGCGGAGGGCGGGCATAAGTGGGCCGCTATCGCCTCTTCGACCGGTGGCAGCGAAAGGTATCCTTTGTTCTTGGCATCGTCAACAGCGGAGAATGCCAAAGAAACAGCAGGACGCACTCTAGCCGAATAGGGGGCGTTCCAGGACTTGGCGACTTCTTCGTGCAACTCAGGAAGAAAAGGCGCCGGTCTGGACGCAGGCGAAGCGCGCTCCCCAGGCAGGAAAAATCCATCCAGCCGGTTGTGAGCGGGCTGCTCAGGCGAAGACCACTCGAGGCCGAGGCTCGCCGCATGTACTCGCATGAGCTCCGTCTCGATGGACGCTCTCTTGCCTGACGACGTGCGGGCAGGGGGCGCGGGGTCCTCAGAGCCCGCCCAATCCTCACTGCCTGACGCCAGGATAGAGCAGGAATCATCCTCTCCCAGCAGGGCTTCCTCATCCACGATGTCAACGGAAGCGGCGGCAGACGGCGGCCGCTGTCCGTCAGGAAGCGAGGCTGACGAAGCCGGGGAAGCAAGCGGGCGAACCGGCGAGCTTTGGCGGCTGAGGGAGGGTTCCGGGGCCCGCTGGGCATGGCGCTTTTTACGGCGCGACGCCGCGGCGGGCGGGGGAGCAGTCTCGGTGAAGAAGGCTAGGCGAGTCCTCAGAGTCGCCATTGCCATCAGCTCGCAGTGAGGGCAGCCGCCGTCAGCGAGCGCGAGAACTGCATGTTCCTCACCCAGGCAGGAAACGCAAACCACGTGGCGGTCCCCGTCGCTGAGTGTGGCTCTGCACGAGCCGCAGGAAGGCATCTTTAAAAAGACGCTAGCTCTTTTAGAATGTGTGTCGCGGCGGCGACACACACACACAAAAGTACAGTGTAATAAGGAAAGGATATAAGCGCCGGAAAGCGCAGCAGGAAGGCAGGAAGGCGGCGCGGCCAGCGACTTCAGTGACTCGTCCCGCTGAAGGTGCTCTCTCTCAGACGGCGCGGCTTCTTCTCCGGCTCCAGCGATGCGTGTGCTTCGCTTGAAGGATGAAAAATCAGATAATAGCTGCCTGCGAGCGGTATTTATAGGCCTAGACCACGGCCATTTCGGCGGGACGTGACGCAGCGGGCGCGAAGTGCCCTGATTGGGTCTGGCGTCACGCCAGGCCTCGCTCGATAGGCTGCTGCAGTTGCCGCAGAGCAGCCAATAGGCGCGCGAGCTGTCTCGCCTATGTCTGCATGCTGCCGCAACGCGTTTTGCATTATTACAAAATTAAGGATAATTTTTGGCTTCAATATCTCGCGGAAAAAGGATTTTCCCCTAGCGTAAGATATCTTACGCAGTACGAGAGACCTCTCGTAAGAGAACAGTAAAATATACCAATGAAAACAGTTTTATTGAGAGTTTAGCTTCATCAAAATGGGCACAGAGAGAGACAAACTACAATGTAATAATAAATAATAAATGTACATTTAGCATTTTCAGAAGAGCTGCCCTATCATGCAAAATCTAAACATGTTTGTGTTAGTAAATTGCTCAGTGCAAAGAAAGAGAAGTAATGGTAACCTGGCATTTTTTTTTGTTCTTTCTACATGTGTCTAATAGACATGAACAAGTTCTTTGAAAAACATCTATGACCTTTGAAACATGTCTCGTCCTTATGCTCTATATTGACTATGGTTTCAATAATAAACATACATTTGCATAAAGCATCTATATTTATCCATGCCCACCTTGATTAGAGTATTACAAACTTGAAAAGTATTAATTTAAGGTACATTTAGAACAAATAAAAAAATTTGCGATTAAATTCGATTAATCGCGAGTTAACTCATGATAATCATGCGATTAATCGCGATTAAAAATTTTCATCGATTGACAGCCCTACTAAAAACACATCATTATCAAGTTCATAATTATCCCCAGGTTTACCGCAGTCCGCCGGATCCAGGCCGTATCCAGATCTGATGAAGGACCTGCGTCTGGATGCGACGACAACGCAGTCCTGACGTGTCAACTAGTCTCTCCCCTGTGAAGGCCTCCTTCCCTTCCCTTTACCTCTGTACAGATAAAACGTTGTCGGGATAATTCCGGTTCACGTGGCAATGCGGAAGCGATAAAAATTCTGTATTCTAAATTTTAAGGCCAGACAAGTAGTTTGTTGAGGTTTGGTTTGTAAAGAAAGACTACACGCCTGCGCACATATATATTCAAACGTGCATACCTATAGACTAAACGCGTAATACGCATGTGCACGCCATCAGCGTTCTCACAGGTTCGCGTTTTTAAAGTTTGCGTAGAGAGGATTTAATGGTTTTCTGTTAGAACGGTGTCGTGTTAGCGGCCCCTAAGTTAACCCCCTGAGGTCTACGGTATCGCCGGCGATACCAGCTCGCTTTTTTTTTATCAATGTAAAAGAAACTCATAAATACTCTGTTGACTTTGATTTTCCATAGGAGTTTCATACATCAATCGATTCTGTTAAATGTGTATTATTTTTGTGTATACTCACAATAAAAACAAAGTGTTGTGCTTTTTGCCAAATAAAGAAAAATAAACACGAAGCGAGTTCTGCCTTCTCTCTGCCAGTGAAGTCCATTCTGAAACGCGTCCGAAAATGAACAATAACTGAGCGAATACTCAGTCAAACAGGCATACACAGAGACACAGGCATGAAGCTTGAATTCTCTTCTTTTAAATGAAGTAATTTATATAAAAAACAAATATTCTCATCTTGTGAAATCTGTATTAAAAGAGAGCGATTCCAGTCGAGCTCATCTCATCTCATTACGTTATAATCGGCCACGCCCACGGAGAGCGCGCGCTATTCAAACGCAAATGACTGAGACGATCCCATACAAACTGTGAACGCCCACATATCAGCTCGAGAAAACACATCAAGTTTATTCAGATAAGTGTACTTGTCTACACTGTCTCGCAGCGCTGTGAGGAATAATAATAATGGAAAACTTACCTCAGAAGTGCTGGTATTTCGAGGAGCAACGGATGGAATAATGTAGTAAGTTTTTTTTTTCATTCTCAAGTAAATCGCGTTTCTGTGTGAATGAATGAACGAGATGCGCTGTTTACCACAACTCGCAAAAAGACGGTTTAAATTTGAATTGCGTTTCTGTGTGTGAATAAATGATCTGCTTTTAGCAAACTATTTTGCTATACTGAGTAAAATCGATTGAAATATGTTGAAATAAAATGTATTTGTATAAGCAACGTATTAAACTGCAAATTAACATTTATATTCCTTATAATAAAAACGAAAGACCTATGTTACAGACATATGAAAGACAACATTTCGTTGATTAGTTTTGGATAGATTACACATTTTTACTGTAAAATATCTGCCACCTCAAATAAGCTTTTGTTTGCCAATTTTTGCTAATATGTTAAATATAGTATGTTTTGTCAATGTAGGCTATATTCGAAGTTTGAAATATGTATGATAAAATGTATACTTTAGTTTTTACAAAGAAAGATTACACTTCAATTGTTGTTGTAATTGTAACCTTTTTAATAAAAAAAATATATTTACAAGGTAGATGTAAACAAATTTTAAAAGGTAAATATAAGCATTTTCTTTAAATAATTTTTATTGTGTTTTATTATTGACAAATTTGGGGAGAGGATACATATTCCAAAACTGAAAATACAGTATGAGAATTAACTGCACAATTAATAGACATGTTTTCCTTGGATATTATACAATTTGCAAGCAAAATTTATGAAAAAATAAATAAAATTGACATGCTTCCAACTGTGAACCAATTTGGTAGAATATATATATATATATATATATATATATATATATATATATATATATATATATATATATATATATATATATATATATTGCTCTTGCATTCTTTCTTGTGGCTATAGGTGACACACCTGAATGAATGGCTCATTAAGTATGCGGGCCCCATTGTCTCCTAAGGTGTGAACCACTACATATGCATGATGCTGTTGAATGGTTGCGCATATTGCCTTTACAAACAAAAAGTGTTTTACAAGATTTAAATCAATGTATTGTGTTATGTGAATGATAAGGGCAGGATGATTTTCACATCATTTTGAAGAAAAAACTCTAGGCAAAGACATCAATTAGTCAAAAGTCTTATTGACACGTATTTAGTATGTGTTTTGTGGCCTTATTTCAGAAACTTTAGTTTTTAGTTTTTTCAATAACCATGCTTAAACATTATTCTCTCAAAAATACAAACATGTACATGCATGTTGCTCACATATTATGGTAGCCCTGTTTGTGCTAAATAGAGTGTAATTATACCTTTGCCATTAATATGTTTATAAGCAACTGAAAAAAGCACAAATGTCAGGGCATGTCAGAACATCTCAAGGACCCCAAAAACCCCTCAGACCTCAGAGGGTTAATAACTAATGATCGTTGCAACGGAAGTGAATCATTCAAAACTAACTTTAGCTGGACAATAACTTTATTCTAGAGCTGCTGTAAAGCCAAAATAATCTCTGTTACTTTAATTTCCTATTATCACTGTAAAGCTAATTTGAAACAATCTATATTGTTAAAAGCATATATAAATGAAGGTGACTTGACTAGGTGACTTAGAAGAAACCTACACATGCACAGCCCCCCTGAGGTATCCTTCTGGGCATAGCCGCAGACCTCCTGCGTACCTCTCTGAGTATGTCTAAATGGACTGTGTAGTGTAGCTGAACACTCACAGACTGTTTAAATTTGTTGTTTCAGATAGTCTATAAAATAAGGACTGTTCAGGTTCATTAATGTAAAGTGTTCATGTCACTCGAGAATGACGTTTTGTCAGTAAATTCCCTGAAGTTCTTTATGGTTAAGTATATTAATATTTTGTTTTCGTAACGGAGTAAAGTTCCCACTGTGTCTTACAGAGCACTGTTTTTAAGCCTGTTTGAGTTGTTCTGAAATACAGTAGCATTTGCTAATTTAAAATCTAAATTTTTAACCCTTATGTGCTGTTGGGGATGTTTTCATCCACTATGGGGTATTTTTGAGTCTTAATTTGGCCATAACTTTCTCCATGTTTCAGCAAATGGAATGATTTTTGGTGACTAATCTTATTTTGACACATATTTGGGGAAAATGCTTTGAAATTTTTCAAAAACTCAACAGTACACTGTGGGCAAATTCACTACCCTTTCGTTATGTTCGTGGCTGAAAACAGCCACTACTTTAAACTGCTGTAAAAATGTATCAGATCAATATTTTTTTCAATTTTTTTTGCATAAATCTATTAATCAACCTCAGTCCTGCTCAAAACTACTAAATGTTTAAAAAAAAATCAGGATTTTAACTCTTTAATTGCCAAATTCATAAATGATGTCACCGATTTGGGGAAAAAAACACACAAAATGACTTATTTTCTATATAAAATGTGAATGTGGACTGGATTTTTTTTACCTTTTATCACAGTCTTGGACATGTCAAAGATTAGAAACAACATTGGTTCTCTTACGAGAGGTCTCTCGTACTGCGTAAGATATCTTACGCTAGGGGAAAATCCTTTTCCGCGAGATATTGAAGCCAAAAATTATCCTTAATTTTGTAATAATGCAAAACGCGTTGCAGCAGCAATGCAGACATAGGCGAGACAGCTCGCGCGCCTATTGGCTGCTCTGCGGCAACTGCAGCAGCCTATCGAGCGAGGCCTGGCGTGACGTCAGACCCAATCAGGGCACTTCGCGCCCGCTGCGTCACGTCCCGCCGAAATGGGCGTGGTCTAGGCCTATAAATATCGCTCGCAGGCAGCTATTATCTGATTTTTCATCCTTCAAGCGAAGCACACGCATCGCTGGAGCTGGATAAGAAGCCGCGCCGTCTGAAAGAGAGCACCTTCAGCGGGACGAGTCACTGAAGTCGCTGGCCGCGCCGCCTTCCTTGCCTTCCTGCTGCGCTTTCCGGCATTATATCCTTTCTCTGCTACTGTGTCGCTCTCCGCCGCGACACACACTCCCATTGCACTAAAAGAGCTGGGCGTCTTTTTCAAGACGCCCCTTTTTCCTGATCACGCAGCTCTCGCTCTGCCTATGGTGACTCTGAGGACTCACCTGGCATCCTTCTCCGAGACTGCTCCTCCGCCCCACCCCCCCCCCCCCCCCCAACCCGCAAAGCTTGCCGGTTCGCCCGCTTGCCTTGCCTGCTTGGGGGACGATACCTGTTCTCCCTCTGTTCGAGCCGCGCACACCGCGCCGCTCACAGAGGATGTCAGGAGCGGGCGGTCACGGGGCTAGCTTTCTCTCTCCCTCTGTTCAAGCCGCGCAAACTGCGCCGCTCACAAGGGAGGCTGGAAGCGGACGGTCGGGGTTAGTTTTTCTTTACGTTATAAGAAAGCTACCCTGCCTTCTGCGCCCCATTCATGCGTCACTCACCGGCGAAAGGAGAAAGGTGTGTTTTTAGTCCCTCCGAGGATGGACTGACCTTCAATTTCTCATACATATTCCCAGTTCCCTGATCATGCGACTGGAAATATCAATATTGCAGCAGGCGAGCCTGTTTTAATACAAGCGCGCCTGCAAGCATACGCCGAAGAAAGCATGTGACGCTCTTATATGCTCGTGCATCCTAAAACCTTTGCGTTCCCCCCCTGTGGCTCAGTGGCGGAATCATTGGTTTTTCTCACGAGAGACCGGAGTTCGAATCCCGGTCTAGCGGCAGTTAAAATTATGCCGCCAATGCTTCGCTCTGTCAGTTCCCTGAAAAGCGACTGCAGACGTGCATTTTGCAGCCAACGAGCGCGTTGCACAACCCGCTCGCCTGCACCCAAACACCGTTTCTATGGTTTCCGTGCGTCACTGGCGAAAGGAGAAAAGAGCGTTTTCTGGTCCCCCCGCGGACGGACCGACCTCCTCTTTCTCGTACATTTCTCATTCCCCTCTGAAGTTCGGGCGACTGGAAATGTCAGTATTGCAGTGAGCAAGCCTGTTGTAATACACGCATGCCTGCAAACAAACGCCAGCACGTTGACGCTCTCTTATGCCGTCAATGCTCGCTCTGTCAGTTCCCTGAAAAGGCGACTGCAGATGTGTATTTTGCAGCCAACGAGCGCGTTGTACAACCCGCTCGCCTGCACCCAAACACCGTTTCTATGGTGTTCCGTGCGTCACTGGCGTAAGGAAAAAAGGGAGTTTTTCTGGTCCCGCTGCGGACGGACCAACCTCCTTTTTCCTATACATTTCCCATTCCCCTCTGGAATTCAGGCGACTGGAAATGTCAATATTGCAGTGAACAAGCCTGTTGTAATGCTCGCAGGCCTGCAATAAACGCCAGCATGTTGACGCTCTCTGTTTCTATGGCAACTTCTCGCTCGTTCAGTTCCAGTAAATGTGACTGTTCCAGTGTATCCTGCAGTAAACAAGTCGGTTCTGTCACCCGCTTGCCTGCACACAAACGCCGTTTTTACGGCTACCCAGATAAATCCCATAAGTGTGAATTTTTATGGTGTCCCGGCCACGGCCGATGGTGCTTTATGTGTAAGAAGAATGCCCACTGCCCAGTGCCCATCTCTACACACAAGCACAGCCCGTCACACAGGGCTCGCGCACATGAATCGACTCAGACCGATTGCGCTTCAAACATGGTGAATGTGCCCACTAACACCACGTTATGCATGTCTCACGGTTTCTGTAAAAACGAAACCAACGTGCACTCGCTTCACGCAAGCGAACGATGCTTTCGGTGTGATAAATGTGCCCGCTGTCCCGCGCCCACATCCACACATAGACATGACAGTTCCCACGGGAACCGCCCAGCCCTCCCCCTCGCGGTTAACCACCGCAGAGGAGTCGAGCGCGGGCAATCTGCCCGCTGTCATCAGCGCGCCCCATGCCTCAAATGTCACGAGCGCCACGCTTGTGTTACAGCACACCGAAGCTTCTCCATCGCTGAGCGAGCGGAGCGCGCTTCGTATTCAACCCCTAGCGATCCATGCAGACGCATGGGCAAAGCTACCCGGGGTTTCGAAGTGGGTGCTGAACATTATAGAAAGAGGCTATTCGCTGCAGTTTCGCCGACGCCCTCGCCGCTATGTGGCGCGCGTCGAGACCACGGTAAAAACAGAAGTAGCACATCTACTTCGAGCCGAAGTGACGAAACTATTGAGCAAAGGGGCCATAGAGCCTCTCTCTCAAGTTCAGAGCGAAGGAGGGCTATACAGCAGATACTTCCTGGTACCGAAAAAAGACGGGGGTCTCAGACCCATACTAGATCTAAGGCAACTGTAAAAACGAAACCAACGTGCACTCGCTTCACGCAAGCGAACGATGCTTTCGGTGTGATAAATGTGCCCGCTGTCCCGCGCCCACATCCACACATAAACTGAACAAAGTGCTTGTGAAGCGACAGTTCAGGATGCTCACGACCAGACAAATCCTTGTGCAGATTCGCCAAGGAGATTGGTTTGTGTCAATAGATCTGAAAGACGCGTATTTTCAAATACAGATAGCGTCACGTCACAGGCGATATTTGAGATTAGCCTTCGAGGGCCAGGCATATCAGTACACAGTCCTGCCGTTCGGTTTGTCCCTAGCACCCCGTACATTTACGAAGTGCATGGATGCGGCGCTCGCACCCCTCAGAATGACTATCACAACAGCGCGCGGTAGACATTCGACGCACAGCGAACTCTTTTCGCTGCGGCGCGTCTGTCCCGCTCAAGAGATTTCAGAAGATGCTAGGTCTCATGGCCTCAGCATCGTCAGTGCTCCAGCTGGGTCTGCTCCGCATGCGCCCGCTGCAGTTTTGGCTGAAAGCGCGAGTCCCACGCGAAGCGTGGGCACCCGGTTTACTTCGCCTCAGGGTCAATCAGAAGTGCGTCACAGCTCTGAAACCCTGGAAAGCGAACGACTGGTACCAATCAGGTGTAAGCCTGGGGACTTCCTCGAGGGTGAAAGTGGTGTCCACGGACGCGTCCACCTCGGGATGGGGAGCGCTGCTCGAGGGCAGACCGTTCTTCGGCCAGTGGTCAGAACGGGAGAAGCTCCTGCACATAAACTGCCTCGAAATGCTGGCAGTAGACAACGCGCTGACGCGTTTTTGTCCCCAAATAAAAGGTCACCACGTCTTGGTCCGTTCGGACAACATGTCTGTGGTGTCCTACATAAATCGCCAGGGCGGCATCAGATCCGAGAAACTGTACAGGCTGGCAGAACGCCTCCTGGTATGGGCTCAGTGCAACCTGCGCTCGCTCAGAGCAGCGCACGTGCCAGGGATCTTGAATATAGGACCGGACAGACTGTCCAGGAACAATGTTCCGGCAGGCGAGTGGTCTCTACACCCACAGACAGTCCATCTGCTGTGGAAGAAATTTGGCAGAGCGGAAGTGGACCTGTTTGCGTCTCAAGAAAACGCTCACTGTCAAGAATTTTTCTCCAAGAGCAGGAGCGCGCTGGCCCATGTTGGCGCTGGCGCCGCCCGCTCTATGCTTTTCCCCCCGTCTCTCTCCTGCCTCAGGTGATGGAACGGATCAGGGAAGAAGGATGCTCAGTACTGCTGGTAGCACCGTTCTGGAAAAAACCAACCTTGGTTCCCAGTCGTGATGCAGTTAGCAAGTACTGCCCCGTGGCCAGTACCAATGGGGAGAGATCTCCTCTCACAGGCCCGCGGCTCGATCTGGCATCCTCACCCGGAACTATGGTCCCTTCATGTCTGGGCCATCAACGGGTACATGTTGGACTCCCTAAAGGAGTATTAAACACGATCACGCAGGCTAGAGCTCCGTCTACAAGACGACTCTATTCTTCGAAATGGTCGGTGTTTTCGGGCTGGTGCACAGCCCGTGGTGTGTCACCCACAAACTGTGGTGTGACGGAGGTGCTTTCCTTCCTACAAGAGCTGTTGGATGGGGGCAGGGCCCCCTCCACGCTCAGTTTATGTGGCGGCTATAGCAGCGTTCTCAGAAACAACGCTTGGTCAGTCAATAGGAAGGAACGATTTAGTCATCCGCTTCCTTAGAGGAGCTAAGAGACTGAATCCTCCCAGACCTCCCTCAGTCCCCGTATGGGACCTTTCTACGGTTCTGGAAGCCATGAAAGGTGCGCCATTTGAGCCTTTACAGTCAATCGATTTGAAACACCTGTTTTTCAAGACGGTGTTTTTGCTGGCTCTCGCTTCAGTGAAGCGCATAGGGGATCTGCACGCGCTCTCTGTGAGCGCGGCGTGCATGGAGTTTGGGCCCAATGACTCAAAAGTTATACTCAAACCTAAGCACGGTTATGTTCCAAAATTCCTCAACACACCGTTTAGGGCGCAGGTTATCTCCCTGTCAGCCCTACCGGTCCCTGATGAGGAAAGAGACGCGAGCCTCCTTTTGCCCAGTCAGGGCATTACGAGCTTATGTGTCTCGCTCGTCTGTTTTCAGACAGACGGAGCAGCTTTTTGTTTCGTTTAGCGGACGTTCTAAGGGACTAGCCGCGTCGAAACAGAGCCTATCCAGATGGATAGTTGATGCTATAGCGCTGGCATACGCCTCCAAGGGCATGCAGTGCCCATTGGGTGTCAGAGCGCACTCCACGAGAGGCATGGCCTCTTCGTGGGCCTGGTCAAGTGGGATTGCCTTGCAAGATATTTGTATGGCGGCAGGCTGGGCCTCCCCGTCTACATTTATAAGGTTTTATAACCTAGAGGTTCCCGCCCTGCAGGCCAGGCTGCTGTCGGTCTAAATTTACCAGTATTATCTGACCTGATGCGATCAGCTCAGAATGCTGCGTCTGCTGAGCACAGCTCAATGTTCGACAGTATAAAGCTGGGCAAACTGTGTAAGACCCACATTTTCCCCATCAGTTCAGGCCGTACCCCGCCCTGTCTGTATGATGAAATTCGCGTCCCATCGACGCTACTATATGTGGAAAAGTGAGGCTGCACCCCTCCCTCTTCCCGGACTCCCTGTGAGTTCCCTGAGTGATTGTGCACTATATGTACCCCGGGTTTTCGCCCTTGGGTCTTTGGTGTCAGATCTCAGCATGCACGGCGTTTTACATTGGGTCCCCTAGCGTAAGATATCTTACGCAGTACGAGAGACCTCTCGTAAGAGAACGTACTCGGTTACTAACGTAACCTCGGTTCTCTCTAGAAGAGGGAACGAGTACTGCGTATCTTGCCGTGCATGCAGACGCTCTGGTTGCTTCGATGATGAAAAACCAGATAATAGCTGCCTGCGAGCGATATTTATAGGCCTAGACCACGCCCATTTCGGCGGGACGTGACGCAGCGGGCGCGAAGTGCCCTGATTGGGTCTGACGTCACGCCAGGCCTCGCTCGATAGGCTGCTGCAGTTGCCGCAGAGCAGCCAATAGGCGCGCGAGCTGTCTCGCCTATGTCTGCATTGCTGCTGCAACGCGTTTTGCATTATTACAAAATTAAGGATAATTTTTGGCTTCAATATCTCGCGGAAAAGGATTTTCCCCTAGCGTAAGATATCTTACGCAGTACTCGTTCCCTCTTCTAGAGAGAACCGAGGTTACGTTAGTAACCGAGTACGTTTTGATGCATTGTTAGTTTTTGTGTAGCATCAGATTTGAACTTTTTCTCCCTCATTTACTGTTCGTGGCTGTTTTTGCCCCCATTGACTTCCATTATAACCAAATTTTTTGATTGCAAAGCCATGACACCATATAATCATGCATTTTTGATTGTTGGTGGTTTTCCCTGTTGGGAAGAGGTAAAATGTGTAATTTTTACTGTTGATAACCAGGTGGCACCATTAACCCTTTAGATAGGCCTGTGCAAAAAAAAGCTTAGTTTCTGGCTTTTACATGGAGTTATATGGAGTATAATAGCATACTTGTTTGTGTGTGTGTGTGTGTGTGTGTGTGTGTGTGTGTGTGTGTGTGTGTGTGTGTGTGTGTGTGTGTGTGTGTGTGTGTGAGAGAGAGAGAGTATGAGAACTCACCTTGATGCGTCTGAGAAAATCAAAATATGCACCTCAGCTCTCAGAACTACATGGAGTAAACAAAAACAAAGTAAGTGTATTTATGCATCTGCTGCCTTTTGATGGTGAGAAATGCAGACTAAACAAAGCAAGTGGATTTAAACACTTGCATGCAAGCCTGCTGGTCATTTGATGGTGAGAAGAGCAGCAAGCAACATGAGAAAGGGCTTGACTTGTAGTGAAGTTTTAGAGATGAATATGCCGCCTGACCCCTGTGGCGAGCTGCAGGATGTATTGTCTTCTCCCTCTGACACCACAGACTCAGGAGAGTCAGATCCTGATTTGGATGTGGCACCCTCATCATCCTCTCTAGCTTCCACTGAAGGCGAGGAGGATTCTGAGGATCCTGGATCTGGGTGGATTGGGAGAAACGGCGAAGTGTGGTTTTCCACCAACGCGGAGACAACTCCCTTTCTTCAGCCTGCCAACTCCTGTGACTCCAGGGCCGACGCGCTATGCCATCACAAGGGTCCAGATCCTCCGAATCTTCCTCGCCTTCAGTGGAAGCTAGAGAGGATGATGAGGGTGCCACATCCAAATAAGGATCTGACTCTCCTGAGTCTGTGGTCTCAGAGGGAGAAGACGATACATCCTGCAGCTCGCCACAGGGGTCAGCTGCATAATCATCTCTAAAACTTCACTACAAGTCAAGCCCTTTCTCATGTTGCTTGCTGCTCTTCTCACCATCAAATGACCAGCAGGCTTGCATGCAAGTGTTTAAATCCACTTGCTTTGTTTAGTCTGCATTTCTCACCATCAAAAGGCAGCAGATGCATAAATACACTTACTTTGTTTTTGTTTACCCCATGTAGTTCTGAGAGCTGAGGTGCATATTTTGATTTTCTCAGACGCATCAAGGTGAGTTCTCATATATTCTCACTCTCTCACACACACACACACACACACACACACACACACACACACACACACACACACACACACACACAAACACACACACACACACACACACACACACACACACACACACACAAACATACACACAAACATACACACAAACACACACACACACACACACACACACACACACACACACACACACACACACAAATATGCTATTATACTCCATATAACTCCATGTAAAAGCCAGAAACTAAGCTTTTTTTTTTGCACAGGCCTGTCTAAAGGGTTAATGGTGCCACCTGGTTATCAACAGTAAAAATTACAAATTTTACCTCTTCCCAACAGGGAAAACCACCAACAATCAAAAATGCATGATTATATGGTGTCATGGCTTTGTAATAAAAAAATGTGGTTATAATGGAAGTCAATGGGGCAAAAACAGCCACGAACAGTAAATGAGGGAGAAAAAGTTCAAATCTGATGCAACACAAAAACTAGCAATGCATCAAAACGTACTCGGTTACTAACGTAACCTCGGTTCCCTTTCGTGGTCACTCCGAGTTACGTCGGATGACGACGATTGGGGTTTCGCTTAGAAGCCTATCACCTTCGAGTATATAAAACGAGCCAATGGCAATGAAATGCCATGGGTCTGCGGAATTTGCATAGCGTAACTCCGCCCGCCGCAGGGGGTATATAAGGAAGTACGCTGGCACAATGCAGATATGTTGTTTTTGCTTCGGAGCCGAGAACTTCTCCACTCCTTGTAAGCCAAAATTCTGAGTTATTTCTTCTCATTCCTTCGAGACGAGCGAGCTCTCCGGTGTTGGTGTGACGGCGATTTCAGCGAGTGCACACTTCCCTGCTGATCTTGTCAGTGATCTGACAGTTAGTGTGATTTCTCCCTGTTCGCTTCAACATCCGCGGAGTTTTCCTCTCACAAAAAGAGCTTTGCATGTGGCACGTCTTTTTAAAGATGTCTCGCCCGTGCACTTCTGGTTGTGGTCGCGATGTATTTTCTCCTGATGGGCACAATCTCTGCTTAGCGTGTTTGGGCGTTGATCACGCTGAAGCAGCGTTTGTGGATGATTCATGTTCTCATTGCGGGAACATGACCATCTCCATGCTGCGGTCGAGACTCAATGAGCTCATCAGAGCGAGAGTCCCCTCATCCACACCCCGATCTACGGTCTCCCCGAGAGGCTGTACTTCGGCTGGTGGCCAGGGTGACCTGAGGGTATCTGTGTGGGACAAACCGCCGACACGTCCACGGTCCACACACCCCTCTTCAGCATTGGTACCCGCGAGCGTGCAAACCGAAACCGCTGGTCCCTCTACGGAGGCCCCGCGCGTTTCGTTTGGCGTTCCACAGGAGGATGCAATGTCGATCACTGCATCACAAGGTGGGCATGAGTCCTCGGGAAGTGAGGATTCGGCTGTGTTGCCGCCCTCGGGTGTGCCAGCATTGCCCGAGTCTGATCCCGAGCTGACTGCCATGCTTTCCCGGGCAGCCGCGGCCATTGGGCTCGAGTGGTCCTCGCCGCCCGATCCAGTGCGCTCGCGGCTGGATGATTGGTTTTTGGGAGCGGCCGCTGACATTCGTCGCCGCCCAACCCCAATACCATTCTTCCCGGAAGTGCATGAGGAAGTCACGCGGTCCTGGAAGGCTCCCATGTCTTCCCGCGATCGTTCGTCGGCTTTCTCCGCCTTTCCTCCCCTCGATAGAGCTGATGCTTGTGGGTACACTGGGATTCCCACGGTTGAACGTTCTGTCGCGATGCAGCTGTGTCCGGCAGGCGCTTCATCACGTGGTGATCCTAAGCACCCGTCCAAAGCCTGTGGATTCTCGTCCACTCTCGTGGCGAAGTCTTACAGTGCGGCGGGACAGGCAGCTGCCTCTTTGCATGCCATGGCCATCCTGCAGGTCTACCAGGCCCAGATGCTTCGTGACATGCACGAGGGCAGGACGGACCCAGGGCTCGTTGATGAGCTGCGCGCCGCCACCGACCTCGCTCTCCGAGCGACGAAGGTGACCGCGCGCTCCCTGGGTTTGGTGATGTCCACAGCTGTGGTCCAGGAGAGACATCTCTGGCTGAACTTGGTTGATATGTGTGAGCCCGAGCGGACTCGTCTGCTTGACGCTCCCATATCCCAGGCCGGCCTTTTCGGCGGTGCGGTCGAGGATTTTGCCCAACAGTTCTCGACCGCCCAGAAGCAGACTGAGGCTATCAAGCACATTCTGCCCCGACGCTCCGCTGCTCAGCCGTCGGCACAGAATCCTCAGCCTGCTCGCCGCCGAGGGCGCCCTCCCGCGGCCGCCCCTCCCGCACGGCCCCAGCAGCAACCTTCACCCGGGCCGCGTTGTGGAGGGAGCCGCAGGCAGGCGCCACAGCCCTCTCCAGCCCCGCCGCCCGCTAAACGCCAGGCCAAGCGGCGCTCCTGAGACGGGCTGCTCAGGGTTGGCTTCAATTCTGTCCCAGGAGCTGGTAGCAGGGCCACTCCTTCCCCCGGTGGAGGGCCGGGGGAGAATCTTTTGTTCTCCACTCCCCGCTGCTCGTCCAACGACGAGCAGTACTCTGATGTGGTTGAAGACAGAATTGAATTCCCCAATCCTGAGCCGACAGAGTCCGAGGGCCGCAGTGCGCGCCACCCTCGGGTCCCGCCACTGCCGCCCTCCTCTGTCCCAGAGGTGCGGGATGACAGCACGCGCCGCCCACGGGCCACGCTCCTCTCATCCCCCTCTGTCGCCAGACCCCTGCCAGAGCACGCCCCCGTGGGACGCGCACCCTCCCCTGGCCTCCTCTGGCAGGACGCGGTTAATGACCGTGCCCCCGCACAGGGCCGCTATGCCACCCTCGCCGGTGCCGGTCATTCCGCCTCGCTGCCCCACCGACGGTACGTCTGTGGTTCGTATGACCCCGCTGGTGCACTTTCTGGAGGCCTGGCTAGAGCTTCCCAGACTGTCCCGCTGGGTCGCGAGAACCATCAGGCTCGGCTACGCGATTCAGTTCGCGAGATCTCCTCCCCGCTTCAGGGGAGTCCGCTTCACTATGGTCGGTGGCAATGCCCCTGTCATGAGAGCGGAGGTCGCCACCCTACTGGCGAAGGGTGCGATCGAGATTGTCCCTCCAGCCGAAATGAAGTCCGGCTTCTACAGCCCTTACTTCATTGTACCCAAGAAGTCCGGTGGGTTACGGCCAATCCTCGACCTGCGCGTCTTGAACCGCTCCCTTCACAGGCTGCCGTTCAAGATGCTAACGGCCAAACACATCCTCCAGTGTGTGCGGCCGCAGGATTGGTTTGCAGCGATCGACCTGAAGGACGCCTACTTCCATGTCTCCATTTTACCTCGACACAGACCGTTTCTACGGTTTGCTTTCGAGGGGCAGGCATACCAGTACGCGGTTCTCCCTTTCGGGCTAGCCCTGTCTCCTCGCGTCTTTACGAAGGTCGTCGAGGCAGCCCTTGATCCCCTTCGGGAACACGGGGTTCGCATCCTGAACTATCTCGACGACTGGCTTATCCTAGCTCACTCTCGAGACCAGGTTTGCGAACACAGGGACCTAGTGCTCCGGCACCTAGTCCGTCTGGGCCTTCGGGTCAACTGGGAGAAGAGCAAACTCTGCCCCGTGCAGAGGATCTCTTTTCTCGGTATGGAGATCGACTCGGTCGCCATATGCGCGCAGCTTACGAGCGAGCGCGCGCAGTCACTGCTGACTTGTCTTCGTCAGTTCGAGGACAAGAGTGCGGTTCCACTGAAACTTTTTCAGAGGCTCCTGGGGCATATGGCATCCGCAGCCGCAGTAACGCCGCTGGGATTGCTTCATATGAGACCGCTTCAGCTTTGGCTTCGCGATCGAGTCCCGAGGTGGGCATGGCAACACGGCACGCTCCGAGTCCCAGTGACTCCAGCCTGCCGTCAGACCTTCACCCCGTGGGCGAACCTCAATTTTCTACGGGCCGGAGTGCCCTTAGAACGAGTTTCCCGGCATGTTGTTGTGTCAACAGATGCCTCCAACACGGGCTGGGGCGCCATGTGCAATGGTCATGCTGCCGCGGGCTCCTGGACAGGACCCCAGCGCCTTTGGCATGTCAATTGCCTCGAGTTGCTGGCTGTACGTCTCGCCCTGCACCGCTTCCATGCGCTGCTCAGGGGCCAGCACGTACTAGTCCGATCAGACAATACCGCAACAGTAGCGTACATCAACCACCAGGGTGGTCTACGCTCCCGCCGTATGTCGCAACTCGCTCGCCACCTCCTCATATGGAGTCAGAAGCATCTGAGGTCGCTTCGAGCCATTTATATCCCGGGACACCTGAACCAGGCGGCCGACGAGCTGTCTCGAGTTCGGCCTCTCGCTGGAGAATGGCGACTCCATCCCCAGACGGCCCAGCTGATTTGGGATCAGTTCGGCGACGCACAGGTAGACCTGTTTGCCTCCCACGACTCGTCCCATTGCGACCTGTTTTACTCCCTGACCGAGGGCACGCTCGGCACGGATGCACTGGCGCACAGCTGGCCGCGGGGCCTACGCAAGTATGCGTTTCCCCCAGTGAGCCTTCTTGCGCAGACCTTGCGCAAGATCAGGGAGGACGAGGAGCAGGTCATTTTGGTTGCCCCGTATTGGCCCAACCGGACCTGGTTCTCCGAACTAGTACTCCTCGCGACAGCACCTCCCTGGCCAATTCCTCTGAGGAAGGACCTCCTTTCTCAGGGACGGGGCACCTTATGGCACCCTCGTCCCGATCTTTGGAACCTCCACGTGTGGCTCCTGGACGGGACGAGGCAGGTTTGAGTACCCTACCACCTGCGGTGGTGGCTACCATCACTTCCGCTAGAGCATCGTCCACGAGACATGCCTATGCGTTGAAGTGGAACCTCTTCGTCAACTGGTGTTCTTCTAAACATCAAGAACCCACGAAATGCCCGATCAGTGTCGTGCTTTCCTTCCTGCAAGAAGGGTTGGAGCGAAGGCTGTCTCCCTCCACCCTGAAAGTGTATGTTGCCGCCATTGCCGCACATCACGAAGCAGTTGATGGTAAGTCTCTGGGAAAGCACGACCTGATCGTCAGGTTCCTGAGGGGAGCGAGGAGACTAAATCCTCCTCGTCCTCCCTTCGTACCCTCTTGGGACCTCTCAGTGGTTCTAACTGCCCTGCAGAGTGCTCCATTTGAGCCTTTACAGTCAGTGGAGCTTAAGTTCCTGTCAATGAAGACAGCGCTCCTGGTTGCATTGGCCTCCATCAAGAGGGTAGGGGACCTGCAGGCATTTTCGGTTGACGAAGCGTGCCTGGAATTCGGGCCGGCTAACTCTCACGTGATCCTGAGACCCCGGCTTGGATACGTGCCCAAGGTTCCTACCACACCCTTTCGAGACCAGGTAGTGAACCTGCAAGCGCTGCCCTTGGAGGAGGCAGACCCAGCCTTGGCACTGCTCTGTCCAGTACGCGCCCTCCGTGCTTACGTAGACAGAACGCGGTGTTTCAGGACCTCAGACCAGCTCTTTGTCTGTCATGGTGGGAAGCTGAAGGGAAAGGCTCTCTCAAAGCAAAGGTTATCCCACTGGATAGTGGATACCATTGCTTTGGCATACCAGCAGCAAGGTCGTCCGTGCCCCCTTGGTGTGAAAGCCCACTCCACACGTAGTGTGGCTTCCTCTTGGGCTCTAGCGCATGGCGCCTCGCTAACAGACATTTGTAGGGCTGCAGGCTGGGCGACACCCAACACATTCGCGAGATTCTATAATCTCCGAGTAGAGCCAGTTTCTTCTCATGTACTCGCTTCAACCAGCCGGTGCTAGATTCTGCTCAGGTGTCTTCGCTTGCTCGCCATTCCTCTCCACGGACGGGATACGTGCGATATTTCTCTCAGGTGAGTCTGATAAGCTCTGAGTTCCTCCAGCACTGGTTACGTCAACGCCTGAGTTATGCCAATCTGCCATAACGCAGCTTTTGCGCTTGACTAGGTGCCTCCATGTGCATGGTTCCCCTCTGGGCGACCCCCACATGTGTATTCCACTGTAAGTCTCCTTGTGAGCGTGTGTCTTTCCCTTGGCAAGCCACCTTGCCACCCCTGGGGTTTAAAATTCCACCTGCGGCTGGACACCCCAGTGATTTTCCATATGCAGCCCTCTGGGTCATATGTGTATTCTAAGTCCCCCCCATCAATGGCTGGGCATAATTGCATATTTCTCTCTGGAGATATGCTTCCCAGTGTACCTTGGTATCCCTGTGTTAAGTAGGACTCCTTCGTTCGTGCTAGTCTCACAACAGGGAGCTCAGACTTACGCAGGGCACTGGAAGACAGCCGAGGTGGCGTGATTAGACTGGAACCCCAATCGTCGTCATCCGACGTAACTCGGAGTGACCACGAAAGGGAACGTCTCGGTTACGGATGTAACCCTCGTTCCCTGAGTGGGAACGGAGACGTTACGTCTTCCTGCCACTTCCGCTGTACCGCTGAAAAACGCCTGGGGCTAGTCTCGGCTCCTCAGCGAAGACATATCTGCATTGTGCCAGCGTACTTCCTTATATACCCCCTGCGGCGGGCGGAGTTACGCTATGCAAATTCCGCAGACCCATGGCATTTCATTGCCATTGGCTCGTTTTATATACTCGAAGGTGATAGGCTTCTAAGCGAAACCCCAATCGTCGTCATCCGACGTAACGTCTCCGTTCCCACTCAGGGAACGAGGGTTACATCCGTAACCGAGACGTTCTCTCTAGAAGAGGGAACGAGTACTTGCGTAAGATATCTTACGCTAGGGGAAAACCTCTTTTCCTCGAGATATTGAAGCCAAAAATTATCCTTAATTTTGCAATAATGTAAAACGCATTGCAGCAGCATGCAGACATGGGCGAGACAGCTCGCGCGCCCATTGGCTGCTCTGCGGCAACTGCACCAGCCTATCGATAGAGGCTCTTCATGACGTCAGAACCAATGAGGGCGCTTCGCGCCCATTACGTCATGTCCCGCCGAAATCGGGTGGGGCCAGGGCTATAAATACGGCCCAGAGAGGCTGGTTTGGTCAGTTTTTCATCGCTGAAGCGAATCAGAACATGACGCATGCACGGCAAGATACGCAAGTACTCGTTCCCTCTTCTAGAGAGAACCGAGGTTACGTTAGTAACCGAGTACGTTCTCTTACGAGAGGTCTCTCGTACTTGCGTAAGATATCTTACGCTAGGGGAACACAATGTAAAACGCCGTGCGTGCTTGAGACATAACACTAAAGTCCCAAGGGCAGGTGCCCGGGGCTCATACAGTGCCTAATCACAAGGGACTCACAGAGAATCCGGGAAGAGGGGCTAGAATAGCATCATTCCTGTAATATTGAGCTCTGATAAGAGCATGTTATATCAAGTGTTCCACACAGCCAGGGCGAACTCAGCCTGGACTGGTAAATATGGGGGACTTACGTACTGCCCACAGAAGTATATAGGCGATCAGTGATCGACGCTCTAGCAGTTTCAGCATCCCGAGCCGATAGCATCGGGCGGGCAATACTGAAAAATTAAACCGAGAGCAACCTAGCTTGCAAAGCGGGAACCTTGAGGTTATAAAACCTTATAAATGTAGACGGGGAGGCCCAGCCTGCCGCCATACAGATATCTTGCAAGGCAATCCCACTGGACCAAGCCCACGACGAGGCCATGCCTCTTGTGGAGTGCGCTTTGACACCTATCGGGCATTTGCAGGCCCTTGGATGTGTAAGCTAGCGCTATAGCATCAACTATCCATCTGGATAGACTCTGTTTTGACGCAGCTAGTCCCTTAGAACGTCAGCTGAACAAAACAGAGAGCTGCTCCGTCTGTCTGAAAACAGACGAGCGAGACACATAGGCTCTTAACGCCCTGACCGGGCAAAGGAAGCCTGCGTCCCCTTCCTCCTCAGATACCAGCAGGGCCGACAGGGAGATAACCTGTGCCCTAAACGGTGTGTTGAGGGATTTAGGAACATATCCGTGCTTTGGTTTGAGTATGACTCTCGAGTCATTCGGCCCAAACTCCATACACGTCATGCTCACTGAGAGCGCTTGCAAATCCCCTATGCGCTTCACTGAAGCGAGAGCCAGAAGAAACACTGTTTTGAAAGACAAGGGTTTCAGGTCTATTGACTGTATTGGCTCGAATGGGGCACCTTTCATGGCTTCCAGAACCGTGGAAAGGTCCCAAACGGGAACTGAGGGTGGTCTGGGAGGGTTCAGCCTCTTAGCTCCTCTAAGGAAGCGAATGACCAGATTGTTCCTTCCTAATGACTGGCCAAGCGGTGGTTCAGCGAACGCTGCTATGGCCGCCACATACACTTTGAGCGTGGATGGGGTTCTGCCCTTATCCAGAAGCTCTTGTAAAAAAAGGAGAGAACCTCCGGCACCCCACAGCGTGAGGGTGAGGTGCCACTCGCTGTACACCAGCTAGTGAACACAGACCATTTTGAGGAATAGAGCCGCCTCGTAGATGGAGCTCTAGCCTGCGTGATCGTGTTTAACACTCCCGCTGGGAGGTTAACGGGTACCCGTTGATGGCCCACACATGTAGGGACCAAAGCTCCGGGCGAGGAGATCCCTCCTCACCGGTATCGGCCACGGGGCGGGACTCGTCAGCTGCATCAGGACTGGAAACCAGACTTGGTTTGTCCAAAATGGGGCGACGAGTAGCACTGGGCATCTGCTCTCCCTGATTCGCCCTAACACCTGGGGTAGGAGCGTGACAGGGGGAAACGCATAGAGCGGGCAGCGGGGCCAGCGTGAGCCAGCGCATCCCTGCTCTTGGAGAAGAATTCCTGACAATGAGCGTTCTCTTGAGACGCAAATAGGTCTATTTCCGCTCTGCCAAATGTCCTTCATAGCATTTTGACTGTCTGTGGATGAAAAGACCATTCTCCTGTCGGCAGATTGTTTCTGGACAGTCTGTCTGGTCCCACATTCAGATGGCCGGGCACATGCGCTGCCCTGAGCGAGCGCAGGTTGTGCTGAGCCCAGACCAGGAGGCGTTCCGTCAGCCTGTGAAGGATTCTGGATCTGATACCTCCTTTGTGATTTATATAAGCCACCACTGACATGTTGTCCGAACGGACCAAGACGTGGTGTCTTTTTATCTGGGGACAAAAAACGCCTCAGCGCGTTGTCGACTGCCATCATTTCCAGGCAGTTTATATGCAGAAGCTTTTCCCGTTCCGACCACTGGCCGAATAACGGTCTGCCCTCGAGCAGCGCTCCCCATCCCGAGGTTGAGGCGACCGTAGACACCAACTTCACACTCGAGGAAGTCCCCAGGCTTACACCTGACCGGTACCAGTCGGTCACTGTCCAAGGTTTCAGAGCTGCGACGCATTTCTGATCGACCTTGAGGCGCGCGAGACCGGAGGTCCAAGCTCTGTGCGGCGCGCGCTTTCAACCAATACTGCAGCGGGCGCATGCGAAGCAGACCCAGCTGAAGCACTGAGGATGCTGAAGCCATGAGACCCAGCATCCTTTGAATCTTCTTGAGCGGGACTAAAGTGCCGTGGCGAAAAATCTCTGTCATGCGCTGAATACTTAGTCTGCGCTGCGGCGACAGCTGTGCTGTCATAGACAGCGAGTCCAGATCTGTGCCCAGAAAAGATATTTTCTGACTGGGAGACAGTGAACTCTTTGCCCAATTGACTGTGAGACCTAAATTCTCGAGGTGATCGAGTAATATGGTCCTGTGTTCTATGAGCTCCGCTGTGATCGAGCTAGAACCAGCCAATCGTCCAAATAATTCAGCACTCGTATGCCTCGGAGCCTGAGGGGTGCGAGCGCTGCATCCATGCACATCGTGAATACGCGAGGTGCCAGGGATAGGCCGAATGGCAGGACTGTGAACTGATATGCCTGGCCCTCGAAGGCGAATCTCAAAAATCGCCTGTGACGTGACGCTATTTGTATTTGAAAATAAGCGTCTTTCAGATCTATCGACATGAACCAGTCCCCTTGGCAAATTTGCGAGAGGATTTTCTTGGTCGTGAGCATTCTGAACCGTCGTTTCAGAAGTGCTTTGTTTAGTCGTCTTAGATCTAAAATGGGTCTGAGACCCCCGTCTTCTTTTTTTGGTACCAGAAGATATCTGCTGTACATGCCCCCTTCGCTCTGAGCTTGTGATAGGGGTTCTATAGCCCCTTTGCTCAGTAACTTCGCTATTTCGGCCCGAAGTAGGTGTGCTACTTCCTTTTTCACCGTAGTATCGATTCGCGCCGCTTTGCGTTGCGGGCGTGGACCGAACTGTAGCGAATAGCCTCTTTCTATAATGTCTAGCACCCACTTCGAAACCCCGGGTAGCCTTGCCCATGCGTTTGCACGAATGGCTAGGGGTTGAATGCGAAGCGCGCTCTGGTCGCTCAGCGACAGAGGGGCTTCAGTGTGCTGCAACATAAGCTTATGACATTTGAGGCATGGAGCGCGCTGATAACAGCGGGCAGATTGCCCGCGCTCGACTCCTCTGCGGTGGTCAATCGAGAGGGGGAGGGCTGGGCGAGTCCCGTAAGACCTGTTATATCTATGTGTGAATGTGGGCGTGGGATAGCGGGCACATTTACAACACTGAGAGCATTGTCTGCCTGAGCAGAGCGAATGCATGTTGGTTTCGTTTTACAGAAACCTTGAGACATGCAGAACGTAGTGTTTGTGGGCACTGGGCAGTGGGCACATTTACCACATTTAATGCGCAATCGATCTGGGTCGATTTCATGTGCGCGAGGCCTGTGTGACGGGCTGTGTTTCTGTGTAGGAACTAGCACTGGGCATTTTGTCTACACTCATAACACCATCGGCCGTGGTCGGAACACCAGAAAATACACTCTATGGGATTTATCTGGGTAGCCGTAAAGCGGCGTTTGTGTGCAGGCAAGCGGGCTGTGTCGCCGACGTGTTTACTGCAGAATACACTGGAACAGTCGCATTTACTGGAACTGAACGAGCGAGAAGTTGCCATAGAAACAGAGAGCGTCAACACGCTGGCGTTTGTTTGCAGGTGTGCGTGTATTACAATAGACTCGTCCACTGCAATATTGACATTTTCCAGAGAAATGTGTGAGAATGGAGGTAGTGACGCACGGAAACCATAGAAACGGTGCTTGGGTGCAGGCGAGCGGGTTGTACAACGCGCTCGTTGGCTGCAAAAATACACATCTGCAGTCGCCTTTTCAGGGAACTGACAGAGCGAGCATTGACGGCAAAAACATTTTTTTTTTTTTGCCGGTAGACCCGGGGATCGAACACGGGTCTCTCGCGTGAAAATCTGAGAATCTGCCACTGGGCCACAGGGGAAGACACAAAGGCTTTTATATAGCGCGAATATTATCAGAGAAACCTGTGTTTCTGTGTAGGAATGAGCACTGGGCAGGCAGTGGGCATTTTGTCTACACTCATAACACCATCGGCCGTGGCCGGAACACCAGAAAATACACTCTAGGGGATTTATCTGGGTAGCCGTAAAGCGGCGTTTGTGAGCAGGCAAGCGGGCTGTGTTGCCGACTAGTTTACTGCAGAATACACTGGAACAGTCGCATTTACTGGAACTGAACGAGCGAGAAGTTGCCATAGAAACAGAGAGCGTCAACATGCTGGTGCGTGCATTACAACAGGCTCGCTCACTGCAGTATGACATTTCCAGTCGCCCGAACTTCAGAGGGGAATGATAAATAGAATTCGGCCCGGCCGCAGCGGGGCATTAACACTCTTTTCTCCTTTCGCCAGTGACGCACGGGAACCATAGAAACGGTGTTTGGGTGCAGGCGAGCGGGTTGTACAACGCGCTCGTTGGCTGCAAAATGCACATCTGCAGTCGCCTTTCAGGGAACTGACAGAGCGAAGCATTGGAGGCATAATTAATCTGCCGTTAGACCGAGATTCGAACTCCGGTCTCTCGTGTGAAAAACCAAAGATTCCGCCACTGAGCCACAGGGGGGAACACAAAGGCTTTCAGATGCACGAGCATATAATAGCGTCAATATGTTTTCTTCCGCTGGTGATTGACGCGTGAATGGGGCGCAGAGGCAGGGTAGCTTTCTTGTACGTAAAGAAAAACTAACCCCGACCGTCCGCTTCTAGCCTCCCCTGTGAACGGCGCATTTTGCGCGGCTCGAACAGAGGGAGAGAGAAAGCTAGCCCCGTGACCGTCCGCTCCTGACATCCCCTGTGAACGGCGCGGTTTGCGCGGCTCGAACAGAGGGAGAGCAGGTATCATCCTCCAAGCAGGCAAGGCAAGCGGGCGCACCGGCGAGCTTTGCGGGTTGGGGGGGAAAGGGGGCGTCTTGAAAAAGACGCCCGGCTCTTTTAGTGCAATGAGAGTGTGTGTCGCGGCGGCGAACACACACACATACACAAAACACAGTAGAAGAGAAAAGGATATGTACGCCGGAAAGCGTCAGCAGAAACGGCGACTGAAGGCGGCGAGATGTCGACCAGCAGCTTCAGATGCACTAATCCCGCTGGGTGCTTGACTCAGACGGCGCGGCTTCCTCTCAGGATCCAGCGATGCGAAGGCCCGCTGAAGAGATGAAAAACTGACCAAACCAGCCTCTCTGGGCCGTATTTATAGCCCTGGCCCCACCCGATTTCGGCGGGACATGACGTAATGGGCGCGAAGCGCCCTCATTGGTTCTGACGTCATGAAGAGCCTCTATCGATAGGCTGGTACAGTTGCCGCAGAGCAGCCAATGGGCGCGCGAGCTGTCTCGCCCATGTCTGCATGCTGCTGCAATGCGTTTTACATTATTGCAAAATTAAGGATAATTTTTGGCTTCAATATCTCGAGGAAAAGAGGTTTTCCCCTAGCGTAAGATATCTTACGCAAGTACAAAGACCTCTCGTAAGAGAACCAATGTTGTTTCTAATCTTTGACATGTCTGTGATAAAAGGTAAAAAAAAAAAAAAATCCAGTCCACATTCACATTTTATATTGAAAATAAGTCATTTTGTGTTTTTTTTTTTTTTTAAATCAGTGACATCATTTATGAATTTGGTAATTAAAGAGTTAAAATCCAGATTTTTTTTTTTTTTTACATTTAGTAGTTTTGAGCAGGACTGAGGTTGATTAATAGATTTATGCAAAAAAAAAAATATATATATATATATTTATCTTATACATTTTTACAGCAGTTTAAAGTAGTGGCTGTTTTCAGCCACGAACATAACGAAAGGGTAGTGAATTTGAACAATGCACAAGGGTTAAAAATGTAAAACACTTTTTTTAATTGTCTTTATTTTATTACTATTTTATTCCTAATATATAGTTTGTTGTATTCTGTGGAGAGTCTTACAAAGCATTTCTCCACAGGTCGTACTGTGTATGATTGTGTATGTGACCAATAAAACTTGAACTTGACAATTTAGGAAACAATCAAGGCTAAACTGAGCTGAAGCACAAAAAAACAAACACATAGGAATGAAAAGACAATTAAACAAAACATAATAAACGAGAACTGATAAGGGACAAAACAAAACAGGGAGTTTAAATACAAGACAAACATGATGACTGACAGGTGATAATTTTACATAACCATAGAAAAAAATTAGGTAATAATCAGTAAGAAAACCAAAACTGAATGGAGCAGAAATACAGGAACTAAACAAAACAAAATATAAAAGTCCATAACCGTGACAATAATAGTGTTTAAATAATACTAAAATAACACTGTTTTGGAACCCATTCATTTTAATTGTATGGATAAAAATATTCTCGAAAAATTATCTTCATGTTCCACAGAAGTTTTACAGGTGTGGAAGGACATGATGGTGAGTAAATAGGGGCTTTCGCAATTAATAGTTTCTGGGAACTTAGTTATAGGAACTAGCCACCAGGGTGGTTCCCAGATAACTAGTTGACAAAGCCAACTTCTGATCTACTATTTAAGCTTATTATTATGGGTGTGACAAGACACTTATCTCTAGAGACACAAGATTGGGTTCACAAGAACGAGACGAGACAAGATTTTTGCACAATATTAAAAAAAAATCCTCAATGATAAAATTAATGACTAGAAAAATAGTCTGCAGGTGCATTTTGAAATGGTTTAACTAACAATATTTTAATGAATGTCATTTCAGTTCTACATTATGAGTATGAATTATCAAATGCATTGAAAGACAACAACATGTAAGCACTGTAAAAGGTTTTGCCACAAACTCAACTGACTGGCTTCTTCCTGCATGATTTAACATGAGTGTCTTCAGACTTTACTGTACAGAACTTCCAGAACTTCTGACTGAGGTTGTGTGTGACCTCCTGATTGAACTCCTTTTCCACAAATTGAACACCCAGATAGCATGTAATCATTGAAACAATGTTGAGTCAGTGTTGATGCGTCAACTGTAATTTAGTATCACTCTTGCACCCTCAGTTAATGATGAAGCAATGGGTAGATTTCAACCAAAAATCTACGGTAATAGTATTGACTCAACATTACAAAGTGATATTTTATCAACTTCACTTTTGCACCCTCAGTTAATGTTGAAATAATGTTTAGATTTCAACCACAAATCAACTGTAATTGTATTGCTTCAACATTAGAAAGTGATATTTTAACATAGATAGATAGACAGTTTATTATAAAAGGATAAATCTAGCTTACACATTTACCCAAATTATCATACGCCTGTTTAACCGAAGTTCATTTGGGTGGGTTTCTCCATCCCCAATGTCACTTCTCTGTCTTTTACGGCCCTGACGAGAACGTCGGTCTCCTCGGCTATGAACCGCTCCTGGCGTGCGCCTGGCAAATCCGCCGTTATAATAGACCCCTTTTGCGGCGACGTCACAGTTACGTCACGGCGCTAGCTGGAGGCAAAACAAACAGAAAACTGGAGGCGGCCAATACAAACCAACACAGATTCGGCTACATAATAAGGAGCTTAAATTATTATTTTTATTATTAAATGTCATCTTGTTGTGTTGTTGGGTGCAAGAATCGATGACAAATGAATATGCTGTATCTGGAATTTTTATTTCTAGAAAATATTCACATCATTAAATTGCACCGTAATGTCACTCTTTACATTGTCGTCTTCTTGACGCTGGCTAGGCAGAACTGCGGATCGTACCACACAAGTCTTTACATGACCATTCAGCACATAGTTATAGGTATCTAAATATATATATATATATGCCCTCAGTTTCTCTTTACCCTCGGTTTCTCTGTCGGGTACGTGTAGAAGTCAGGCCACTCAACCGGAGGTAGTGTTAACGTTAATCCTGTCAGATCGTCCATTGACTGAGCGTGTACGGTCATCTGGTTCCGTCCGTTAAAATTAACTTTTGCAAATAACAATCACGGTCCTGGACAGTGAGTGACCTTGCACATTAAGACAAAATTGGATTTTCTCCAGTCATTGTTAAAAAACAAGCTAACAAAACTTGCAAACTAGCGTTAGTGAAGCGGCCAGAGGGATCTTTCTGCCTCCAGCTAAGCCCCGCCCACACAAATACGTCACCATGTTTACCAACTGTAAAAGGACCTATAGCAATCCGCTATAGAGACAGAGCGTATTTAGGCCACGCCCACACCCAGGGGGAAAACAAAGCAACTGTCTCCATTGACTTTGCATTGCGAGAGGCTGCCTCCTTATCATTTCTTGCTTCTAAGAAAAGACAGAAAAATGCCTAAAAGCTGCTGTGTGACAAGGTGTACAGCAAAGAAGCTAAAAAAACCCAGAAATAAGTTTTTATTAGCTCTCGACCCCAAAAAACGAGTGTTTAGGACATAAAAGTGGATACAGGCAGTTGAGACAGAGCGTCACGTGTCTCATTACTCTGAGAACTAACGTACGGCCGCTGGAGGAGACCGTAATCGGCAACACAGGATAGTTTATCTTACAGAAATATAATATATAAAACTGACATTTGGATATTTGACTCACCAGTGACCAAATGTTTAACTTACTGCACACGTAGTGTATTTTTAGTGCATACTGAGTGTCAGGATCCCACAAATTACCCATTCGTTCCAGCCTGTATCCACTTTTATGTCCTCAAACGCTCGTTTTTTGGGGTCGACAGCTTATGAAAACTTATTTCTGGGTTTCTTAGCTTGTTTGCTGTACACCTTGTCACATAGCAGCTTTTAGGCATTATTCTGTCTTTTCTTAGAAGCAAGAAATGACAAGGAGGCAGCCTCTCGCAATGCAAAGTCAGAGACAGTTGCTTTGTTTTCCCCCTTGGTGGGCGTGGTCTTCAGATTATGACGCGTTGCGCTCTGTCTCTATAGAACAAGCGTGCCTGCTCTTAAAGGGAATGTGTGATGATTTTTCATCACTGCTGCTGAATCAACACTGAAATTAACAAATCCCCAGCTTGCACATACTGGTGTGGTTCTCAATGCTCCTAAACATATTCTTAGAGCTTGCACTATGTCTAAATTTTCTAACACAGACCTTGATGCTGATCTATACGCAGTGCAGCCATATTCTATCCATGATCTTATCATTGCTATATTATAAATATATTTCAAAGCTGTAACATTTGCTCCCCATTTTAAACCAGTGAGGCATCTCATGACATTTATTACTTTCCTACATTTATCAACGGTATACTTTTTATGTTGCTTCCATGTTCATTTTTGTCAAAGTAAACTCATAGGAAACGAAAGCACTCAACTTTTTCTAAACAGTTCCCATAAAATTTCATCTGATTCCCTCTTATCTTTTTCCTTGTAAAAATCATAACTTTAGGTTTTTTTTTTCAATTTAAAATTTAAAACCCCATTTTACACCCCAACTTTCCACTTGATTTATCCCCTCTTGTACTTTTCTGACTATATACTTAACATGTCGTCCTCTTTTCCATAAAGCCCCATCATCAGCAAACAGTGACCTACCCATGTCTAATGTTATATTGGAATAAATGTCATTAATCATAATGGAAGGTTTGGATACCTTTATAACCATCTTCACTTGATTCTTTCTTCTATCAAGGAAATCCATTACACAATTAAACATTTTCCCTCCAATACCCATTAGATGCATTTTGATTAAAAGACCCTCTTTCCACAGCATGTCATATGCTTTTCGACATCAAAGAACTGCTTCCTTATTTAGTACAAACAGGACTACAATAATATGTGAGCCACATGTATGTACATGTTTTCATTTTTGAGAGAATAATGTTTATGCGTGGTTATCGAAAAAACTAAAAATTAAAGTTTTTGAAATAAGGCCACAAAACACATACTAAATATGTGGCAATAAGACTTTTGACTAATGGATGTCGTCGCCTATAGTTTTTTCTTCAAAATTATGTGAAAATAGTCTTGCTTTATCGTTCACATAAAACCATACATTGATTTAAATTGATGTAAAACAGGTTTTGCTTGGAAAGCAGTGGCGGTTCTACATTGAATTACACCCTGGGCGAGACCCCCTTCGAGCGCCCACCCCCCCATAAGAAATTTTTCTTACACCATTGGCAGATCATGTTTTGCTTGTTTTAAGCAAAAACTCAATTTTTATTTATTTCCCCGGAAAACAAGACTTAATATCTTATGTCATTTTACTACTTTAGTAAAATAACGTTATGCATCTTTATTTAGAAATGTTTGATATTTGGACTGGAAACAAGACAAAAATACTAAGTAAGAAAAGCATTTTTTGCAGTGTAATAACTGAACTTGTAACAGTTTTGTTGCAAAGCACAATATTATGGTGAAATTAGATCTCGTGTTTGACTTAAAACCGAATTATTGTTAAGCATAGAAAGAATCATAGCAAAAAGGCTAACAAATAAGAGTTATACCCACCAATTAATATTGCCCCCTTCATTCATGACATGGATACCGTAATCATACAGAGAAAACATAGTTGCATACCTTTATCTTTCGCTCGTTTCTAAATTGGGAACCTGATGGCTTTGACCTTTCTTGTCCATCTCTTATTTGGCACTCGACATCGACAATCAACAGATTTCCCTGATCCCCCCCACACCAACTGTCACTCACGACGAGTCACGACCAGAAGTCAAGACTAAACCAATTCACCTTGGTGGTGGTGACCAAGTAATCGTTTTGTATTACCTATTTTTATTAGCCATTCAGACAATTCAGAAAAACAAAAATGGGCAGGAAATATTGTATTCATAATATTATGAATGAAATGTGCGTTATTTGGAAGAAAGTCGAGGTGTGACTGACTTACCCCCCCCCCCCCCCCCCCCCCCCTGTCCGTTCCATTTGGGAGAGACCCAGAGGTGAACTTTCATCCGCGCCCGCGCCTCCGCGCCCCCTCCCCTTTCCCCTTCTCAAACAAACAGCTTCTGTGCACGGCATCTTCTCAGCAAGCAGGGGCGCCTGCAGCTGCAAGGGGCGCAAATTTGCCAATTCCCCACACAGTGAAATGATAGATAATAGAAAACGTACTCGGTTACTAACGTAACCTCGGTTCTCTCTAGAGAGAGGAACGAGTATTGCGTAGAATACGCTAGGGGAAAATCCTTTTCCACGAGAATACTGAAGCCAAAAAAATTATCCTTTAATTTTGTATTAATGTAAAACGCGTTGCGGCAGCATACAGACATAGGCGAGGCAGCTCGCGCGCCTATTGGCTGGTCTGCTGGCAACTGCTTAAGCCTATCGAGCGAGACCTAGAGTGACGTCAGACCCAATGAGGGCGCTTCGCGCCCTCTGCGTCACGTCCCGCCGAGACGGGCGTGGCTTAGGTCTATAAATACCGCTCGCAGGCATTATTTCTCTGGTTTTTCATAGTCGAAGCAACCAGAGCGCGTGCAGGCATGGCAGGATACGCAGTACTCGTTCCTCTCTCTAGAGAGAACCGAGGTTACGTTAGTAACCGAGTACGTTCTCTTACGAGAGATACTCTCGTACTGCGTAGAATACGCTAGGGGAACCTACTGTAAAACGCCGTGCGTGCTGGGATCTGATACCATAGACTCAAGGGCGACAGCCCGGAGTTCATACAGTACATAATCACCCAGGGGACTCACAGGGAATCCTGGAAGAGAGGGGGGTTAGCCACTATCTTCCTTATAGCAGCATAGAGCAAGGATTGCAATACTCAATAGCTGCATAACTGACAGCGCCAGTTATGAGATTTTGGCCATACTAGACCGACAGTAGTCTGGCCTGTAGTGCGGGAACCTCTAGGTTGTAAAACCTTATAAATGTAGACGGAGAGGCCCAGCCTGCCGCCGTACAAATATCTTGCAAGGCAATCCCACTTGACCATGCCCACGATGAAGCCATGCTTCTCGTGGAGTGCGCTTTGACACCCAGCGGGCACTGCATGCCCTTGGTTGTGTAAGCTAGTTGTGTAAGCTATTGCGTCCACTACCCATCTGGATAGGGTCTGTTTCGAAGCGGCTAGTCCCTTAGAACGCCCGCTGAACGAAACAAAGAGCTGCTCCGTCTGTCTGAAAACAGACGAGCGAGACACATAAGCTCTTAACGCCCTGACTGGGCAAAGGGAGCTTTCGTCCATATTTCCTTCAGTGACCGGCAGGGCAGACAGGGAAATGACCTGTGCTCTGAACGGTGTATTGAGGGATTTAGGAACATAACCGTGCTTAGGTTTGAGTATAACTCTAGAGTCATTCGGCCCAAATTCCATGCACGTCGCGCTTACTGAGAGCGCGTGTAAGTCCCCTATGCGCTTCACTGAAGCGAGAGCCAGAAGAAACGCCGTCTTGAAAGACAGGTGTTTAAGATCAATCTCCTGCAAGGGCTCAAATGGATGACCTTTCATGGCTTCCAGTACCGTAGAAAGGTCCCATATAGGGACTGTGGGAGGTCTGGGAGGATTCAGTCTCTTAGCTCCTCGAAGGAAGCGAATGACTAAATCGTTCCTTCCAATAGACTGGCCGAGCGTGGTCGAAGAGAACACTGCTATGGCCGCTACATAGACTTTGAGCGTGGAAGGGGACCTGCCCTTATCCAACAGCTCCTGTAGGAAGGAGAGAACCTCCGTCACACCGCAATGCAGGGGTGACACACCACGAGCTGTGCACCAGCTAGAGAACACTGACCATTTTGAGGCATAGAGACGTCGCGTAGACGGAGCTCTGGCCTGTGTGATAGTGTTTAACACTCCCTGTGGGAGGTCAGCGGGTACCCGTTGATGGCCCACACATGGAGGGACCACAGCTCTGGGTGAGGATGCCAAATCGAGCCGTTGGCTTGAGAGAGGAGATCCCTCCTCAGAGGCACTGGCCATGGGGCGGTGCTCGCTAACTGCATCACAATTGGGAACCAAGGTTGGCTCATCCAAAGTGGGGCTACAAGCAGCACTGAGCATCCTTCTTCCCTGACCCGTTCTACCACCTGAGTCAGGAGGGAGACGGGGGGAAAAGCGTAGAGAGGACGGCGAGGCCACTCGTGGGTCAGCGCGTCCTTGCTCTTCGAGAAAAATTCTGGACAGTGAGCGTTTTCTTGAGACGCGAACAGGTCTACTTCCGCTCTGCCGAATTTCTTCCACAGCAGCTGGACTGTCTGTGGGTGCAAAGACCATTCTCCTGTCGGAACCTGGTTCCTGGACAGTCTGTCTGGTCCTATATTTAGGAGCCCTGGCACGTGCGCTGCTCTCAGCGAGAGCAGGTTGCTGCGGGCCCATATCAGGAGGCGCCTGGTTAGCCTGTACAGAGTCAGGGACCTGAGGCCGCCCTGGCGATTTATGTAGGACACCACTGAGACGTTGTCTGAACGTATTAGCACGTGGTGTCCCTTTATGAGGGGACAAAAGCGCGTGAGCGCTTTGCTCACTGCCAACATTTCGAGGCAGTTGATATGTAAGAGCTTCTCCTGCTTTGACCATTGGCCAAAAAGCGGTCTGCCCTCGAGCAGCGCTCCCCATCCCGAGGTGGATGCGTCCGTGGACACCACCATCACTCTCGAGGAAGTCCCCAGGCTTACACCTGATTGGTACCAGTCTTTTGCCTCCCAAGGTTTCAAAGCTGCAATGCATGCTTGATTGACCTTGACGCGAAGCCGACCGGAGGCCCACGCTGTGCGTGGTACTCTCTTTCTGAGCCAGAACTGCAGTGGGCGCATGCGCAGAAGGCCCAACTGGAGAACTGAAGATGGTGAGGCCATCAGACCGAGCATCCTTTGAAAGGCTTTGAGAGGGACTATCGCGCCGCAGCGGAACGAGCCGGCTGCGCGCCGAATGTCCAGTGTGCGCTGAGATGACAGGCGTGCTGTCATTAGCAGCGAGTTCAGCTCTATTCCCAGAAAAGATATAATCTGTCTGGGGAAAAGCGAGCTCTTTTCCCAGTTCACTGCGAGACCGAGATTCTCGAGGTGATCGAGTAAAATGGTCCTGTGCTCTACGAGCTCTGAGTGAGATTGGGCTAGAATCAGCCAGTCGTCCAGATAGTTCAGCACTCGTATGCCCCGTAATCTGAGGGGTGCGAGCGCTGCGTCCATGCACTTCGTAAATGTACGGGGTGCCAGGGACAAGCCGAAAGGCAGGACTGTGTACTGATATGCCTGGCCCTCGAAGGTGAATCTCAAAAATCGCCTGTGACGTGACGCTATCTGTATTTGAAAATACGCGTCCTTTAGATCTATTGACACAAACCAGTCCCCCTGGCGGACGTGCGCGAGGATTTTTCTGGTTGTGAGCATCCTGAACTGGCGCTTCATAAGCGCTCTGTTCAGCTGCCGCAGATCTAGTATGGGTCTGAGACCCCCGTCTTTTTTGGGCACCAGGAAGTATCTGCTGTAAAGCCCCCCTTCGCTTTGAGCTTGAGATAGGGGTTCTATAGCCCCTTTGCTCAACAGTTTCAAAATCTCGGCTCGAAGTAGATGAGCTACTTTCGATTCTACCGTGGTCTCGACGCGCGCCATGAAGCGGCGAGGGCGTCGGCGAAACTGCAGCGAATAGCCTTCTTTTATGATGTTCAGCACCCATCTCGAAACCCCGGGAAGCTTTTCCCACGCAGGTGCGCGAGTAGCTAGGGGCTGGATGCGAAGCACGCTCTGATCGGCTCGCGATACAGCGGCTTTTGTGTGCTGTGACATAAGCGTCGCGCTCATGACTTCTGAGGCAGGGGGCGCGCTGATAACAGCGGGCAGAATGCCCGCGCTCGACTCCTCCGCAGTGTTTAGCTGAGAGGAGGAGGGCTGGGCTAGTTTCATGTCTGTGTGTGGGCGTGGGCGCAGAGCAGCGGGCACATACACCACCTTTACAGCATTGCTCGCGTGAGCAGAGCATATGCATACTGGTCCTGTATTTACAGGGACCGTGAGACATGTGGGAAGTAGCGTTTGTGGGCACTGGGTAGTGGGCACTTTTGCTACATTTGTCGATTTTATGTGCGCGGGCCCTGTGTGAAGGGCTGTGCTTGTGTGTAGGAATGGGCACTGAGTAGTGGGCATTTTTTCTACACATGAAACACCGTCGGCCGTGGCCGGGACACCAGAAAATACACTCTTTAAGGGATTTATCTGGGTAGCCGTAAAAACGGCTTTTGTGTGCAGGCAAGCGGGTAATGGAACCGGCTTGTTGGCTGCTAAATACGCTGGACCAGTCACATTTCCTGGAACTGGACGAGCGGCAAGCTTTGGTGGAAGTCCGGCCGCAGCGGGACTTGGACACCGTCGCTTTCCTAGGCGTGCTAGGACGATTTCGGGGCCTCTGGCTTCAACGCAATCTTCTGCCGCGGGCCACGCGGGGCGGGGCGGCGGGGCGGCCGGATGAGCGAGAGCGCGGTCTCGAGCTCTGGGTTTGGCGGCGTTGAGAAGAGGAGGCGGCGGGCGGAGGCTTAGGCTGTGAGCTCTGAGCAGACGGTTTCGCACGGCCTGCTGCAGAACCGGAGCGCTTCGGGAGGAAGTGCTTCATGGCCTGGGTCGCTTTCTGCACCTCAGCGAACCTATCGGCGAAATCTTTGACCAAGGTTCCGAAGAGGCCGGCAGGGGAAAGCGGCGCGTCGAGGAACGCGGTGCGTTCTGACTCAGTCATGTCAGAGAGCGTAAGCCACAGATGTCTCTCAGACACGGTGAGCGAGGCCATGCTCCGTCCAATGGCCTGTGCTGCTGACTTGGTGGCGCGAAGAGCGAAGTCTGTAGCGCTCCTCAAGTCCGGCACACAGATTGCGTCAGGTCCTCTCTCGTCCAGCTGGCGGAGGAGATCGGCCTGGAATATCTGGAGCGTGGCCATGGTGTGCAACGCTGACGCGGCCTGCCCGGCGGCGGAGAAAGCGCGGCGGAGCAGGGCTGACGTCGTGCGGCAGGCTTTTGAGGGCAGCGCCATCTTAGCACGCCGTCCAGCAGAGGGCGGGTATAAGTGCGCTGCAATAGCCTCTTCGACCGGCGGTAGGGAGTGGTAGCCTCTGTTCTTTGCGTCGTCGACAGCGGAGAACGCCAAAGAGACAGAGGATCGTGTCCTGGCCGAAAAAGGGGAGCCCCAAGACTTAGCGACTTCTTCATGAAGCTCAGGAAGAAAAGGCGCTGGCTTGGATGCAGGTGAAACGCGCTCCCCAGGCAGGAAGTAGCCGTCCAGCCGGTTGTGAGCAGGCTGCTCAGGCGTAATCCACTCGAGGCCGAGGCGAAGCGCCCTCATTGGGTCTGACGTCACTCTAGGTCTCGCTCGATAGGCTTAAGCAGTTGCCAGCAGACCAGCCAATAGGCGCGCGAGCTGCCTCGCCTATGTCTGTATGCTGCCGCAACGCGTTTTACATTAATACAAAATTAAAGGATAATTTTTTTGGCTTCAGTATTCTCGTGGAAAAGGATTTTCCCCTAGCGTATTCTACGCAGTACGAGAGTATCTCTCGTAAGAGAACCGCTTCGCGGCGCAGTTTTTTTTTTTTTTTTGCTCGTGCCGGCGGCGCCGCCCCCCCAAAAAATGCCGCCCCGGGCGATTGCCCGGTTCGCCCGTGCCAAAAACCGTTACTGTTGGAAAGCCAATATGCGAGGGGGGCGTGAACGAGGAGTGGTTTACACCTTAGAATACAATGTCCCACCCACTCTGCATAATGATGAGCCATTCACTCAGGTGTGACACAGTGACTGAGCCACAATGCAAGGACAAAAGATATATTTAGAAGAAGACTTATATTGACCATTTAAGATTTTGCTTACATCTATCTTGTAAATATGTTTTGCTATTTTATTAAAACGGTTACAATTACAAGAATAAGTACAATTTCAACAATATTTCAAGTGTACTCTTTCTTTGTAAAAAAAATGATTATAGGCCTACATTTTATCTATGTATTCATTAGTTTGAATATAGCCAACATTGGAACAGCTAACATCTTAGTTGATGACTTTATTTTTGACAAAAATAGTATTTTATATATAGAAATTGCTAAACAAAAGCTTATTTGATGTGGCAGTATATTCTACAGTAAAAACTGTACCCAAATCTAGTCAACAAAATGTTGTCTTTCATATTTCGTCTGATTGTAACGTTGTTTTCATGAAATATTAGGGCATATTGTTAATTTGCAGTTTAATACGTTGCTTATACAAATAGCCTACATTTTATTTCAACATTCAGTCGATTTTTTACTCATCTCAGTATAGCAATACAGTTTGCTAAAACATCATCATTCATTCACACACGCGATTTAAATTTAAACTGTCTTTGCCAGCTGTGGTAAACAGCGCGCATCTCTGCCGTTTATTCATTCATAAACAGAAACCCACGTGAAGAAATTCACGTGAGAAGGAAAAAACTTACTAGTATTCCTCAGCTCGCTCCTCTGAGGGACATTTTCCATTAGTATTATTCCTCACAGCGCTGCAAGACGGTGTAAACAAGTAGCCTAATGATCTAAATAAACTTGTATGTTTTCTCGAGCTGATGGGGGCGTTCACAGGATTGCCTCAGCCATTTGCGTTTGAATAGCGCGTGCTCTCCGTGGGCGGAGTCACATTACATCTGAATTAGCTGTAATGAGGTCGACTGGAATCGCTCTCTTTTAATACAGATTTCACAAGATGAGAATATTTGTTTTTTATATAAATTACTTCATTTAAAAGAAGAGAATTCAAGCTTCATGCCTGTGTGTCTGTATGCCTGTTTGACTGAGTATTCGCTGAGTTATTGTTCATTTTCGGACGCGTTTCAGAATGGACTTCACTGGCAGAGAGAAGGCAGAACTCGCTTCGTGTTTATTTTTCTTTATTTGGCAAAAAGCACAACACTTTGTTTTTATTGTGAGTATACACAAAAATAATACACATTTAACAGAATCGATTGATGTATGAAACTCCTATGGAAAATCAAAGTCAACAGAGTATTTATGAGTTTCTTTTATACTAATAAAAAAAAAAGCGAGCTGGTATCGCCGGCGATACCGTAGACCTCAGGGGGTTAATCTCTCATTTATCATACGCTCCATTATTTAACAAAATGTGTGATGTCAGAGCTATAGGTCTATAATTTCCCGGTTTGCTATCATCCTTGCCTGGCTTTTTATTGGTACAATTATTTATTCTTCCAACTTCCTGGTATACCACCTTCTTCCCATACTTTATTGTATAATAATAATAATTTCTCAAGACTTTCTTCACTTAACTATTTTATTATACAGTAATCCATATCATCTTTACATACATTATTCAAAGTAAACTGATGAGCAATTGATGGTTATGGACGCACAATGTATATATTTGTTGATGGGCCATAGGACGGAGAAATATCTATGTATGGGCCATAGACCGCGTCACAGCGAGTATCTGTTGATGGGCCATATAGACCGCACGCATTTAGTGACACACGCAATGAAAGGATCGTTCGCGAACGACACATCGCTACATTTCAAAAATGTACACCTGTATTCACAAACATCTGTGCATAAGGCAATATTGAAGCATGATAAACAGTGTCATAGGCTGAAACCTATGTTTTTGGTATGTTTTGTCATAGGCCTGAAACCACTGTTTTTGTTTGGAAACAGTGTCATCCAAAACCGAACATTTATATAAAAATATAATGTATTTAGACAGTATCACATATTTTACCAGAGGCTGAAATATATTTGCACTAAATCACATTATATAACCTAAGCAGATATTCGCAAACAAGCTACATTACGCATAAGGCAGTATTTTAGCATTTTAACCAGTGTCATTAGCTAATCAAAACTGAGTGAAATATATTTAATATACAAATATGTTTAAAGAGCAATATCACATTTAAAAAAGTTTACACTTGATCATATACACGAATGTTAGGGATATTGTAAGGCAATCGTTCCTGTAAGATGTCAAAAGCTAGCCAAAACTAGGCAAAATATAGTCTGAAAATTCATATGAGTTCTATATTATCAGAAAAGGAATTATATAACAGTAAAAACTTACTCCGAACTTGTATCCTCGGCGGGATCAATTCGCTCTTGAAAATGCTGTTGTTCGTCGTCCGAGTTGCAATCTTCCTCTGAGGAAAAGGTGAATTCTTCCTCGCTGTCCAGAATCATCTGAAGGGCGTCTTTACCGGAGTAACGTGCCATCCTCTCTAAACACAATGAACTCTCAGCGAATCTGACGAAGAAGCTTCGTGTTTTTATGGCATTGATCGGGGGGCATGTGCGATGCAAATAGATCACCTAAACTATTTACCATGTGAATAGCGCCGGGGGCGTGGCGGCCTCAGCTCATTAAAGATAATGAAGGGAGAACGAAAAAATGGTACCTCTCCTTGCTTTCAAACGGACTACATAAGCTGAGAATATTTGTTTTTTATATATAAATTACTTATTAATTCAAGCTTCATAAAGACATACCTCACGTGTCTGTGTGAGAAGTATTCGCTGAGTTACAGTTCATTTTCGGACGCGTTTCAGAATGGACTTCACTGACAGAGAGAAGGCAGAACTCGCATCATGTTTATTTTTCTTTATTTGGCGAAAAGCACAACACTTTGTTTTTATTGTGAGTATACACAAAAAAAATATACACTTAACAGGATCGAATGATGTATAACACAAGTATGTAAGATCAAAATCAACAGAGTATTTTGAGTCTCTTTTGCACTGATAAGGAAAAAAACGAGCCTATCGCGCCGGCGCGACAGCCGACCTCAGGGGGTTAAATATTGAAATGTCAATCTCAACCAAAATTATGGTTTGGATCAAAACTCAACATTGTATCAATGTCAACATGCTACCTGGGCATAGAAATAAAAAAAGTATAAATAAAATAAATAAATAACAGTTTTTTCTTATATCAAACAATACGTGCAAGTGAAACCATAATCAAAGTACTTTCTCAGTATTCAAAGTGCAAACAGAGACCAGAGCCACAACTACACAGTCCAGAGATAGGTTTAATATTAGGAGACAGGCTATAGTATGCAGGCTAATTTGCCACATCAGGGAGGTCGTGTTTTACTTTTGCTTTCGAATTCGCGATTGCACATACTCTGTGTATAGGAAACCGGCGGTGCTGAGTGCGCATTCTACAAGATTAGGCATTCGGCAGACATTTAGGCTCTGCTATGCAATGAATCCTCCGCCATCGTCACGCGATCAGTGAACTATGATTCCTGCTGCACTGTGTTCGACTGCAACTCGTACTGGATGAGCAGAGCAGACATTTACAATAGATTACAATGGTTTTATTTTGATAAAAACAGCAAAACGACAGCGGGCACCATAATGTAATGTGAATGTAGCGATGGAAAAATTCTATGCTAATTTCACCATCACGCTCCGCCATGGCAAAATAGCTAGACAGCTTTTCATCTGATGAGAAATCTCGTCACATTTTAATATCGCGAGATCTCGTGGCATGAGATCTTGTCACACCCCTAATAATAAGTTACAATACTTCATTATTTACTTCATGTGGCACATATGGTGGCTACATGGGCAATGTTAGGATCATGAGAGTACATATGCCATTAACAAAGTGAATGATGTTTTTTTTTGTACTTCAATTTAAAAAATAATAATATGAGTTGGTATGTTCTTGTCTAAGGCAAAAGGCACATGTGACGAATATGCACAGGGAAGCCCAGAGAGTTCAATCAGCCCTTTGAGTTCTTCACTGCCATCGATGACTCCTTCTCCTGCAGCTCTACCCGCCAGTCCTGTGACTGAAGGCGAGTATGTCCAAGACATACATAAGAACCATGATACATAACCCATCACACTCATATTTGCAGCATTTTTCTGATTACTAAGGATTCATTTGCATGATCTTTAGGGTCTTACAGCTAGAATAGTAGTGTATGTCATTGTTTTTGTGCATTTTGCATGCAGAGCTTAAATACTATTTTGTTGTCCTTCATGGTCTTGTGCTTGCATCGCTCTGTGCAACGACAGTCTCTTTCCTCCACAGATTACACCAAACTTCTCTTTCACCATCATGGCAATGGTGAGTCAGTTAATGGCTTTGTGTTTCTTGGCTGTTAATCATTCATAATAAGCAAATTTCAGCACTTTTTGGAGTCTGAAATCAAGTGGAAAGAGTTTGGCATGATCATAGTTTGCATTGAGTCTGCATCCCAACATATTTTTTTTGTTTATTTCTTGTATATTTATATTATAATAGTGACTGATCACAGCTCAACTGACTCTGCTGTGGACCACAGTCCAATCCAATCTTGAATTAGATATACTTTTCTTAGCCCACTTGTCAGAGTTTTTGCTTTGTAATGTTTTAGTTTGACCACTAGAGGTCCCTATAGAACTCTCATGTCTAATATTGTGCCTTTTGTGATCAGTGCTATTGTTTTCACATGTGCCTAGTTCTGTGCTGTGTATTAAGCTGGTCTGTTTCTCTGTATCTTCCCTTGGTTATTGATGTTCCTGAGCCAGTTACTGCTGTAAGTCTGCTCTTGCTCCTGCTCCAAGAAGTTTCTTTTGTGCCTTCTGGATTGTTTCCCTGAGTTTATTTTTGCTGTTTTAAGAACCTTTTTTCCTTGAGTTTGTGTTGTAGAGATTGTTGTTAGTGATGGCAAAATGAGGCTTCCTGAACCACTGAGACCTCGCAGCCCATTGCTTCACCCAAAGGTTCATTACTCGAAGCTTCATTCAGCATTGCTCACTAGTGACACCTAGCTAGTGCAAAGAAATAGCAGACAAATTAATTAATTTTGAACCAGTGACCTAAGCAGACATTTGTCCATTGCCTGGGTATAAAATAAAATATGTATCTTTCTCTGTCTGAATTTACTTGTGCAGAGACAACTGTCACACACACACAATTAATTAATTATTCATAATTAGTGACAGTATGAACAGCAAAAGTGACACTGTGTTGAGTGCAGTGCTTATGGTGGAGGGAGTGTAATAAAGTAAACTGCAACAGAATAGTGTAAGAATAACGACTCGGGGTAAATGTGAATTAGCTCAAGAATATAGGGAATATTAATATTTATGACTCATGGTCATAATTCATAAGTCGCATGTACATTTATTTTATCAATTATCGAGATTACCTTGTTCTGTACTGTCTGATCATTACAGTTAAGAAGGGGTTATCTCTTTTCAAACTCCAAGAAAGTTTTATCTTCTGGCCGCGAATATCAAACTTTCTGAGTTTATGAATTAAAACTACTCAAGGTAGTCAATATCGAGCTTGTAGCTTAGATCTTTTAAAATTTCATTGACTTTATAAGGTGGGTTTTCAAACACAGAGACAATTAAAAGTATAAATGGGTTTATTAATAAAATGGCACACACTAGAGATTATATAAACTACAAACATAAACGTACGTAAAAATGCAAACAAACATTTAACCGAACAAAGACATAAAATGAAAGAAAGAAAGATATAGAGGGAAGATAGAGGGTAACTTAGTCCACAGACCTAAGTCCTAGACACCTGGAACAGCTTTTATAGGAATCAATATACTTGCGAGTTGTGGTACTCTTTCAGTGTGATGCTGAAAAGGGGACGCGCGCGTGCGCGTGTCCGGCTGGTTTGCGTCTAGCTTTGTCTTCTGGGTCGTTTCGCAAAACGATGTAAAGGCTCACTTGAATTTAACGTTACCGAGAAAGTTCAGATTCGTCTCCCGGGATGGGAGAGGCTGGAAATCTTAGTTGCAAAGACCGGCTGTTACGACTCGAACATGGGTTCGTTCGATGGAGAAGGCCAGGGCCTCCTTCAGATGTTCCTTGGAGAAGCGCTGCGCCGGGGAGGAGGGTCCAGAGAAGTTGGATGAGTTGAGAGGAAGAGAGCGAAGAGAAGAGAGCGAGCGTCTGCTTGTGTTTTGGTTTTAAAGCAGCGCGGGGTAACGCCCTGTTTGATGACGGGACCCAATGGAATCTTTCGGTTCTGAGGCGGGAGCGTTTCATTGTTTGTGAAGGAACGCCTCTTCTGATCGTACCCAGAAAAATGCATTAAAACTTTAATACCACATTATGTATAGAAATATAAACATTTGTGCGGAATATAGTTTATATTTCTGTATAAAGAAGCTCAGTACGATCCGTAGGATATCATACCCGACATTAATATCAGTTAATGAAACAGATACATCTCAAATGTATCAACACACGTGTCCATTACATCTGCAGAGGTGCATAAATATCTCAGTTTATCCCATCACAACCCATAGACAAGAAAACTACATAAAAACATTTCATGCGTGTGTGTAACTTGTATTTTAGGAGTTTCAGAGTGGTTTGGTGTGTGTGTGATTCAGAGCGGGTTTTCTGTTGAGATCGGAATGTCAGTAATGTCTTTGAAGCTCACACTGTCGAGAGGGGGGAAGCGAGTCGTAAACGGGGGTTCAGTTACAGAGTTTGCCAAGTCTGTGGGACTTAGAAAGTGTTTTCACTTTTAATTAGTATATAAATTAAAAGTCAATTTTTACCCATCGAGCCATAGTCGTTACAATAGTCTGGGGTGGGAAAAGTTAAAAATAGTTTCTGTGGGGTTTTGTGCAGTGAACTGTTACTAGTTTTAGTGCAGTGTTGTGCTTATGGGACTGTGGAATTTTTTCAAGTGTGTTGGGGTTTAGACAATTCCTCTTCTTGGACAAAACCTCTCCAGCCACAGAGGATGCAGGGGAACATAAAAATGCCAGTGCCAGCTGGTATAAATGAGGACACTGATGCTTCTGTTGAGCCCAGACAGGGGAGGATTTCCTCTTTCTTGCTGGCTCCATTACCAGGAAAATGGAAGAGGTCACAAAAAGCAAACAAATCAAAAAGGGCAATCCAAATCAAAAAGCAGTCCAGTCCAGATCCCAAAATCCAAAGCAATCCAAATAATCTTATCTAACTAATATAAAAAGTGTAAGCGCATTAGGTATTACATTAACATTAGCTCAAATGATATATAGGGAATTTGAATAATTAATCAGGAATATGATTAATATATATATCGCATATTACAGTTACATTAAATTATCGAAGCTGAAAATAGATCGATTGTATATATGAATGATTACCACAACAGGTTATGGTTCGTCATTAATATATCAATAGTCTTTTACAGATCAATTGTATGAGATAACCTTTAATGGAATTAATTTAGTTATCGAACAATCTGTTTGTCCAGCAAACAGCCGTAAGATTAACTTATCAACTTCTCAATAAAGTTATCACTTCCTATAATTTCAGAAAAAATAGTTTCTGGCCATGGAAACTATTCTCCTGTCCTTATAAAATTTAGGTTACTGAAAAGTAACAAATTGGAAAAAAAATTATAGCTAAGATCAAACATTTCATTGACTTCGTAATGTGAGCATTTAGACAGAAACAATCAGGAATATATTGTTTTCATAAATGGAACTACGAGTATAAAAACACTACAATTTACACGAGTATGCATACACAAAATACAGAACACATGAACAATACAAGATACGAATAACGAAAATGGGAGAGAAAGAGAGAGATCAGAAGATGAGAGAGGGAGAGAGGATGAGCGAGAGAAAGTGAAAGCAAAAATGTCAGGATGACACTTTTCACAGTCAACTCGTGAGAGACACCAAGCAATCAAATCACCTTAAGCAGGGGCAGACAACCTTAAAAGCATTAAAAGCTCGATTAAGCTTATACTTGCATATAGTCTGTTGTGTTGCTGAGGAAAGCAGAGCCGTGCGTGTGTTTCCTTAAGAGCGGGGCGTATATGAAAATAAAACTTAGTAAAGAAAAGAAAGGAAAGGTCGGGAGTGACGCGGAGGTGCTCGTCCGAAGACGGTGGCCAAAGCCCGTCCGAAGTTGGTGTTTTCCCGAAGTTTTACAGAAGAGGCGCGAGAAACGGGCAAGTTCCGTCTTTTGAGGGAATCCCGTCCACGCCCCTTTTTGCGGGGAGGGCAAATCATCTCCCGAGATTTTCGAGCGGGAAGAAGTTCCTTTGTCCTGTGGGCAACGCCCACTGGAATGAGTCATGAGGAGATTGGGTTGAGCCGTTCGGCTCCAGAAATATGAAATGTGTTAAACAATGCACATTACTGCATTCTGCTATCGGAATTCGACTCCGTTAGATTGAGAGAATTACAGAGATGTCAAACACATGAAGATTATAGGAATACAAAGTTACATAAGATATGCATATTATAAGCATTTTAAAGTTTGATTAAAGGGATACTCCACCGAAAAATGAAAATTCTGTCATCATATACTCACCCTCATGTTGTTTCAAACCTGTATGAATTTCTTTCTTTTGCTGAACAGAAAGGAAGATATCTAGAAGAATGTCAGTAACCAGACAGTTTTAGATACCATTGACTTCCATAGTATATTTTTTTCCTACTATGGAAGTCAATGGTATCTAAAACTGTCTGGTTACTCATATTCTTCTAGATATCTTCCTTTCTGTTCAGCAGAAGAAAGAAATTCATACAGGTTTGAAACAACATGAGGGTGAGTATATGATGACAGAATTTTCATTTTTCTCGAATCGCGGCTTCATCTGGCACGCCCATTTTTTGTCGACACAAGCTCCGACGCCTCGGTTCAAATGTCACATCACTAATTGTTGTTTCTCCTTTTGGATTTTTGTATCCTTTTTGGTCAGGATATTCTTCTGTTTTGTGGTTGCCTTAAAGTGCCCTTTTCCTTTTTAAAATAAACTATTTTGATTTAACGTAAAGAGAGCGTCTGACAATTGAGTTCAACACCTTCCAGTGGCTCAGTGGTGGAAAGTAAGACTTTTGCGTCTGAGACCCGAGTTTGAGTCCCGGAGAATAACCAAGCCACCACAATGAACCTAGAGACGCCTAATTCTCAAGAACTTTGGCCACAGTTGCTCAGCATGAGTCCACAGTCCAACGCCACAAGACAGCTGAGTCAGAGACAGAGTCTTTGATGGCTAAACACTCACATGTGCTGCCTCTATACCCCTTCTGGATTCTCGAATGCTCTCTCCTTTGGCTGAACCTTGCACTGCTTCACCTTCCAACTCTGGGTTGTTCCTTCCCATCACATTCACTTGGGGAGACAAGAAACGCCAACTCCAGGCCTTGCTTAATTCCTGTGCAGCCGGGAACTTCATGGATATTTCCCTGGCCAAAAGTCTCCAGATCCCTTTTAACCCTCTAGGGTCTGAGGTGTTTTTGGGGTCCTTGAGATGTTTTGACATGCTCTGACATTTGTGCTTTTTTCAGTTGCTTATAAACATATCAATGGCAAAGGTGTAATTACACTCTATAGCCCCTTTCACACAGAGATTCCGGAAAATACACGGATAAAGTGACCCGGGATTTGACCCGGGTTCGTTTGATTTTGGTTCATTCACACTGCCAGTGATTTTCCGGAATCAGAGAGTGCGTTCACACACAACCCGTAAAAATGCCGTAAAGACACGTGACATCGATGTGACTTGTAATCTCAGCAGTGTCTTAAGATTACTTATGAGCTGCGATCATAGACAGTATAAGAAGATCTCTCTCTCGAGAAACCACGCTTGTGCATTTTTTCTCTGATTCGATCATAAACTTGCGCATTATGTACCGTTTCACAGCTGGCGAACGATCCCGGCTTCAGCGTCATCACTACGACACGGCATTATTACGGCTTTTGTTCACACAGCGCGCGTTCCGGGACTGAACACGGCAATGTTACTAGGTCCCGACCCGGCATCGATCCCGGCATAAATCCCGGGTCGAGTTTGCGTTCACACAGAAGGCGCTCTGGCAATTTGCCGGCAATTTCCCGGGTTCAAAGCGCTGTGTGAAAGGGGCTTATTTAGCACAAACAGGGCTACCATAATATGTGAGCAACATGTATGTACATGTTTGTATTTTTGAGAGAATAATGTTTATGCATGGTTATTGAAATAACTAAAAATTAAAGTTTCTGAAATAAGGCCACAAAACACATACTAAATATGTGTCCACAAGACTTTTGAATAATGGGTGTTGTCGCTTAGAGTTTTTTTCTTCAAAATGGTCTGAAAATCATCCTGCCTAATCATTCACATAAAACAATACATTGATTTAAACTTTGTAAGACACGTTTTGTATGGAAAGGCAATATGCGTGTGGGCGTGATTCACACCTGGGAAGACAACGACCCACATAATGAGCTGCATAATGAGCCTCATAATGAGCCTTTCATTCAGGTGTGTCACTGAGAGTACCACAAGTAAAAAATGTGAGGACTTATTTTGTATGCATGCAAATTGCATAATATCCATGGTAAACATTTCTAGTAACTATGCAGTTAATTCTCATACTGTATTTTCAGAATGTTTTGGAATATATCCTCTCTCCAAATGTGACACTAATAAAAAAAACTATAATAAATAATTTAATGAGAAGGTTTATATTGACCTATTAAGATATTGCTTACATCTACCTTGTAAATATATGTTTTGCTTTTTTTATTAAACAGTTTTCACATATAAATCAACAACAATTACAATTTTAACAATATTTCAAGTGTAATCTTTCTTTTTTAAAAGTATACATCGATTTTATCATACGTATTTCAAAGTTAAGGATCCATTAGTTTGAATATTGGAACAAACACTATAATAACATCTTAGTTGATAATTCAATATACCTATTTTTAACAAAACATCACATACTATATATTTAACATATGAGCAGAAATATTTGCATATAAATGTTAATTTGCAGTTTAATACGTTGCTTATACAAAGAAATTTCAGTGTTTCCCCTATACATTTTTCCAGCAGCGGTGCTGTTACATGCCGGAGGTTGTTACCAAGCCGCTCACAGGGATTTATTTTTATTTTTTATTACCCCTTAAAACCATGATTTCTGGCAAGTTTTGTGGATAGAAATGGATATTTTGAGACATGATTATTGCAGCACGTACCTTGAACCGGTCACAAACAGGATTAGGACAGGATTATTGTTATTTGTTTTTCTTTTGTGTTAATTTTCAGATGTAAGGTAGAAATTGATAGTGGAAAAATTTAACTCTTTCCTCCCTCACCTGCACTACTGATCTTTTTTTCTGTAACACACTTTAGCACTTAGATACATCATCATGTAACCAGTACTTTCATTTATGTTATCCAGTGGTGGAGGAAGTACTGAATCTCAGTACTTAAGTAAAAGTACAAATAACCAGAGACATATCTACTTTAGTAAAAGTAGAAGTACCACAATGAAAACCCTACTTAAGTAAAAAGTAAAAAGTACCTGATTTTAAATGTACTTTAAGTATTAAAAGTAAAAGTACTTGCATAACAATTTATTCTCTTAATGTCTATATTCTAATAATTAGGGCTGTAACAATATGAATCCGAAATCGCTACACTCAGATCTACGAACCTGTGTCGCGGTGTGAGAAGGGAGAAGGCAGAATCGCGACACACCCCTTTTTTGAAGTTAACATTATACAATACGTAGACCTACACCACAAAACTAGTTGAGGATAAATTATTTAATATTTGGCAATTCCATCGTTATAAACGGGACATTTGCAGTAAAAACTTGAAATATTAATTCTCAGAAAATGCATTTAATACATATTGAAAAATATCAGTATGCGTTTTATATTTAATGGGAAATCTAGGCTACACATGCGTTACGGGACACAAACAATATTTAACTTTTAGGTAGAAAAATATTTTTTTGTAATTCTGTGAATTACACTGCGCAAACCAAAAGTAATACCCACCGGATGAAGGGTTGGCTCTCCACAGAACATAACATATTCATTTTATTTTATTTTTCGTGTTCCCATTTATGAGGAAAAAACAATGTTACAGACGTGACCGCTCTGAAAGGCACTAAAAGACTGCTTTAAAACTTTCACTGAGACCTCAAACAGAAAGCACAAAGCCTTTTTTAAATTTGAATTTCGTTTTGTATTAATTGTATCTCAATTTTAATCAATGTTTCATCAAACAATTGCCAGGATTTAATAAATAAGTAGAAAATAGATAATCACGACACGTAGGCGCTGGCGAGTGAACTGGAGCTCGTCTCATAAATGAACCGAAACTCAGCGTATAAGGTATCCTACTTGCCTCACAGACCTGATAAATATATCTTTAGACAGCTTTAAATGTGTACTTTTAAACAGAACAATTCAAAACGAAAGAAAACCGACTGCTCTCTGCTTATAATCCGTATGAAATGCGCATTTCTCTCTGGCGCGTTCACTACTGCGAAGATCGCGTATCAGTATCGTCAACCGCATCTTTGCAGCCGACACAGAAAACACTTGTTTATTAATAAACAATTAAAATGTCTTCTTGCTATATTTGACATATTCATTACTTTTGCTGGTTCTTTGTGACAGCTTTTAGGTGCTTTATTGTTAGCGCCACCAACGCGATCAGCACCGAAAACATGGAGATTTTTTTCAATCCCTGTTTTGGCAGGGAAAAACTGATCCGAAAATGTAACGAAACGTTGTAGAAATGTAGTGGAGTAGAAAGTATAATAATTGCTGCAAAAAGTAACGAAGTAAAAGTCAAAAGTATGCACTATTGATTCTACTTAAATAAAGTACAGATACGTGAAAAATTTACTTAAGTAAAGTAACGAAGTATTTGTACTTCGTTACATTCCACCACTGATGTTATCCCGTAGACATTTTGAACATTAAAATCCAAATGAAACTTTTCATTAGTTTAAAAGGTGACTAGCTTGCATAGCCTATTTTACTTCACTAACTTCCAGGGAAGTGCAAAGAGTTCATCAGGGGCAGGGGCTCAAATGTAAGAAAGGGGCAATAAGTAAAACAAATATATATATATATATATATATATATATATTATGGCTGGGAATCGATAAAAAATTACTAATTAATCGCACAATGTGCTGTGATTAACCCTCTAGGCGCCACGGTCGAGTTTACTTGACAAGATGCGGCACTGAATAAAACGGCCGATTTTGTCAAATAGGGTGTTAAATTTCGTTCGACCTCCCCTCCACTAGATGGCAGACATGTTATACTTCATCCCCGACTCAAAAAAACGTCATGCTTCCATACAAAATCTACGAGCTAGAACGCATTGAATCAGTGCGAACAAAAGCGGAGCTAGTGCAAGAGTGAGCCATTTTATCAGAGCAATATTGTCAACGTCAGCGAGTATTTGCATTAGATTATTATTATTATTATTATATAATGACATCAATAAAGCTTACCCGCAATGAAGTATAGGGTTTTTCATTCGCGGACCCTGATTCTGAAGGGGAATATCTGTCACAGTGTCTGTTTGTGTATCACTGGTGTTCACTAGAGGTCCTCGTCTCCATAGTGTCATCCCATTCATGAACTGCATTCCCCACAATCCTTGTCAGTACCAATTACTGTTCATTGCACTCAGCTGTTCCCTGTCATCATTGTACCCAGCTGTTCCCTGTTATTCATTGTTAGTTCTTGTTATATATACCCTGCCTGTATAGTGTTTGTCACGGATTCCTTGTATTATATCACGCCACTTCCGTTCCCTGTGTTTCCTGTTTATGTTCGTGTTTCTTGGATTGATTATTTGGATTTTGACCTCTGCCTGGACTGGATACGATTTTGGATTTGCCCAATAAAATAATCTTTACTGCATTTGGATCTTCCCTTTTCCCTTTCCTTGGTGTGTGGATCGTGACAGAAGGAATCCGTCACTACAAGATCCAGCAGTATGGATTCTCGTGGGTTTTCCCCAACCACGAAGACAGAGGGGAGGCAGCAGAGGGGGAATTCGCCAGTTGAGGAGGTGCCTCTTCGAATGAACATTTTTCAGTGTCTGGCGTTATGGGCACGCCAGACGGAGGAGGCCAAGGCGGTCAAGTCCCCCGAGCAGCCTTCCACATGGGACAGAGAGACTTTTAGGGGAACCCGTCTGGTCAAGTTTAGGGGAACTCGTGGGGGACGTAGGGGAGGAGATACTAGAGGTGAGCACCGACAGCATTCTCCAGTTCGGTCATTCTCTGACCATGGGCCGGTGAGGTTCAGCCCAGAGCGTCCTTCACTCCCAGTTCCGGTGGTCCCAGTTCTGGTGGTCCCAGTTCCGGTGGTCTCGAGTCCGGTGGTCCGGAGGCGGAGGAGGAGGAAGACTTCCTGCCTCCCCAATGGCCCGGAGGCCGTCCCCTCCGAGCAGCCCGCTGTCGTCCCGGAGGCCGTCCCCTCCGAGCAGCCCGCTGTCGTCCCTGAGATCGTCTCGGAGCCGCCCACCATCAGTCCTGCCACGGCCAAGAGAGTGGTCTTCCTTTTTTATGCAGTGGCGGTACTGCAGGCGTGGAGGAAGCACAGGACGTCTACCGATCCAGAGACTGTTCCTGAGCCTGTGTCTTCGGACAAGATGGCCGCCGCCGAGCCTGTTCACGTCACGCCTGCTGAGCCTGGGTCTTCGGACAAGATGGCCGCCGCCGAGAGTGTTCACGTCACGTCTGCCGAGCCTGTGTCTTCCGACAAGATGGTCGCTGCCGAGCCTGTTCACGTCACGCCTGCCGAGCCACTGTCTTTGGACAAGATGGCCGCCGCCGAGCCTGTTCATGTCACACCTGCCGAGCCTGGGTCTTCGGACAAGATGGCCGCCGCCGAGAGTGTTCACGTCACGTCTGCCGGGCCTGTGTCTTCGGACAAGATGGCCGCCACAGAGACTGTTCACGTCACGTCTGCCGAGCCTGTGTCTTCGGACAAGATGGCCGCCGCCGAGCCGGTGGTGTCTGTTCCGGAGCCGGTGGTGTCTGTTCCTGAGCCTGAGCCGGTGGTGTCTGTTCCTGAGCCTGAGCCGGTGGTGTCTGTTCCTGAGCCTGAGCCGGTGGTGTCTGTTCCTGAGCCTGAGCCGGTGGTGTCTGTTCTTGAGCCTGAGCCGGTGGTGTCTGTTCCTGTGCCTGAGCCGGTGTCTGTGTCTGTTACTGAGCCGGTGTCTGTTGCTGTTCCTGAGCCTGTGTCTGTTCCTGAGCCGGTGCCTGTTCCTGAGCGGGTGCCTGTTTCTGTTCCGTGCCATGTGCCATGGCCGCCCGAGGGGTTGTCTCCACCATGGCCGCCTGAAGTGTCGTCTCTGCCCTGGCCGCCCGATGGACTGTCTGCTCCGCCCTGGCCACCTGAGTGGAAGTCTCCACCGTGGCCGCCCGAGGGGTCGTCTCCACCATGGCCACCTGAAGGGTCGTCTCCGCCCTGGCCGCCAGATGGACTGTCTGCTCCGCCCTGGCCGCCTGAAGGGTCGTCTCCGCCCTGGCCGGCCGATGGACTGTCTGCTCCGCCCTGGCCGCCTGAAGGGTCGTCTCCGTCCTGGCCGCCCGACAAGTCTGTTTTGCCCTGGCCGTCGGCTAAGCCGTCAACCCTTGTCCTTGTTCCCCTTCATGGACCTGGCCCTCCATCCCTCCCCCTGATCCTCCACCATTCCACCTCCCGCTTGGACTCTTGTTTTGTCTGTTGTCACGTCTTGGAGCGTCTGGTAGCCGCTCCGTTGAGGGGGGGTTATGTCACAGTGTCTGTTTGTGTATCACTGGTGTTCACTAGAGGTCCTCGTCTCCATGGTGTCATCCCATTCATGAACTGCATTCCCCACAATCCTTGTCAGTACCAATCACTGTTCATTGCACTCAGCTGTTCCCTGTCATCATTGTACCCAGCTGTTCCCTGTTATTCATTGTTAGTTCTTGTTATATATACCCTGCCTGTATAGTGTTTGTCACGGATTCCTTGTATTATATCACGCCACTTCCGTTCCCTGTGTTTCCTGTTTATGTTCGTGTTTCTTGGATTGATTATTTGGATTTTGACCTCTGCCTGGACTGGATACGATTTTGGATTTGCCCAATAAAATAATCTTTACTGCATTTGGATCTTCCCTTTTCCCTTTCCTTGGTGTGTGGATCGTGACAATATCTGCCTTCAGAAGATGACGGTGATTCTGAAAGTGAAAGTGTAGCCCTACACCAAGCACAAACGGTGAATCCTTTGCCCAATGTAACTTTAGATGGTCCTTTTCCCAATGTCAGTGTTGGGAACAATGTTTCCCGGGGTCGGAGTGTTCATCGCGAAGTTAGCAGGCGTGTTAGTGTTGTGGGGAACGAGGCGAGAGATTTTTACCGCGCTATCCATGGATCGCGGCGGCGACAGTATTGTGGTGGAGACTTTGTCTAATGCCACTGGGTATGTTAGACGAGGTCGAAGTATTCATAGGACAGTTAGGGGGCAACGTGGAGGCAGGGTGGGGAGTCGCAATGACAGTAGTCCGAGCTGTGCACACTGCGCGAGGCAGATCTGGTCGCGCCCGCGCTGCTCGTAGCAGGAGCAGAGGCGGTGTGACACGGGGCAGAGGGGCTATTATGCATGGGCGTCGGAACCATTGTATACGGGTGGGACAAGACCCACCCACTTTTTAAGACCAATGATATTGGACCCATTTACTTTTACCATCTCTGATTCAGCGCATTTGTCTGTTCACTCTTCAGAGTGCCGTCAGTCAAATCCATTCCACTTGAGGAATTCCCTAATAAATTAAACTCCATTTCCGCTGAATCGCTACATTACATTTCTCAATGAGCCGCAACTGACTAAAGTAACCGCCCGTTGTACCCTTCCAGTCAAATATTGCGTTGCAAACATCAATAACAGCTTTAAGTTGTCATTGCTGCTGGCAAATGTCCATGGTATTAGCCGGATAATCCACGGATAGCTGTGCATTTAATGCACGACGTGGAGGCAAAGAACCGCCCGACGTGAAGTGGAGTTTAGTTTACTTGTTTTAATTAAAAGGCACCAGAATACATGAAATGGTATTTACTCCAGTAACATTTTTCTGGGGGAGGACCCACCCACTTTTTTTTTTCTTCCGACGCCCATGCTATTATGCATAGTTTATCGCAAGCTGATGGGAATGCCGGCTTTGAGTACTTGGCCAATGAGGATGAGTACAAAAGTTGGATCACACACTTTGATCAGCCAGTGGGATATCTGGGAGAAAGAGAACTCTCCAGATTTTCTATCACTCTTTCTCTTTCTCATTTGTGTTGTGCCTTGCAATGAGAGGTACCACACCATGAAACACTACAATAAATGTCACCTGGATGGATAGGGAGTCATTATCTCTACAGCAAAAGGCCTGCTACATAATTTTTATTTATTTGTGTCTGCCATTTATTAGTAATGATTTACACTGTTGATTTACTATCTATTTCCCTGACCATTTAGTAGTGTACAGTGTGTTCTTTTTTGTGTGTTCATGTCCTTGTGATGTGTGAGTCTTTGTCAGCAAAAAAAAAAAAAAAAAAAAACATCAACAAAAACCGCTACATGCATTCGGTTTGTTTATACCATTTATTAGTAATGATTTACACAGTTTTTTTACTACTTACTATTTACCTGAGCATTCAGTATTGTGCAATATAGCATACAGAAGGTGAGGGATATTTTGGGGGGAAAGAAGTGCTGCATTTTATAATTTAAACATGTGACTTTTCATGAAAATTCTATAATCCAAGATGGGTTATGCTGATGTCATAATATGCAAATTAGATGGGAAAATGTAATCCCTACATAAACTTTGGGTCATCCTTAATATTTCTCTAATTTACAGAAAGTCTCTATCTTTTATCACTTTTATGATATAGCCTTTTGAAATTAAGAAGTCAAAATCAGACGTTTTAGGAAAAAACCTCTGGCGCCTAAAGGGTTAATCGCAATTAATCGCATTTCTCCCAAACTTGTAATCAACCATATTTAAATGTAGAATCACTAATTAAATTAAACAACACACAAAAAAGGGGAAAAAAGAAAAATGTCCACACAAATTGGACAGAAAATAGCCCTATATTAAAATATAAAACAATATATTATTCTTCATTAAGTTCTATGCAACTTTAACAGATTTATTTGTTGACTAATTATCAAAATAAAAGTATAGTCATACAAAGCTATTATTACCAGAGCATGTGATCAGAGCAGGTCATTTTACCATTGTTGCCCAGCATGGCTATACCAGCTCAGCAAACAGAAGTCTACTACTGAGAAATTTCACGTTATTTGAGCGGACTTTGCTTTTCCAGTGTATGATCGGTAGCCAACATGATTGGAGCGTTTGGGCCGTTAAGAAGCAGAACGCGCAGTGCAAAGACGGAGCAGAACATTGAGCAGAGAACTTTGTCGCGTCGCTGGACACGCCCCATCCAGTCCCCAACGGTCACTGTCGCGCGTGTTGCCGGAAGTCGCCCGCTCCCCATTGAAATAAATGGTATTGTGTTCCTTTGTCGCTTGGAGTGTGAACGGGGCTTCACGCGGACACACACGCACGGAGAGCGCGGCGCAAACATGGAGCGGAAGACCCGCACGTGAAGTTACTAAACAAGCTGCGCGAGAATGAAACCTGATCGCCGAACACGGAGGGGCGGGACGGCATATTTTCCATAGACAGTAAAAAAAAAATGGACACAGCGACCCCATAGACTTCAACGGAGAAAAGTTTGTACCTTATTCTCCTTTCCACAAGCACTTGCTCGCTCTCCCATGGCGTCTGTCATTGCTATGCAACCATGTAGAGAGGTGCGCCTGAGAAAACGAGCGCGCCGCGTCGCTTCTATATGAGTGCGCTTGCCGCGCGCCCACATTTGAAATATTTGCATGTGAACGTGAATGTGAAGTGAACGGCCCCTTATGGCAACGTGACATTAGCCTAATAAAAAATATTTCCATTTGCTCTTTCCTCCTTTGTCAACAAGTGGATTCAGAGCCATCACATTAGCAGCGCCGCCGGTCGCCATGGTGTTTCAGTGTTTTTAGGTGTGTAAGTGAATGTCTTGATATTACTGCGCCGCTGCTTAATACATTGTAGGGGAAACACTGCATTTTATTTCAACATAGTTCAGTCGATTTTTACTCATCTCAGTATAGCAATATAGTTTGGTAAAAGCTAAACTAGTAGATGTGTTCATGTAAACACGCGCGCTCTCCGTGGGCGGGGTCACATTAAAACTTAATGAGCTACAATGAGCTGAGATGAGAACGGCTGACATCTCTCTCTTTTCATACAGATTACATAAACTGAGAATATTTGTTTTTTATATAAATTACTTAATTTAAAAGAAGAGAATTCAAGCTTCATGTCTGTGTGTCTGTATGCCTGTTTGACTGAGTATTCGCTGAGTTATAGTTCATTTTCGGACGCGTTTCAGATTGGACTTCACTGACAGAGAGAAGGCAGAACTCGCATTTTTCTTTATTTGGCAAAAAGCACAACGATTTGTTTTTATTGTGAGTATACACAATAATAATGGACACTTAACAGGATCGAATGATGTATAACACTTGTATGTAAGATCAAAATCGACAGAGTATTTTGAGTCTCTTTTGCACTGATAAGAAAAAAAGCGAGCAGATCACGCCGGCGTGATTGCCGACCCCAGGGGGTTAATCCCCTTCCTGCCCCCCTTAAAGAGACAGCCTTGGATGGAAGCTCCGTTAGCTCCTGGGAAAGTAACCCACCTCACATCTCTTCTTTGTCTCTTCACTAACCAGCACCAGAAGAGAATGTGCTTTCACCTAATACATTCTTCAGAGTTCCCTGCTATCCTTGGTCCCCCCTGGCTCCTCCAGCATAAACCGCACTTAGACTGGTCCACTGGCGCAGTTCTCAGCTGGGGTTCCACCTGTCAGACCACATGCTTGGCCCAGAACTCCCCTGATCCTGATCCAGGAACTCATAGATCTGTCTCAAGTCCCTACTCAGTACCACCACTTCAAGGCCGTGTTCCTTACCAATTGTGTTCAACATCTTCCAGTGGCTCAGTGGTGGAAAGTAAGACTTTCGCGTCAGAGACCCTATGACTGCGCCATTGAGCTACTTCCTGGAACCTGTCCTCCCAGAGGTTGTATATTCTCTTTGTCTTCCCCCGTACAAACTGTTATGGACAAGTACATCAACGAAGCCCTTGCGGCAGGGCTTATCCGCCCATCCACTTCCCCGGCTGGAGCTGGATTCTTCTTCATTGGGAAAAAGGAAGGTGGACTTCGGCCATGTATTGATCACAGGGGCCTTAATAAGATCACAATTGGAAACCACTATCCCTTACTGCTAATGGCCACTGTTGTGGCAAAAACAATAATTAAACAATCATCATCACTGCATAAGAGACACCAAGAATCAAATTGTATTTTAAAAGATATTTATTTTCTTGCAAGAGGCTTAGTCACAAAATGTGACGTGAGCAAGACCTGACACCCAGCCCAGGAAATTCCCTTCTTATACTCCTTCTTCAAGGTCTTTCCTCTGTTGGCTAAATTATCTTCCATAGCTAAAGAGTTAAAGGTTCTTAACCATTTGTCTTACTGTGTGTGTCTTGCTTACGCCAGGTGCACAAACATACATAAATTCCAGAAGAGAAACGAATGCTTAAAACCACACAATGTCTAAGAAAGTTAATGGGAAAAAAAAGTAAAATATATTTTTTTTCTACAACAATTCCTCCTCTTTATCATTCTCTGATAAAACGATTGGTTTCATTAACACTACATTAGTACTGATTATAACAACTTTAAACTCATGCTTGTTTATAATGCTAAGAAAACTCATACACGATTATAATTTCATTCAACATCAAACCCATAAATGATTATAATTGTTTCAAGTCTTTACATCACAGTTATACTCTTCATGTCTGATCACTCTTCTTAACACTAGAAGTCCCAGAGAGCAGCCATTTGGCTTTTCTACCTATAAAACCCGCAGGACAGCGGATGGGCTGGAAGGCTTTAGGCTAATATCCTTAATCAGCTGTGAACAGTTGCTTTTGTTATGCAAACAATGTGGGGCCATGCTGAGCCACTTCAAGGAAACTTGTCAAGTCAATCATGTTATAGAACACGGCAACTGGCCAGCGCCGTGTCCCTGTGCGGACAGTGTACTCCCGCACCATCTGGTCCATCACATCCTCGCCGCACTTTGTGGTGTTGTAAAGGGTGATAGTGTTTGGCTTCCTTTTGGTGGTATTTTCAGTCTGAATCACGCTGTGCATGCTGCTAAGAATGTAGACGGTCTTCTTCCGTTTGGGCGCATACGCCGTCAGCGTAGCAGCAGTGGTTGAAAACACCTAATAAATAAGATAAATTGTTATTTTCATAGCACTTTTACACACAATGACACAATGACACACTTGGCGGTGTTGATTCTAAAAATTAGAAACACATAAACATAGAACCACAAAAGAGTGGTGAATTCATTGCGATCTGTGTGTCTAGCGGATTGAGGGATTTCCCGGCGAATCTTGTTGACTGTGCCGAGGATGGTGGTTTTCCGGCTAAGAAGTTTATGCGCAAGTGACAGCGATGTGAAGAAATTGTCCGTGGTAACATTTCTGCCCTTGTCTAGGAATGGTTCCATCAGCCTCATCACTACATTTTCAGACAGTCTCTCTCCACTGGGACGACTAGGGTCCTTGCCAAGAAATGGGAGGACATTACAAATGTACTTGGATTTTAGGTCGCAAGCCACCCAAAACTTGATCCCAAACTTGTCAGGTTTAGTTGCAATATACTGCAGGAAACAGCAGCGAGTCTTTGACGGGAAAAGCTGTTCATCAACGGTGATATGTAGACCAGGGTTGTAGGACGTGATGCAATTGGTGACAAATGATCCCCACACACTGGAAATTGCAGCAAACTTATCAGTCTTTGCTCGATCACTCCGGGTGGACCTGTCATCAAAGCGTAGGTGTCGCATGATGTCTTGGAAGTGGTTTCGCGGCATTGTTCCAATGATATGTGGGTTTCCCAGGTTTGCTGACCAGCAGTCACGTAGTGATGGAACCTTGGTAAGCCCCCGCAAGATGACAATTGCAATAAATGCCATTAGTTCAGGGAGGGCCATGAACCAATGAACATGCTCCGTTTCCTGTGCATGTTGAATAGTCCATTCTTGAATGCTATGAAGCATGTCAAGAGTGATGAAACACAGGAAGCTCTGAAGGCGACTCGAGATACTTTTCCTGGCCTTAGCCGTTGGCTCTCCATCTGCAGCGTACGCTTTGATTGGGGTGAAAGGGAGACCCTACCTGTTCTTCACGCCACACGCCACACTGTGCCATCTTTCGCTGTCTCTGTCAGGTCAGTCCCCAAACGGGCTCTCTTTTTTGGTTGAGGAGCAGTCTCCTCATCTGCAGTGTGAACAAATTCAAATTGTGAGCAATGGAAAAGTCAAATGATATCACAAATGCATGCATAGATACTAATAATAATTCCAGTATCTCCTTCTCTGTATCGGAATAATGTCTGAAATATCTTCCTAAATAAAAAGATACAACTAAAGCAAAGAAACAACTAATAATGTTTTGCACTTCAGATGGCAGTGAATGTCTGCTAAGTAGTACAAACAAAAAAGTGGACAATACAAAAAAGGCAGAGTAAATATTTATGTCACTCCACTCTGCTTTTTTGGTGTTTTCCACTTACTGGTTTGAAATGAAATAGGAAATAATATGAAATGAAACTTAACCTGAAGACAGATCAGACAGCTCTGAGTCCGAATCCGGCTGAAGTTCTATGTCTTCTCCATCTGAGTCACAAGGGTTTACTTCACTCAGGATCATTTCCATGGCCTGCCGAGTGGTGAGTCTTCTCTGCATTTTCTTTTCTTGGAGAGGAGGTTCGTACACCACAGAATTCTTGAGGGCACTGAAGTAGTAGGCTATGTGCAGTGAGATTGTATCCACCTCAGCACAAAAGGAATTACCTCTCATTTGAGAGCAAGCTGCATGCAATTAGATGTGCTAATTCATACCTGTTTACACCTGGGCAAGACCCTACATGCCAATGTGAGACATGGTCAATCAAGTTCTCTGCTTTTAGCAGCCCTCCCTCCCCCACACATACAAACAAGCCACCAGCAACCATTCACACACACACCCCCAACCCCCCTGCAGATTGCTCCACATTTGACCACATTTACACATGAATTGATGCTAATGATAGCCAAAAGACTGGCCAGTTAGCATCCACTTGGCTAAAGGAGGGTTAAAAAACTCTGGGACTTCTAGTGTTAAACTTGTGAAAAAAGAATTTAAAAGGAAAAAGCTTAGGCTGTTTTTGTAAGGATAGGCCCTTCATTTTATAGCAAGCAAGTAAAGTTTTATCTGAAGCCGGGCTGAATGAATAAACACTGTTATTGCACTCCCGACACTAGGTCAGACCCTCAGTCACCTGAGTATAAACAAGAAATAGTATAGTTTGTATTAGTAGGAAAAACATATTAAATTCAACACCCCTGGTTGATTCAACAAGCCATACAGAAAAAATAAATTAAAAATCCCTACTTTCAAACCCTGTCCTTGTACGCCACCTCGTAACACGGATGACTGCTGCTTTTAACCCTCTTTACATATCATCGTCCTCAAAATAAGAAAAGAAAAATAAGAAAAGAAAACATACCCCAATTTACCACATTTCACTGTAGCTTCCGCTACTTCCATCATCTTTACATTTTTGTTCACCGTTATCATCATCAGGATAGACATTTTCACCAATTGAACAGACATCCCTGCTCTCACCAGTCTCTGTACTGAGCAGTCTCTGAATCACCCAGTATGCCCACCCTCCCCAGAGAGCCATGAACCAACCACAACCCATTTTTCATTCGCATACTTCACATCATTGAATAGATTTTCTACTTTTCCTGAAAACATTTGCACCAATCAAATCAGATCTATATCAATACTAAGCCCTAGTTTGATTTAATCAAATAAAATCATCAAAATCGTCACAAAACAGATTCTTCTGCTAAACTTAAACCATTAGTTGGTCCACATCCTCCTCCAGGTGTGTTGATCATCTCGTTCGCCCCATGGACATTCCGTCTTCACCAGGGTGACTCTTTGCGAGTCGTTGCAATGGGCTTTCCCTCGTTGGCAAGGGAGGCCGTTGCTAGCACGAGCCCTTGATCCCTCACTTTCTGCTCTATGGGATGGTTGAGGCTTGTCGGTGTAGCCTTAGGTGAGAGGCTTGGACCCAGGTGTCACACTCTCCAACCATTTTCTGATCATTACAAGATTTTTCCCTCAGATCACGACCGCACCCCCATTGGAATGAACCATTCCCTGCCTGCTCTCACCTGTGAATGGAGACCTTAAGCAATTGGGTTAGTGACCGCTTGTCTAGCCGGTCGTCTTTTTGGTGTGACCTGTGGCATTTTCCATTTGTTTACCTTGCTGATGATATGCTCAACATTTGGCCAATAAACCATACGTTTCTTCTCATTTTACAAACTGAAACATTATCACTGGATAATTTCTTGCTCACTTAATAGCACTCAGAGTTCCCCCCCCCCCCTGAAAAACACTCAACCCACTTTGCTCATGTTGACAAAACAATATTTATACATTTGGAACAGAAACACAATCCATTTTGGCACAATCCAGTTTGACACAATCCATCCTGACATTCTGCAAAAGGAAAGTTTTAAGTTATGCACTGCGCAGCACCTTTCTGCCACAATAATAACCCAGGCCAGGATAGTTTGCCAAATTCATCCATAGCCATTATTTTACTGGGCACATTCTGCCCTGTATCAAAAGTCTGCATGCTCTGTAAAGAAAAACAAATGTCAAGGTTAGTAAAGTACACATAGTTTCTTTTGTCTGCTGTGCTGCCGTGGCCTTCGCTGCCAAATCTGCCCTGGCGTTCCCTGTTGAAACAGTCCTTGTTATTAGCACACTTACAGACAGCAATTTTGTTAGGGAGAAGAAAGGCTTCTTGCAGGGCTTTTTCCCAATTAAACCACGTGTCCTCCCAACATTTATTGTCCCAACTGTGCGATTGCATTCAGCAAATGTGAACCCCTTGGTATGGCAATTGTTACTATCCCCCTTTTGATGCATGATCCAACTCGTGCATCAATTTAACATAATGGTGTTTGGGTAAACAAAGTTTGCAACACTAACCCAGATGCCGTCCTTCAGCCAAATTTCCCCCAGACATCTTTCTCTGCCTCTGAAACAAAATATTACATTTTTCACTCCAAGCCACAATCTCATCTTCTTATCGAAGTATTTGAAGGGCAGCGGCCCTCAGTCTCACCGCGTATCCTGCTTTTCAGGCCTGTTGTTTGGTCTCTTAAGTCAGTCATCTACAAACATTTTTCAATGTCAAAGTCATCAATTGTCAGGTCAGGTCGTGGTGTACAGACTTGGTCAATGTCTGTCAAACAACATTCTCCTCCTTTGTTCACTAAAATCTACCAGACAGAGCTTGATGATCAATCACCTTAAAGCTTGCCCCATGTTCTCTATTGTCTTTTCATCAGATTTTTGGCTTCTTTAAAATGTGTCATATGCCTTAACCCATCTGTAATGATAAAACTCATTCCAGAGGTTAATGACACAATATACACACTATGGAGACAGAATAGCTCCCCTAAACTAACACATAGCAAACATGAATTAACACTCATAAAACATACAATGCTGTCACCATCAAACAAACACACACGCATACCTGACTATGAACCGCTCATGTTCTCATATTCATATATTTTGGGGTTTACTCTAAACATATTTAAATTTTAAATAAAATTTTAAACTTCACATTTTCCTGTAGCTTTTATCTAATTTTACATGGTCTCTTAACCAGTTTAAAAGCACGTCTGTTCATTATGCATTTTTTTCGTAGAAAAGTCAGCTGGGTTGTTTTGGTTCATTATCATTATTTTGCTTCAGCTTGCTTTAGCAGGCGGATAACTGAAAGACATACAGAGTACCATCCCTTCCTCCACTCAAGCAGTCTCTCTCACTATAAACAAATTATCTTTTCAACAGCCTCCTAAGACTGTAACTTAGACAAAATTAAATAATAAATTCATTACAATAACCTTTGACCATTCACCTTTGTTATCCAGACTTTTCTCGAATCTACAAAAGCTCCAGAACCTTTGTATGAGGTGCCCCTAGGGACATTATTCAGAATTACCATGCATATACATGTACTTTTCCTCTCACATACACATATGAAACCAAATTCATTCACATAATATAATGAAATGCTCACACACATACAAGTGAAATGCTTTTACAAACACAACTGAAACGCTCTCATGCATACAACTGAAAATATTACGCTCACACACACAACTGAAACGCTCACACACACACAACTGAAATGCTCTCATACATACAACTGAAAATATTACGCTCACACACACACAACTGAAACACTCACACACACACAACTGAAATGCTCACACACATACAAGTGAAATGCTTTTACAAACACAAGTGAAACGCTCTCATACATACAGCTGAAAATATTACGCTCACACACACAACTGAAATGCTCTCACACACACAACTGAAATGCTCTCACACACACAACTGAAATGCTCTCACACACACAAGTGAAATGCTCTCACACACACAACTGAAACGCTCACACACACACACAACTGAAATGCTCACACACATACAAGTGAAATGCTTTTACAAACACAACTGAAACGCTCTCACTTACACAACTGAAAAGCATTTCAGAATGATGTTGTATGCAAGCATTTCAGTTGTGTGTGTGAGAGCGTTTCACTTGTAGGTGTGTGAGCATTTCAGTGGTGTGTGTGAGAGCATTTCAGTGGTGTGTGTGAGAGCATTTCAGTTGAAACGGAAGGTGGTTAAAGTCTCCAGTCCAGTTGGTGGCAGTAGTGCACCTCAAGACGAAGAACTAGAAGCTGACTGTTGAAAGAAAGCATAGTAAACTAGCGCAAGTTGGCCATAAATTCACAGATTCGAACTTCCCGGGTCAATAACTCGTGAGCTAAACGTTGTTAATACACAAATAACACCTCGTTTTAATCGTAGTAATGTAGACAAGCAGCTGCAACCTAATTTTCCTCAAAACGAGCTTTCCCTCGCAGTGGACAAAACACATTGAACACTATGCGCAGGCGGCAGAGAGGCAGATCCGAAGGGACCGGTTATACTACAAAACTTATTTTGAATAAATATAATTTTATGATTATTATTTATGAAAAATATTCAATAACTGCACTGTAATTCACTTTATTGTTGACAAATTCAGTTCGCACATCACTGCTGTCCTGATGGTTATACTACAACACTAATTTTGAATAAATATATTTTATGATTATTATTTATGAAAAATATTCAATAACTGCACTGTAATTCACTGTATTGTTGCCAAATTCAGTTCGCACATCACTGCTGTCCTGATGGTTATACCACAACTTATTTAAAAAAAAATTTATTTTTGATGATTTTTATTATGAAAAATATTCAATAACTTCACTGTAATTCACTGTATTGTTGCCAAATTCAGTTCACACATCACTGCTGTCCTGATGGTTATACTACAACTTATTTTGAAAAAAAAAAAGTTTCTTTTTGATGATTTTTATTATGAAAAATATTCAATAACTTCACTGTAATTCACTGTATTGTTGCCAAATTCAGTTCGCACATCACTGATGCCCTGATGGTTATACTACAACTTATTTTGAAAAAAAAAAAATTATTTTTGATGATTTTTATTATGAAAAATATTCAATAACTTCACTGTAATTCACTGTATTGTTGCCAAATTCAGTTCGCACATCACTGATGCCCTGATGGTTATACTACAACTTATTTAAAAAAAAATATATATATTTTTGATGATTTTTATTATGAAAAATATTCAATAACTTCACTGTAATTCACTGTATTGTTGCCAAATTCAGTTCGCACATCACTGCTGTCCTGATGGTTATACTACAATTTATTTAAAAAAAAAAAAAGTTTCTTTTTGATCATTTTTATTATGAAAAATATTCAATAACTGCACTGTAATTCACTGTATTGTTGCCAAATTCAGTTCGCACATCACTGATGCCCTGATGGTTATACTACAAGTTATTTTGAAAAAAAAAAAAGTTTCTATTTGATGATTTTTATTATGAAAAATATTCAGTAACCACTGTAATTCACTGTATTGTTGCCAAATTCAGGTTATACATCACTGATGCCCTGATGGTTATACTACAACACTTATTTTGGGGAAAATATATTTATTTTAAATTGTATATACAATTGTAAATGTTTGTAACTTCACTCTAATTCAAAACTTCACTGTATACAATTAAAAAATTTTTTTTTCAAAAATAAGTGTAGTATAACCATCAGGACAGCAGTGATGTGCGAACTGAATTTGCCAACAATACAGTGAATAACAGTGAAGTTATTGAATATTTTTCATAAATAATAATCATAAAAAATATTCAAAAATATATTTATTCAAAATAAATGTTGTAGTATAATCATCAGGGCATCAGTGATGTGTGAACTGAATTTGATGACACTATAGTGTGTAACAGAGAAATTATTGACTGTTTTCGTAGTAACGCTTTTCGGGTTTTGCACTTTGCAGACGGTCCCTTCGGATCTGCCTCTCTGCCGCCTTTACTCTTCACGTCACATTACTACGATTAAAACGAGGTGTTATTTGTGTATTAACAACATTTAGCTCACGAGTTATTGACCCGCGGGAAGTTCGCATCTGTGAATTTATGGCCAACTTGCGCTAGTTTACTATGCTTTCTTTCAACAGTCAGCTTCTAGTTCTTCGTCTTGAGGTGCACTACTGCCACCAACTGGACTGGAGACTTTAACCACCTTCCGTTTCAACTGAAATGCTCTCACACACACCACTGAAATGCTCTCACACACACCACTGAAATGCTCACACACCTACAAGTGAAACGCTCTCACACACACAACTGAAATGCTCTCACACACACACAACTGAAATGCTTTTCAGTTGTGTGAGTGAGAGCATTTCAGTTGTGTGTGTGTGAGCGTTTCAGTTGTGCGTGTGAGAGCGTTTCAGTTGTGCGTGTGAGAGCATTTCAGTTGTGTGTGTGAGAGCATTTCAGTTGTGTTTGTGTTTAGTATTAATTCTTATTTAAATATGAATTAATACTAAACAAAAATTCTGCCGACTAACATCGGTTAGCAAGTCCTGACAATGTTTTAATTTTACAATCATTTAGTTTAATTTATTTCACTGTTATGTTTCAGTACCAAAATCTAGTCCTACTTACAAATTAAAATAACACGAAGTAAAAGACACATGACCTTGCATAGCCTTTCTAAATTAGCCTATAGAAAAACTGGGCACACAATGTTAACGTTTAGCTACTTTTGACCTACTTTGCTTAAATTTGCTGCAATAATAGAAGCCTACATTTGTTTCAGTTCTAAATTTGTACTGTAATTTCAGTATTGGGATTATGAATTGGTTTAACTACAATGTTTCACTTGTAGTACACAGTCATACCTGGAAACAAATCCTGTTCAAATAGGCTATATGGGCCATTCTACAGAATTGGTTCAAAGTTAGAGTTGAAAACTTAGTTTTTTTTTTCCACAAATTTTGTATGCATGCAAATTGTATAATATCCAAGGTAAAAATTTCTAATAATTGTGCAGTTAATTCTCATACTGTATTTTCATAAAGTTTTGGAATATTTATCCCCTCCCTGTCACGGGTTGTGAGTGCAGGCAGACAAAGACGTAAGGCTGAAGGCTCCAATGTAATAGTTTAATCACAGATATACTTCCAAAGGTACAGACAGGCAGGGTAAACACTCAAAACACGAGTATAAGACGACAACTACAGACAAAGACTAACTGAACTGAAGGGAACTAAATACTAACACTGATGAACAGAAACAGGTGAGACAGATGATGAGAATTAACAGGACACAGGTGATTTAACTGAACTGATAATGACAAGCGAAAAAAACTGAACAAGACAGACATGTGACTGGTGACAACAGAGGAACCACACAGAACAAGCGTGACATTACTCCCCCCTCCGGAGGGCGCGACCTCGCGCCGAAGAGGGACCAAGGTGGAGCAGGTGGCCAGGGCGGAGCAGGCTGTGCAGGCGGAGCTGATGGAGGGAGGAGCCATGGGGGAGGCAGGACTGATGACTCTAGGAGGCCGACTGACGGAGGCGAGGCAGGTGGTTGAGGAGACCAGGGTGGAGCCGACGGAGGGAGGAGCCATGGTGGAGGCAGGGCTGATGACTCCAGGGGGCCGACTGACGGAGGAGAAGCAGGTGGTTGAGGAGACCAGGATGGAGCCGAGAGCTGACGAGACAGAGTGATGCTGAGGGACAGGGAGGACATGGCGACATCGACGGCTCCGGCGACCAAGGCTCAGGCGGGGATCCAGAAGACCACGGCGGAGCCTGAGTGACAGAGGACCAAGGTGAAGACGGAGGGAGTGAGGAGCCCAACAGAGCTAGAGGGATGGATGAGGCGAAGCCAGAGGAAAGGAGTCCACATTAGGGCAGGGCGAGGAATGACCAAGGCCGAACCGGAGGGACGAGGGAGCCTTGCGAAGCTGGTGGGCTGATGGGCCACGGCGGAGGTGAGGGAGGTAGGAGCCACGGTGGAGGTAATGTACTGGCAGGCTGAAGCAGAGTCCAAGTAGAGGAGGTCGGAGGCAGAGACCGGGGATCCGCCGACCCTGGTGGAGTTGGTGGAAGGCAGACCCACGGCGACTCCACCTCCTCAAGGTGGATAGAGGAGCAGAGGGGCTGACAGGCAGTGGAGGAGGAAAGGTAGAGAGGAGGCAGATGGGAGGAGGTGGGAGAGGGAGGCTGGGTGGGAATCCAGGCTCTGAGGTTGTAACAGGCTCAGGGATGGGCGGAACCACCGGCAAAACAGACTCTGGGCTGGACAGGACCAGCGGTGAAAGCTCAGGGCTGGACGGGACCAGCGGTGAAGGCTCAGCGGGCATGACATCCACAGTCTCTGACTCGGCGGGCATTACGTATACAGTCTCGGGCTCGGCGGGCATTACGTGTACAGTCTCTAGCTCGGCGGGCATTACGTGATGCGCAGGCTCGGCAGGACTGACGTGAAGTGCAGGCTCGGCGGCGGCCATCTTGGACAGGACCAGCTGTGAAGGCTCTGGTTTTGTTCCGGACCTGGACACTACATACTCCAGACATCGGAGGACTGTATCCCTCCAATTCAGTCCCGTGGTGTCAGGGAGATCCATGGGATGGTCGAAAGTGGCCCCGATCCGGAACAGAGTTTTCAGGCTCTCGTCATCCTGAAGGTGAGGGCAATTTTTACAAACTCCCTTAAAAAAAAAAAAAAAAATCTTTGCTCTCCTGAGCATTCTAACCCCATCATCCATTACGGGCGGTCTGTAGTTCTGTCACAGGTTGTGAGTGCAGGCTAGTGATGTTACATATGACACTGAAGCTTCGATGCGCGTATCACACAAGCGAAACAATTTCTAGTGAAGCCCCGTATCGGAGTGTGTATTGTTTTACTAGAGTCACGTGATCGATGACAAACGAAGCCTCACTTTCTCTCCAGTCACGTGCGCGTTTCGCTTTGGGTGTCAGAAGGCTCGAACTCCAGATCGTATTTAACGAGTCGTTGCCTCAGTCTGGTTGATGTGTTGTAGCCTACTTTGAAAGTTAAACAATATATTACATTTAAATAAGCAAAATTAATTTTTCGCTACTTAGGCTATTATTTTTTGTTGTGTCTTTTTGTTTTTGTAAAATCTTTGCACTTTTTGGTGATTTTAGGTAATTTGGTGTTGGTATTGGGGTTTAGGGTGGGATTAGGGGAGAGGGGTGTTGGTGTTTGGTGGAGGGTTTGTTTAGAGCAATGGCAACATCCAAAAATATAAAAATAATTAAAAACTTTATCAACCTTCTGTCATTCCTACAGTTGATTAAGCACTATCAGTAACAAGTGTCATAAGCACATTTAATAACAGATGATCCTATCAGACAATGTCCTTATTCATTGTGTGTGTGTGTGTAGAGAGAGAGAGAGAGAGAGAGAGAGAGAGAGAGAGAGAGAGAGAGAGAGAAATATATATATAGAGAGAGCCTACATTAGATCTTATTGAATCATATAAGCTCATTTTATATTTTAATTGTCACACTTTAATGGGTAAAATAATTTATTTAATGAACAAATCAAACACAAACATGAAAGGTTTTTATTTGTACACATAACATTGAAACTATGGAGTGTGTTGTGGTTGCTTCATCTGCCAGAGCTTCTAACACAGGCTTCTGGCTGCTTTATTTTAAATAACCACCAGATGGCGCTGCTCTCGGCGCTGTTCTCGACACTCTCGAAGCTTTGAATCTTTTCCCGGAACAGTCAGGGGAAAGCCTCAGTGATTCATGAGTCTTCATTTCCCCATCCCTAGTGCAGGCAGACGAAGACGTAAGGCTGAAGGCTCCAATGTAAGAGTTTAATCACAGATATACTTCCAAAGGTACAGACAGGCAGTGTAAACACTCAAAACACAAGTATACAACGACAACTACAGACAAAGACTAACTGAACTGAAGGGAACTAAATACTAACACTGATGAACAGAAACAGGTGAGACAGATGATGATATTTAACAGGACACAGGTGATTTAACTGAACTGATAATGACAAGCAGGAAAACTGAACAAGACAGACATGTGTGACAACATACTGGTGACAACAGAGGAACAACACAGAACAAGCATGACACTCCCCAAATTTATAACTAATAAAACACAATAATAAATAATTTAATGAGAAGGCTTATTTTTGCCTATTGAGATTTTGTTTACTTCTACCTTGTAAATATATTTTTTGCTATTTTATTAAAAAGTTTTCACATGTAAATAAACAACAATTGCAATTATAACAATATTTCAAGTGTAATCTTTCTTTGTAAAAAGCATGCTGTAACGAGTCAGTAGGCAGATCCATATGCAACAACTTTATTTTACAAAGGCAGGTAAAGAGAAACTTTAGGAATTCTTGAGTGGGACACGCCGAGAGGAGAGTGAGAACAGGCTGGAAGTCGAGGGCAGGCGGCAAGCAAACAGAATCCAGGGACAGGCAAGAGGTCGAGGCAGGCGGCTGAGAACTGAGGTCAGGATCAGGCACTGGGTCGAGAGGCAGGCTGCAGACAATCAGAGAAGGTGATATTAGCGAGGGACAGTAACACAGGAAGACAAGGTACTCAAACTGCTCGGACATGCACATGTAGAGAGGCAATACTTTGCAAGGAACACTCCATGAACAAGGCATATAAAGGCTGAGCAAATGAGCACTGATGCCAAACAGGTGAAGGCAATAACTGCACAAATGATGCATACTAATGGGGAAGTATGCACTGCGCTAGAACTCGGGAGAGGGCGCTCGTGACTGAGCGATGGGGAAACCAAGGAGACTGGACTCCGTAACACATGCATTTTATCATACATATTTCAAAGTCAAGGATTCATTAGTTTGAATATACATTGGAACAAACACTATAATAACATCTTAGTTATAATTCAATATACCTACTTTATTTTTGAGAAAACAGACAGAGAAAACATCACATGCTATAACACGAGTATAAGACGACAACTACAGAGCAGAACATATGAGCAGAAATTGGCGAACAGAAGCTTATTTGGTGTGGTGGTAGCCTCTTTTATAGTAAAAACTTTATAATCTATCCAGAACTAATCAACGAAATCGTCTCTAAACATTCATATTTCGTCTGTAACTGTAAATGTGCTTAACAAATAAATGTTGATTGATTGATTGCAACATATCGTTTTTATGATATATTATATAGGGCATATAAATGTTAATTTGCAGTTTAATATGTTGCTTATACAAAGACATTTTATTAAAACATATTTCAATCGATTTTTACTCATCTTAGTATAGCAATATAGTTTGGGCAAAGCTAAACTAGTAGATGTGATCATGTTTATGTAAAAATAGGATGTTGGAAGTGCCTGTAGTAAACAACAGCAGGCATCTGTGCCATTCATTCACACATAGACACGAGATTCATATTTAAAGTTTCATATTTAAGTCTTTTTGCGGTTTACATACACTATATCGCGATTAGAACAAAGCACTTAAGAAAAAATAACTTACTATTCACAATCCTCAGCTGGGTCCTTTGCTCCTCGAAATAAAACTGAAACCAGCACTTCTGAGGTAAATTCTTCCAGGATTATTATTACTATTATGCTATTATTATTCCTCACAGCGTCACAAAACGATGTAAAGTACATGAATCTGATTAAAGGAACACTCCACCGTTTTTTGAAATAGGGCTTATTCACCTTCTTTCCTACATTTAGATAGGTGGGCAAATGCATTTTTGTCTCAAATAGTAAAACATTGTTTTAGTTTGACAGGGTCGGTGCTAGCTTAGCTTAGCTTAATGAATGGAATCCTTTGTTGCCAGCTAGCATGTCCTGAGTAAAAGTGATAAAAAAAATTAAAAAACCCACCTAATTACTTCTTGTGGCCTGCGTATACACTACGAGTACAAATAGCGATGCAGATTAACACTAGGCGATTTCCTAGGCAGATATTGACTTGGGACTATATTAGGGGAAAGCACAGGCGAAGCACTGCTGCTTAGGCGAAGCACTGCTACTTGGGCGTAGAGATATCACGCAACACATGAAATGTGAATATGTGGTATAATATGTGAATATGAATACAGGTATAATATGGGTCGATCTATACATGCGTCATGTTTAAAATAATCACTTACTCTGTGGACAGCTGTCCATTTGGTCCATTTGTGTCACAGTGTCTGGTTTGTGTTCCCTGGGTCACCACTAGATGTCCTCCTTCCTCACGGTGTCATTTCACTTTGTGAACTACATTCCCCACAATCCTTGTTATCATTGCACTGAGCTGTTTCCCATCGCTGATCATTGCACCCAGCCAATTCCCCATTATCATTGTCTCTCCCCTGTGTACATATACCCTGTCTGTTTTAGTATGTGTCACGGAGTTCTTGTATTTATCACGCCACTTCTGAGGTCTGTTATTGCCAGTTGTTTTGTTCCTGTTTATGTCTGATTGCTACCTTGGTTTTGACCCCTGCTTGGACTGGATTACGATTACGGAATGCCCCATTAAAATACTTACTGCTATTGGATCTTCTCCCTATTTCTTGTGTGTGGATCGTGACAATTTGGTCCATTCGGCGTGGGGTGTTTTTTTGTTTTGTTTTTTTTACTTTATCACACCAAAAAAAAAAAAAAATCAAGTACTGCAGGATGGAACGCCGTGAAATCCTCGGTAGCTGTGACACAACTGCGGGCACGCTCAACTTGATCTGAAGCGTTGAGCCTGGTCATCGATGGCAGTAACTTGTACCACTCACCACAGCACAGACACTCTATTTCAGTCGGCATAGATTGGCATATTCCCCGACATTCACACCACCAGTTCGTGTTGGCTCTCATCCTCACTTCCTCAGGCTGTTGAGCAATTGCAACCTGTCGTTCTATTTCCAAAGCACGCAGCTCATCTTCTGAAAACTCTGTATGGTTCTGGCTCTTGACTGTCTGAGAAGTCACCCTCTTCGTCTCTCACAAATTTAGCCATGTTCATTGCCATTCATGTACTGTAGGAAAAATAGGCAGCTACTATTCACACTGGTATGTTGACGGAAGTCGTGGGATTTCATGTGTTGCGTGATATCTCTGCGCCCAAGTAGCAGTGCTTCGCCTAAGCAGCAGTGCTTCGCCTGTGCTTCCCCCTAATATAATCCCAAATCAATATCTGCCTAGGAAATCGCCTAGTGTTAATCTGCATTGCTATTTGTACTCGTTGTGAATACGCAGGCCACAAGAAGTAATTAGTATTTTTTTTTATCACTTTTACTCAGGACATGCTAGCTGGCAACAAAGGATTCCATTCATTAAGCTAAGCTAAGCTAGTGCCGACCCTGTCAAACTAAAACAATGCATGCACTGAGACAAAAATGCATTTGCCCACCTATCTAAATGTAGGAAAGAATGTGAATAAGCCCTATTTCAAAAAACGGTGGTGTGTTCCTTTAAACTTGATGTGTTTTATTGAGTTGATGTGGGTGTTGACAGGTTTGCATGGATTGCCTCAGATAATTTGCCATTGAATAGCGCGCGCTCTCCGTGGGCATTTACATTAGTAGATAATGAGATGCCATGAGAACGACAGACATCTCTCTCTTTTCATACAGATTACATAAATTACATAAATTATATTATTTAATAGCAGACACTTAAATGATTATAAAGATAAATTGCTCTTGCCTGTGTGACTAGTATTCACTGAGTTTTGTTTAAGTTTAGAGACGTGCTCTAGAAAAAAAGTTCATGGAGACGGAGATGCAGAAAGCATACCCTGTTTATTTTCTTTATTTTACAAAAGCACAATGTTTTGTTTCGATTGTAAGTGGACACATAATAAAGTAGACATTGTACAGTTTATTTTTTCATATTTCTTAAGTCTTGTATGACCATAAATGACTAAGTATTTTAAGTCTTTTTTGCTGCTATGTGAAAAAAATCCAGCAAAACGCGCCGGCCCGTTTGTCAACCCCAGAGGGTTAATGTTCTCAGAGATATGCTCAACCAATTTGTGTTCGTCTACTTGGATGACATCTTCATTTTCCCGAGTTCCCTCCAAGAGCATGTGAAACACGTCAGCAAGGTTCTCAAATGCCTTCTTGAGAACCATCTTTATGTCAGACCTGAGAAATGTGAGTTTCATGTGACCCAAAATACAAATGGACCCTCAAAAGGTGCAAGCAGTTGTGGATTGGCCCTCCCCTTCGTCAGTAAAGGAAGTACAACGTTTCCTCAGCTTTGCACATTTTTTCGCAAATTCATCCTGAACTTTAGTACTGTAGCGGCTCCTTTATCTGCCCTCACCAAGGGGAACACAGCTTTTGCTGCGGAACTGAAGCAGAGTAGTTATTGAACAAACTGAAAAGACGTTTTACCTCTGCACCTATTCTTATTCTCCCAAACCCAGATATTCCCTTCCCATCGTTGAGGTTGATGCCTCGGACGTAGTACAACAAGCTGCACCCTTGTGCATTCCTTTCCCACTGCCTTACAACGACTGAGAGGAATTATCATGTGGGGGATCTAGAGTTACTGGCAGTTAAGCTAGTGCTTGAAGGCATTGGCTTGAGGAGGGCAAACATCCATTCCAAGTGCAGATCACAAAAACCTGGAATACATTCAGCAAGCTAAGTGATTCAACCCCTGCCTGGAATGTTGGTCCTTATTCTTCAACCGATTTCAGTTCATCTTATCCTACCGCCCAGGCTCTAAGAACCTAAAGCCTGATGTATTGTCCCAAATATATGTAAACACTCCTCAAGAAGATTCTATTACACCAATTATCCCCAGTTCCAAGATTATAGCTCATATCAGGTGGGAGCTGGAAAGTACTGTAAGACAATCCCAAGCCCAAGAACCTGACCCAAGAGGAGGGCCAGCCAACTGTCTGTTTGTTCTGAAAGCCGTCCGCTCCTAGATCCTCCAGTGGGGGCACTCCTCGCGCCGCCCTTGTCATCCTGGCACTTCTCACACCCTTGAGTTCCTCCAGAGACGGTTTTGGTGGCCAGCTATCAAGGAGGATGTCACAACATTTGTAAATGCCTGTCCCACGTGCAACCAAGGTAAAGTCTCTCACCATTCACCCCAGGGGCTTTTGCACCCTCTTTCCATACCACATAGACCTTGGTTTCATCTTTCCATGGATTTTATCACTGGACTTCCGCTATTACAGGGCAACATCACTATCATAGTCATAGTTGATAGATTCTCCAAGGCCGCCCGATTTATTCCCTTGCCTAAACTACCCACTGCAAAAGAGGTTATAAACCATGTCTTTCGAGTCTTCGGCATCCTACAAGACATTATCTCTGACTGAGGGACCCAATTTTCCTCCTGATTCTGGCAGGCATTCTTCAAGGTTTGTCCTGGAGTCCAAGGAGCAAATGAAGAGGCTTAACCAAGATCTTGAGACTACCCTGAGGTGTATGGTGGCTAACAACCCATCCTCTTGGTCTTCCTTCATTGTGTGGGTGGAATATGCTCACAACATCCTTCACCCCTCTGCTACAGGCATGTCCCCCCAATAGAATGCTCATGTCTAATATTGTGCCTTTGATAATCAGTGCTATTGTTTTCACATGTGCCTTGTTCTGTGCTGTGTATTTAAGCTGGTCTGTTTCTCTGTATCTTCGCTTGGTTATTGATGTTCCTAAGCCAGTTCCTAAGAGTCTGGTCTTGCTCCAAGAAGTTTCTTTTGTGTCATTTTAATTGTTTCCCTGAGTTTATTTTTGCTGTTTTAGGAACCTTTTTTCCTGAGTTTTTGTTTTGGAGATTGTTGTTTCTCTTTTGGATTTTTAGATTCTTTTTGGTCAGGATATTCTTCTGTTTTTGTGGTTGCCTTGAAGAAAGGGATTTTTGTGCCCTTTTCCCTTTTTTTATAAACTCTTTTGATTCAATCTAAAAAGAGCATCAGACTATTGGGTTCAACATCTCTCTGTGGCTCAGTGGTGGAAAGTAAGACTTTCACACCACATACCTGAGTTCGAGTCCTGGTGCTGACGCCACTGGCTATTAGTATTATTATTATTATTATTATTATTTATTTTTGGCTTAAATTGAGTGGAAAAAAATGGTCTAAACAGAGTAAGTGTGAGTGGAAAAATAAGATGTTCAAAGTGGTCCTTGAAGGAAAGATAAGACATGACATTTACATTTTTACATTTAGTCATTTAGCAGACGCCTTTATCCAAGGCGACTTACAAATTATGCATGAGGGTGACATCTGCAATGATTCGCAGTCCCCACGCCACAAAATGCCTCCATCGAAGACACAAACACACCAGGGGGGGTTTCCAGAAAGCAAGATTTACTTAAAGTCACATATACCATGAACTCTCGGTTGATTAACTACTTCTACTGCTTCTTTCTTCTTTTGTTTCAAAAGAATCACGATTTACATTCTTAGAACATATTGCCCCCTATTGGGTGGTTTTGCTCTTTTTTTAATCTTTCATTAATTGGTTCTTTATTACTGTGAACAATGAAACATATGCACTTTATTATAGAAATACATTATATAGATATCGATAGATAGATAGATAGATAGATATTATTAGATATTGTATATATAAAACCTTTTGAATGCATATCTACGATGTACAATACAATAAAGAGAATACAATAAAAATAAATAAATTTGAGTAAAAAAATATTGCTTTATGTTATGTTATAATATGCAACTATCAAACATTACACAGGTAGATCTTTACCTGCCAAGGCATTGGTGCCTGCTACTTATTGGCAGGCTGCAGGGTCATCAGCCGGGTACCACCGCTCATTGTGACATGTCTCCCTGTCAACCTCTGCAGTATGCCTCTGTGCTAGGTGGTGCCCCAACACATATCCTTCCTCTTTAGCCAGAGCCAAAAGCTACTCCTCTCGGCTTCCTCAGCCAGATCTTTGAGGGCCTTTCAAAGGCTTACTCCAGACACTCCCAGATTTCTCATGAAGGAAAGCTGATGTCCCCACAAAGCCGCGGCATCCCACCTCTACCAGGTACATGGTGGTTCTTCATCCAGCCTCTGTGCACTCAGCTGCAAGATCTGCATATTTCAGCCTCTTTCTCTCTCATGCAGCCTCCAACCCTGCCTCCCACGGAATGGTTAACTCAACAAGGAGTACCGCTTTGGAACTGTTGGACCACATCACAATATCTGGACGCAGTCTTGTGTTGGTGATCTCGGTGGGAAACTGGAGCTTCCTGCCAAGGTCGACTTTCATACTGCAGTCCTGCAGTGGTACTCTCGGATTGGTGCTTATACCCCCTCCACCTTTTTGAATGTGTGGAGTGCCATCTGCTTGCTTCCTGCCTCTGTCCCTCCAGGATCTCTGCCAGCCTTCTCAAGACCTGGTCATGCCGCCATCTGTAGCAACTTTAGGAGAGTATCGTCTTGCAGACTGACAAGATATCGTGGAGGTTTACACCCAGGGTTTTACAAAGAGAGCAGCATTCCTCCTTCCTAAGCCACAAGTGCAGGTTCTGTGGACAGGGAAGAATGTCGCACGTTGTCCTAATAAAAAAACGAAGCCTTGCCTGAGGGATCTTCCATTGGTCTGCCAAGCTGATGTTTCTGTCAACCACATGTCGTCCATTCCCCTGGCATCCCTCAGCTACAGCCTTGACCTTTTGACGCTCATTCTCCATGTGTGTTACCTTGGCAACGACCAGCTCATTCCTTTCATTCCTGCTGGCCTTTGACCAGAACTTCCTATCTCTTTTTGCTGCAGCCCGCTTATTGCCTGGTCAACCTCAGCATGGGCTTTCCATTTACGGCCAGTGTGGATCTGGACTTTGGCATTCCTCACTGACTGATCAGTGGACTCCTTCATCTCCATCACAAGCCTGGATTTCTCCTGTTTGTAACCCATGGTGATTGACCGTAAGGGCATCTGGAGCATGTTTCTTCCGAAGAGACCAGTTTCAGACAAGCATTGCGGCAATCCCAGCCATTTTCGGATAAACGAGTTGGCTTTTCCATCCAGCCTGCTTACCCGGGTATGTTGCATAACTTCTCGGTTACATATGTAACCCTCCTTCCCTGAAGGAGGGAACGGAGACGTACGTCAGACTGACTGACAAAATTGGGGATCGCTTTAAGAGACCAATCTACTTCGAGTGTAACAAAACGAGATTCACAAAAATGTGATGATTGCATCAGCTGCTCTGCCTCACAGCGCAAGCATATAGCAGAGAAAAGAGAAAAGAGAAAGAGAAAAGAGAATGACAGAGAAAAGCCAGGGCTGGGTCTGCCTCCTCCGAAGGCAGCACTTGCAGGTTCACCACCTGGTCCCGGAAGGGAGTGGTAAGAACCTTGGGCACACATCCAGGCTGGGTCTCAAGATGACGTGAGTGTCGGCCAGCCCGCATTCCAGGCACGATTCGTCGACAGAAAATGTGTGCAGGTTCCCTACCCTCTTGATGGAGGCAACAGCAAGCAGGAGAACTATTTTCACAGACAGGATTTTTAACTTGGCTGCCTGCAATGGCTCAAAGGGAGGTCTATGCAGTGCCGTCAGCACCAGAGGTGGGGCGAGGCGGATCCCTCAAGAATACATTTTGTGCGCAAAAAAAAACAAAAATAACGACTTTATTCCACTATTTATTTCCTTCTCTCTGGGCCTCGAGTTTTTTCACGTAGTGTAATAGCGCAGCGCTTCTGTGTTGTTTGTCACACGCATGACACACATGACCAGCGTCGGCCAATAGTGAGCCTACGTGGTGACGTGCAACACAGACGCGCTGTGCTAAAACACTACGTGAAAAAACTCGAGGCTCAGAGAGAAGGAAATAAATAGTGGAATAAAGTCGTTATTTTAGTTTTTTTTGCGCACAAAAAATTATTCTCGTCGCTTTATAAACTTAAGATTGAGCCACTGTAGTCACTTGGACTATTTTAACGATGTCTTTAATGCATTTTCTGGGCCAGCAAGTTATAATGTCTTAGAAGCCTATGGAGGAGTGAGACAGCTCTCAGATTTAATCAAAAATATCTTAATTTGTGTTCCGAAGATGAACGAAGGTCTTACGGGGTTGGAACAACATGAGGGTGAGTAATTACTGACTAAGTAATTATTTCTGGGTGAACTAACCCTTTAACGCTAAATAATAATAAGAATGTCACATAACAAAATTAGGTAACACTTTATTTTAAAGCATTCTTTTTTCATGGTCCATGTAGTTACTATAATAATAACTTCTAAAATAAATTGATAAAATGATAAATAATTATATTATATTTACATAATATACAGTGCTGGTCAGAATTATTTGCCCCCTTGGTAAATATGATCAAAGATGGCTGTAAAAAATAAATCTGCATTGTTAATCCTTTTGATATTTTATTTAAAAAATAGCAAAAATCTAACCTTTCATTGAAGTAAAAGAATTGAAAGTGGGGGGAAAATCACATTATGAAATAAATGTTTTTCTCCAAAACACGTTGGGAACAATTATTTGCCCCCTTTTATTAAATACTTTTTGCAACCTCCTTTTTCCAAGATAACAGCTCTGGGTCTTCTCCTATAATGCCTGAGTTTGGAGGACACCTGACAAGAGATCAGAGATCAGAGATTATTCCTCCATACAGAATCTCTCCAGAGTTCAGATTCCCAGATCCATGTTGGCACTTCTTCTCTTCACTTCAGCCCACTCATTTTCTATAGGGTTCAGGTCTGGGGACTAGGATGGCCATTGCAGATGCTTTGTTTTGTGCTCAGTGATCCATTTTTGTTTTGATTTTGATGTTTGTTTTTGGATCACTGTCCTGTTGGAAGATCCAAACATGGCCCATTATAAGACTTCTAGCAGAGGTTGTCAGGTTTTGATTTTTTATCTGTTGGTATTTGATCGAATCCATGATGTCCAGGACCTCTGGCAGAAAGTTAGGCCCACAGCATTAAAGATACAGCAGAGTATTTCATTTTACACATGGGGTACTTTTTTAACCCTGTGTGCACTAAACCCATCTTAAGTGTTTGCTGCCAAAAAAGAATTTTTTTTGCTCACAATGGAGGCTGTTGCATTTCACCAGCAGAAGCCAGCAACAGTGATAAAACCTGAAAAATCTAATGTCCATTATATTTAAGTATGCAGTATGAGATGAAGAAAAACAATGAAAAGAAAAAAAACAAGTAGCGATTAATAAACAAAATATAAAGCCCAAGACCATTAAAATAATAACAAAAAAACGTTCTTATTGCACTATTAAGGTATACTGTTTGCAGCTGTTTTTATAAGTTCAATTTGAATGCAGCCTCTGCATCAGATTAAAAGGCTGCTTGGTGCTGCACTGATACAGACTTCATGATTTTGCTTGTGGTTCACCATATATATGAATCATCCGTCTGACTTATGTGCTCTCTGTGTTCATTTAAACTTTTGCACATCTACGTTTTTGAATTAAAACATTTTTGTATTTTTCGAACTGAAAATAACCACTTTGTGTTCCTGTTTATCATTGTTTCTCTTTCTTTTACACTTTCAGGTGAGGAAGAGGCACCAGAACACACAGCCATCATTGCAGGTGTAGTTGCAGCTCTGGTTCTACTGGTGTTCTTGACCCTCTTGGCTGTCTACTACATTAACACACATCCAACTGTTGCTCCTCCTATTTACCTCATGCAGGTAAGCACAAATCCATCCATCGCTTTTACTTTACTCTCTAGATCAACTCATCATTTAAAATTAAATTAAATTAAATTGATTGTTGTTATGCTGTTGTGGTGTCTCTTATTCACAGCGTCGCACCAATAACTATTGGCCCTCCATGAAGTTTCGGAATCAAGGATGCCATTCCAGCTATGCTGAGGTTGATCTTGGGGGTTATGAAAAAGAGGGCTTCATTGAGGCGGAGCAATGCTGAGAAGGCATGAACTAAAGAAATCGTTTTTTTTTTCCTTTTTTTTTTTTTTTTTCTTGAGTGATTTTAAGAACAAGACAAAGGTACAATGAGAAGCTGTCATTGTTAAGAGATCACTTGAGACTGTCATTAATGTTTTGTGAGCTTTTCTCTGTCTCCCTATAGTTGGCAGCCACCCTGCAGCATATTTTATGCTGTTTGTTTATGGTAAAATAAGGTTTATTTGTTCTAAGAAGAAGTAATTGTAAAGAAGATGAGATTGTGACCAGCAAATCTGCTAACTTCACTCCGTGAGAATGGGATGTGTGTTAAAATTATTGAAAGTTAATGTACAGTACATCATTTCTTTATAGATTTTTTTATTATTATTTTAAAATATATATTTTGTGATTTACAATTAGTTGTGTTCAGTGAATAAAAATATGCAAAATACTCAGTTAGCCACTTTAACTGAAATAGCTTATTCTACTATTAGTGATATGTCTTACCACACACTTTTTTTGAGTTTTACCCTGTCGTTCAGTCATAAAACAGGAAATAAATTTGCACATTAAAAATATTTATGGAATGTGCAAATTAACTTTCAATTCAAATGAACTTAAAATTTAAGGTATAGCGGAGGATCTTTCCGAATTTTAGAAAAGACCCGCCTTCTCCAATTTTTTTTAAAATGCACATGCGGTGTGCTAGTGAGCAGGCGATGGAATAGAACGTGTTCGGCTGAGCTCCAACCTAATTTTTATCTAAATTTGTATTTAAAACAACATATCTTCTGTAATTATCCCCAGCGCGATTTATAATGTATTCCTGAACACAGAGTGTGCAATGATCGAGCCTCGGAAAGAGTGATGGCCTCTAAGCTTCGAAAATATAAATACAAAGGATCCTGCGATTCTAGGCCCGATACTCCCTCGACGCAGAGTTCAGCTTCTGACCGTGACCGCACACCGGATCCACCAGACATGACCGATATGGAAGAATTGAAGTCGCAGATCCTGACATCTTTAAAAGCAGATATTTCTGCAGTGATAAGAACTGAACTTAAGAACTCTCTCGCTGACGATTTCAACTTCTTAAAGAGCGAGCTGCAAGCTGTCAGAACGGAAATTGCAAACAACGTGACGCTAATGCGGACTGACATTGAACAAATGAAAACTACCATTAAAGATATGGAAGGCAGTATGTCAACGTGGACGGATGAAGTGAATGAACTACAAGCCGTGGTGGGTACTTTAAAATCAGAACTGAAAGAGCTGCGAGACAAATCCGAGGACATGGAGGGGAGGATGCGGAGATGCAATATTCGAATTGTGGGTGTCGCGGAGGGACCGGAATCAGCTTCCACGCAGTCGGTCTCTAAATTGCTATCCGAGGCGCTGAAACTGGATAAAGAAGTTCTGGTGGACCGCTCGCATCGCAGCGTAAGACCATTAATCCCCGGAGGAAAGCCACGGGTGATAGTAGCAAAGCTACACTACTATCAGGATTGCGTCGAGGTCCTGCGTCGAGCACGCAGTCAGGCTCCGCTCCAGATGAATGGAAATTCCATCTCAATATTCCCGGATTACACTGCCAGTGTCGCCAAAGCACGGGCCGCATTCACGGACGTCAGGAGTCTATTACGAGAGCAACGAGGTGTTCGATATGGCCTACTGTTTCCCGCTCGGTTACGGATCACTCACAACGGCGCGGATAGAGAATTCCTGGACCCGGATAAAGCCATGGCCCACGTTAAGAAGTATATCGTCGCCGGGGATGACACCGGAAAGTGACTGAACATTTTTACCTCTACTATATAAACCCGGTGGGAAGTTTATAGCTCAGTTACCTGTTGTGATGCAGTTATGTTCAATTCGTGATTTTGTCTTGCGGTGACTATTGTCAATTATGTTATTGTTTCAAGTCAGGACAAATTGGGTGGGGGCTCTGCTTAGTTTAGTTTGGCTTAAGAGCTACCCGGATAAGCACATAATGTGTAGACTTAATTTTGGGGGGTTCCTGGTTCATCATGTTCATGTCGATGACAAAGGTAGGGGTAATGTCAGACCATTTTCTTTTCTTTTCCTTTTCTTAAAAGTGTATGGACTAATATTGAAATCAATGTACATCAGGATATATTATTGTAACATATTGCTCTCAGCTCCATATGACCAATATTAATATGGCTTCTCAGGTAAATGGTTGTTCAGTTAAACTGGTGAGTTGGAATGTTAAATCTCTCAACCATCCTGTAAAACGTAAAAAAGTGTTCGCTCATTTAAAAGATCTTAAGACTGATATTGCATTCCTTCAGGAAACGCATTTACGCGTTTCTGACCATTGCCGGCTTAGAAATAAGTGGCTGGGTCAGACTTTTCATTCCAACTTTAAATCTAAGGCTAGAGGTGTGGCGATAGTTCTCAGTAAAAATATACACTTTGTGGCAACAAGTATTGAGTCGGATCCGGATGGGCGCTTCCTAATCGTGGTGGGACATTTGTATGGGCTCCCTGTTATTTTAGCCAATGTTTACGCCCCAAATTGGGATGATCACCTTTTCTTTAGTAATTTCTTCTCAAAGTTGCCAAATATGGTAACGCATCATCTTATTCTCAGTGGCGACTTTAACTGCATCCTTTCCTCCACTCTGGATCGTAGCGCATCCAGAACGGTTTCAATATCTAAATCAGCACATACGATACACAATTTCCTTAAAACATACGGAATGGCCGATGTCTGGAGATTTCGTAACCCTATCACCCGGGCCTATTCCTTTTTCTCTCCGGTACACAACTCCTATTCACGAATAGATTATTTTATTATAGACACAAGCCTCTTATCGTCAGTTATAGCATGCGATTACGAAGCCATAATTATTTCAGACCACGGTCCACTGGCTATGACGGTACATATCGCTGCCAAAGAGCTAAATTACCGCCCGTGGAGATTCAATTCCACTCTCCTCTCAGACGAGACGTTTGTGAGTTATATTGGCTCTGAAATAGACTCCTTTCTTAGTGTAAATATGACTCCGGGAATGGCTGTGTCAACTGTATGGGAAGCGTTGAAGGCATATTTGAGAGGCCAAATTATCTCGTTTTGTGCAGGTCAGAGTAAAACCAGAAAGGATCAACTAAAGAAATTGACAGATCAGATATTAGAACTCGACTCTTTGAATAGCTGTTCACCATCTCCAGCAAGACTAAAACAACGTATGTTGTTACAAACTGAATTCAACTTGCTGGCAACTAAACAAGCAGAATACCTTATCTCTAAATTGAGGTGTAACTTTTATGAGTACGGGGAAAAGGCTGGGAAACTTCTGGCCCACCAGTTACGACAGCAATCAGCTCATCATATTATTTCTGAGATATGTGATGATCAAGGCCTGAAGCACATGGATAGTACAGAGGTTAATTCTTGTTTCTATAAATTGTATCAGTCGTTATACTCCTCAGATCCACCCTCTGACCTGTTGACTTTAGAAGATTTTTTTAGAAAACTCGATACACCATTGATAGACCCTGAGAAAGCTGCGCATCTTGACTCACCAATTACAATTTCAGAAATAGAAGCAGCAATCAGAAGTATGCAGACCGGCAAAACCCCAGGTCCAGATGGATATCCAACTGAATTCTTAAAAAAATTATCTACTCAACTTTCCCCATTATTGCTATCTGTCTTTGAAGAATCCTTGTTATCTCACTCTTTACCATGTACTATGCGTCAAGCAGTTATTTCTCTGATTCTTAAAAAGGAGAAGGACCCCTTAGAATGTAGCTCATACCGCCCGGTTTCACTTTTGAATACTGACACTAAGATCTTAGCCAAGGTCCTGGCCCGACGAATGGAAGATGTTCTTCCAGTGGTCATTTCAACTGACCAAACAGTCTTTATTAAAAGTCGACATTCCTTCTTTAATACCCGACGTCTTGCAAATATCATTTATAGCTCTTCTTCGTCTAATACTTCAGAAGTTATTCTATCGTTCGACGCTGAAAAGGCGTTCGACCGGGTGAAATGGGACTTTCTCTTCTGTACTCTTAAAAAGTTTGGTTTCGGATCCAACTTTATGTCTTGGATTAAACTTTTATATTCAACCCCATTGGCTGCTGTACGTACTAACAACAACATATCACCTTTTTTTGAGCTAAAGCGCGGTACAAGGCAGGACTGTCCTCTATCGCCACTCCTCTTTGCAATTGCAATCGAACCCCTAGCCATAGCCTTGAGGATATCTACTAACATCAAGGGGATGTGGAGGGGGAATTTTGAGCACAAGGTATCTCTATATGCGGACGATATGTTGTTGTACATTTCTGACCCATCCTTGAGTCTTCCAAATTTGTTAAATTTACTTAATGAATTTGGCCAGCTGTCTGGCTATAAAGTTAATTATCAAAAGAGTGAGCTTATGCCAATTGGCTCCATGATTCCAGATGTGCTCTCTTCTTCAATCCCTTTTAAGATCACCATGACAAAGTTGAAATATCTGGGGGTCTGGTTTACGCAGAACTTTAAAGAGCTTTATAAAGCCAACTATCAACCTCTTTTAGCTAGTCTGAAGCAGGATTTTGAAAGGTGGGACTCCTTGCACCTTTCCTTAGGTGGGAGGATTAACATCATTAAGATGACTGTTTTGCCCAAGTTTTTATACATTTTCCAATGTTTGCCAGTTTTTCTCACAAAATCTTTTTTTTGTAATTTAAATACTCAAATTATAAGTTTTATTTGGAATAAAAAACGCCCTAGGACAATGGATAAAATATTACAAAGGCCCCATAGTTTAGGTGGTCTTGCCCTTCCGAACTTTTTATATTACTACTGGTCGGTGAATATTAGGGCAATTCTATACTTATTGGATGAAGATGAGAGAGCCAGCTGGGCACAGATGGAGAAATCATCCATTCGATATAACCCTCTGTCAGTATTATGTTCTAGACTGCCACTGGCACATTCAGTATCTAACCTTACACTCTCCCCAGTTGTACTACAGGCTATAAAAATTTGGTTTCAGTTTAGACGTCATTTTGCACTTAACAACCTTCCGCTTGCCTCACCTGTTGTATAGAACCACATATTTACTCCTTCTATGACAGATGCAGCGTTTGATATATGGTTAAAAAATGGCATTAGGAAATTGCATGATTTGTATTTGAATGACACTTTTGCCTCCTTCGAACAGTTAGTCCAAAAATGTGCTATTCCTAATACACACTTTTTTAGGTATCTACAACTTAGAAGCTTTGTGTCATCAAATTCAAGCTGTTTCCCTCGTTGTCCCGCTCCATCTCTCATTGATTCTATTCTCGAGTACAAGTGTGGAGTATAACAGTCCATAAGTAAAGTCTATGGATTACTCAATCTACACAATCTGACTGCCTTAGAATCTTTAAAACAAAAATGGGAAAAAGAAATTGAGGATCAAATATCAGACGATGTCTGGCAGGAAGCAATTCGGAGAATACACTCATCCTCTATAAGTCTCAGGCACACAATTGTCCAGTTTAAAATTGTACATCGTCTCCATTGGTCTAAGGACAGATTGGCTAAATTTAAAAGTGATGTAGACCCTATTTGTGATCGATGTAAACAAGCTCCTGCTACTTTATATCACATGTTCTGGTCATGTCCGAAACTGCTAGAATACTGGGACCCAATTTTTTAGACCTTTTCTAAAATGTTTGGTGAATGTATCGCCCCAGCCATGTCGACAGCAATATTTGGAGTTGTTAGTCAGGACAATAATCTAAGTAGATCCCAGTCTGATGTTATTGCTTTCTGTTCACTTCTTGCCAGAAGGCTAATTTTGTACAAATGGAAAGACTCCTCACCTCCAACATATGGACATTGGATTAAAGATGTGATGTATAACATACAATTGGAAAAGCTACGATGTTCTATGAATGGGTCAAATAAGAGATTTTTTATCACTTGGCAACCTTTGCTGACCTTTGTGGAGAACACTTCTGCTAAAGAACTATTCTGAATGTACATGTTTGTATATTATTATTATTGTGCTTTTATTTGTTATTCTTTATTTAAAAATTATTTTTTTTTATTTATTTTTTCTCTGGTCTGACTGTTACATGGGGTTGGGTGGGAGTGGGAGGGGGAGGGGGGTTGGTATCTGTTCTGTATAATGTATATTTTTCATTATCATTTAATAAAATAAAAATAAACATTGAGGAAAAAAAAAATGCACATGCGCAACACTCTATCTGCTCCCGAGAGGGAACGCCTATTAAACGTGTGCACGAGAGAGCAAGACATGATATGCAATGGAGAAGTAGCTTGTTGCATTTGTGTAATAAATACTATGGTGAACAGACATTGGAATTATCAAAAATGAACACACAAGGATTTAGAACATTTCAGCGTGATACCATTTGGTCATAAGGCTACTTTAGACAAATTGAGATGTTTACCGTGTCTACGCGGTGCATGACTTGTGCCAGGGCAAGCATCGCTAATCATAGCTTACATTAACTTTTACTAGCAGTGATTTTAAATGGATTTCTCCAAATAGCATGCCAAACTTTACCTGTCTAGTAGAATCTTCGCGACTGCGGCATCAGTGGGAAGCCCAACCTGTGCTTTTAGCGCACGCCAGCGTGTGAAATATTCACCCAAAATCACTCTGGTCTTGTTTCTATATTCTGCGGCCTTTCTCTTCTTATCATACACTTCGTATACATTTTTTCTCTTTCGACCCTCAGCCATTTTCAAAGGAATGGCTGAAACCGTAACTCATCACACATAATACACCTGAAAGTGCGCATGTGCAGAAAGCGAAAACTACCTAGGGACGAGCACGTACGACGGCCTTACGTAAACATATCACCAGAATGATTGACACTTAGGTGGACCAATAATATAGGCTACCCGGAAAAAGAAAATCCTCCGCTATACCTTTAATTTTGCTGTCTGCCAAAGCTATTAGTGAAGATGTAAAGTAAAACATGTTTCCTGCTGAACAAATGGTCAGACATTAGAAATCCTTGTGACCAAATCCAAAGCAAAGGTTTATCTGATTGAGTTTCAGTGCATTAAATACCATTGCATTGTTGCATTTTGAACATACAGTATGCTTATTATAAAACAATAAAAATAATGTTTTGGGGGGAAAAATGTGATGTTTTCTTTTGATTAACTAGCTAGCTCATCTGTTCAGAAATGTAATCAGATCTGCAGCACTAAGATGGTAAAGAGTGACACCTGCAGCCATTGTCAATAGTATTATAAATAGGTATGCATATATGTAACCTAAATTGAAGTAAGTATGACCCTGGTTGAGTGTATATTTCTTTATATTTCTTTTAATAAGATACAGTACATGGTATGTGTTTTTTTCTGACTTAATTTAAGAATGTGAACCCCTTTTAGTCCCTTCCCATTAGGCGGTTCGTGAATATGAGCAAACAATATTCATGAATGATGGTTTAAGCATTTTTTTCATCTAAAATTTCACTAAAATTGCTTTTTAAAATTCACAGAATACACACACACACACACAGAAATGTTTCCAACAATATATAATATAATGAACACCATGTTTGTTGTGCCTTGTAGGCACAAGCTATGTGCAGTACTGCATAAAATAATAATAACAATAACCTATAGCAGCCTATAAATCTTCCAAAAGATTTCAGTAACAATGCTAGAGAAAAATATATTGATTATCTTATGTTTCTTCAAATGTTTCCATTCGTTATGATGATATGAAATGAGATAATAGTAAAAACATAAAGCCTAATGTTTGGTGCATTTTTCCATTCAAACGCGATCGCGCTCCAGAATATTAAACATTATGGTTATACATATCTGTGTTTGAGCAGATATCCACAAACAGTATTTAACAGTAAACATGGGTCTAAATAGTATAATATTCACCATATATCTAGCAACAGTTCAACTGCAATGTGAAGTTTATGCAACAATACCATAAACTAATAAGTAAGAATTTCTTACCTTACATCTTTCTTGTCTTCAAATCGCGTTCTTCTTCTTCTGAGGTAAATCCAATGTAAGCTCAGACGTGTCTTCCAAACTCGACGAAAAGCAGAGACTTGTGAAGTTTTTTGGTGTTTTGTGTTTGAGGTAACGAGGGCGTTTGCGTTCCATGTGGACGATTTGCATGTGAATCACTTTTGCGCGAGTGGGCGTGTAAGTAATTAGCAAGCGTTTGAGATACTGGACATCCTGTTGGTTTTATACAAATTACTTAAACAGAGAATATTTGTTTTCAGTTTGAATCCGATCATTTAAAAGTACACACTTAAATGTGTATAAAGGTATATGGCTCATAAATGTGTGACAAGTATTCGCTGAGTTTTGTTTCAGTTTATAGACGTGCTCAAGAAAAAAAAGTTCACCGCGACGGAGAGGCAGAACGCACACCCTGTTTATTTTCTTTATTTTACAAAAGTACAATGTTTTGATTTGATTGTAAGTGGACACATACAAAAGTAGAAATATCACAGATTCTTTTTTTATATTTCTTTTTTCTGTATGACCATAAATGACGGAGTAATTTAAGTTTATTGTGCTACAATGTGAAGAAAATCCAGCAAAACGCGGGGGCGCGTTTGCCGACTTCAGAGGGTTAAATAGCCGGTTACAAGTACATTGAGACAGTGGTGAAATTCCAAACTTTAGTCTCTGAAGTCTTTTTTTTTTTTTTTGTGATTGAGCACAATGAGTATGTCTGATATTGAAAAGTGTTACAATGTGAAAGCACGATATTCATTATGTGTGTTAGGCATTACTGATAATGATACAGATGATGACATTATTGCAACTTTTGAGAATTATGGGGTCATTGTGAAAGTAGTGAGAGTAGCCCCCCCTACTGAGCAGACAGGACAGCCCATCATTATAGTTGAGTTTGATGCACACACTCCTGTCACACTTCTTGAGCCTAATTTCCCCCTAGAAATTAAGAGTGTGCGAAAACCAGCAGTTGTGTGGTATGCAGATAACATCAAAGTGCTAGCACAGCCATCAGCACAGCCCCATGCCCAAGCACAAAGGTTATCCATTGAGTCAAGTGATGACAGTGATAATGCTGTTCCCAAAGAGGTCTCTTCTGACAACAGTGACTTTATTCCAAAGAGGTATATAAAGAGACAACCACTTAAGAAGCCAAAATCAAAGTCACGTGTCCTTAGCTCAGACAGCCAGCCTGATCCTGCTGTGAGAAAAAAAACACCAAAGCCTGCCTTTAACACACTTACCAATGACGACCTAAACCCTCCTGAGATCCAGCGCATTGTAGTCGAGCACGTCATCAAAAATGATGCTTTTTCTGCACAGACACACTCCAAATGGCTGCGTTCCTTCTCAGGAAAAGTACCTAAGCCCCCAGGTGGAGCTGACTTTGATACCTGGTGTCTTCATGTTGACCTTCTGTTGCAGGATTCTCTTCCAATAGATATCCAGCGAAGGAAAATCTTAGAAAGCCTCTTGCCACCAGCTTCTGATGTGGTTAAACAGCTTGGTTCTACAGCTCCTCCTAGAGACTACATGAAGCTCCAAGACTCTGCATATGGCTTAGTTGAAGATGGTGATGAAATCTTCGCCCGTTTCCTGAACACCAATCAAGATCCTGGTGAGAAAGCATCTGATTTCTTACAAAGATTACAAACACTGCTCAGTACTGCGGTTAAGAGAAATGGTCTAAAGCAGTCATCTGCAGATCGTCAGTTGCTGAAACAATTTCAGCGTAGCTGCTGGGATCACTCGTTAATACTTACCCTTCAGCTGGAAGCCAAAGCCAAGACACCACCTGACTTTGCAGAGCTTTTGCTGCTGCTCAGAACTGAGGAAGACAGACGTGCAGCAAAACTGGCCAGAATACAACGACACTTAGGCAGTTCAAAGCACTAAGCTGCAATTCACAAACAGTCTGTTGTTGACATGTCTCCTTACTGTGACTCAAGTGTGTTGCAGACCTACATTTCGGAAACAGAGGCTTTAAGAAAACAGGTGGCTGATCTCCAGATGCAACTTTGATCCTCCAAATCTGAGAAAAAGAAGAAACACGAGTCCAAATTGACAGAATACCCAAACACGGTGACACCTAAAGTGGAGATGCAAGCTCAACAGGTAACAGCTAAACCACCAAAACCCTGGTTTTGTTTCAGATGCGGCGAAGATGGCCACATAGCTAGGACATGTGAAGGTTCTATCAACCACCAGCTTGTGGATCGAAAGTACAAAGAGCTAAAAGCGAAACAAGATGAATGGAAAATGAAAAATGGAGTGCCGTTAAACTGGACGGGGTTTCAGTAACGGGACATACTGGGGCCCATTGCAGCAAAGAATGTCCCAAAGAACTGAACCAAAAAGAAGCAAGATGTCAAGCTCACTCATGTCTTCCATCTCATGAAAGCGATTTAATCTCTGGCATAATTGGTCCTAAATGCACAGCTGAAATCAATATTGAGGGACAGGTTTGCAACTCTCTTCTTGATTCAGGGTCACAGGTGACCACTGTGTCCAAGTCCTTTTATGACACACATCTGTCATCCTCTCCAATCCTCTCTCTTGATGATCTTATAGAAGTTGAAGGAGCTGGGGGGCAGACTGTACCATACTTGGGCTATACTGAAGTTAGCATACATTTCCCAGAGAAAATTGCTGGAAAAGCTGAAACTGTTTCCACCTTGCACTTGTCATACCTGACTATAAATTTAATGCTGAAGTCCCAGTACTGGTTGGAACCAACACCCTTAACACATTGTTTAAATCTTGTGTTGCCAACGACAGCAATTATGCTGCTCCCAAAGACAAATTCCAACATGCACCCCTTTTGAAAACTCTCTTGCGCAGATACATCCTGGGACAAAGCAATGGTAAAGTGGGCCAAGTCAAACTACAGGGTCAGAAATGCGTCGCCATTCCAGTGGGTCAAAAGATGGTCCTGGATTGGTATGCTAGGAATTTGGCAACGATTGCTGATGCTCCTCTTGTAGTAGAGCCATCCACTCACTCCAGCCTCCCTGGTGGTCTGCTTTTGTGCAGTTATGTCCTGACCAGTCCCAGACGGACCTCATTTAAAGTCCCCATTATCCTCCAGAATGAAACTGCACATGAAATCACACTCCCAGCCAACTGTTGTTTAGCTGAGCTCTATGCTCCATCAGCTCTGTCCACACTAAGGAATACTTCAGCTAATGAGAAAAAGCCTAGCGTTGTGTCTTCCACTACTAAAGTCGTCTGCAATGCAGTATGTTCCACCAGTCCTGAAAATAAGATCACATTCGACTTCACAGACCATTCTCTTTCTGAAGAGTGGAAAGAAAGAAATACAACAAAGCTTAACTCCATTCCTGAAGTATTTGCAATGAGTGACCTTGACTATGGGCACACTTCAGCGGTCAAGCACAGAATTCGGCTTTCAGATCCAACTCCTTTTAAACAGAGAGTGAGGCCCATCCATCCAGATTATGAAGCTGTTAGGCTTCATCTCCAGGAGCTTAAAGATACAAACATAATCCGTGAGTCAGAAAGCCCTTTTGCTTCGCCAATAGTCATTGTGAAGAAGAAAAACGGTGCTATCCGCCTGTGCATAGACTACAGAAAACGAAACAATCAGACGATCAAAGATACTTACGCACTGCCTAACATTGAGGAAACGTTTTCTGCATTGACTGGATCCAAATGGTTTTCTGTCATGGATCTTAAGTCAGGTTACTATCAGGTGGAGGTTGAAGAGGAGGACTTACAAGACGGCATTCGTAACACCAATGGGATTCTGGGAATTTAATAGAATGCCACAGGGAGTGACAAATTCACCTATTACATTTCAACATGACATGGAAAAGTGCATGGGCACCTTGCATCTCAAAGAAGTCCTTGTCTTCCTCGACGATCTCATCGTTTTCTCGAAAAGCCTGGAGGAACACGAAGAACGCCTCATGAAAGTCCTGAACCAGCTGAAAGAGTTTGGCTTAAAACTATCTCCAAGCAAATGCCACTTTTTCATGAAGTCTGTGAAATACCTTGGACATATTGTTTCGGAGAAAGGCGTAGAAACAGATCCTGAGAAAATCTCTGCACTCACCACCTGGCCAAAGCCGACAAATATCAGTGAGCTGAAGTCCTTTTTGGGTTTCACTGGGTATTATCGGAGGTTTGTCAGAGACTACTCCAAAATTGCCAAACCATTAAATGCACTGACAGTTAGCTATTGTCCACCTCGAAGGAATGCAAAGGGTTTTAAGCCTGTCTCCAATGCTGATTTCAAGAAGCCTTTTGGTGGTAGATGGACGCCTGAGTGTGACACACCGCATTCCAGACACTGATTCAGAAGCTGACCACAGCCCCGGTGTTTGGATTTGCAAATCCAAAACTGCCGTACATCTTACATACAGATGCTAGTCTCCATGGTCTTGGTGCTGCCTTGTACCAGGAACAAGATGGTCACATGAGGGTGATTTAATTTGCCAGCAGAGGGTTGTCAAACTGTGAAAAACGTTATCCCACCCACAAGCTGGAATTTTTAGCCTTAAAGTGGGCAGTGATGGATACGTTTTACGACTATCTGTATGGGGCCGAGTTCACCATCATGACCGATAATAATCCCCTCACATATATATTGTCTACTTTCAACTTCAGCATCCAATACAGAGCTGGAAAGAAAAATCAAGATGCTGATGGTCTCTCCAGGCGACCACATGATCAGGTAGACACCGATAACAGTTCCTAGGTTGAAGATGACCGCATCAATCAGTTCATCTCCCGGTTTCTGAATGAAGAAAATAGGATTTCTTTTCCTAAGGAAGCAGTGGGAGCTATTTGTCAAAAGCATCAACTGTACGGACGCACTGTGGCAGACAAAGATGCCAATTTACCTGTTGCTCTGGAATGTCTTGCCATTGATGCTAATGCCATCCCAGTTGAATTCTCCCAAGCTGAATTTCTTCCTGGTTCCAGCACCCTTCCCAGGATGTCCCAACAGGATTGGGCAGCAGAGCAAGCAAATGATCCTGTCATAAGTAGAGTGACTCACCTCTTGAACACTGGCAACGTCTCTCTTACCGGGTCAGACAGCAAGAAAATCGAGAAGTCCAACTTGTGCTTCGACTGATTCACCAACTTCTAGTCCTCGATGGGGTCCTCTACAGGAAGTGTATGAACAGAGGAGAGCCCTTCTATCAGCTAGTTCTACCCCAGAAGTATAAGGAAGTGGTCTTAGAAGCTTTGCATGACTCAGTAGGTCATATGGGAGTGGAGCGGACTTTGGATTTAGTTCGTACGCGTTTCTATTGGCCAAGGATGTCTTTGGATGTCGAAACCAAGGTCAGTACCTGTGAGAGATGTATAAGAAGGAAGGCAAAAGCGGAAAAAGCATTTCCCCTTGTTGACATCGAGACCAGCCGACCTTTAGAACTGGTCTGCATGGACTGCCTTTATCTTGAGCCAGATGGTAAAGGTACTAAGAACATTTTAGTCATCACTGACCATTTTACAAAGTATGCTGTAGCAATTCCAACAATTTATCAAAAAGCAAGGACAGTTGCTAAAGCACTTTGGAGTAACTTCTTCATTCATTATGGGATACCAGAACGCCTGCACAGCGACCAAGGTCGAGATTTCGAATCTGCTGTGATCAAAGACCTTTGTCTTCTACTGGGTATAAAGAAGACTAGGACCACTCCTTACCACCCACGTGGAAATCCCGTGGAGCGGTTTAACCGAACTCTTCTCCAAATGCTCGGAACTCTTCAAGAAGAAGACAAGATCAAATAGCGTGATTTTGTGCAGCCTCTGGTACTTGCCTATAACTGTACGAAAAATGACACCACCGGTTTTTCTCCTTATCAGTTAATGTTCGGGAGACAGCCAAGCCTTCCTATAGATGAAGCCTTTGATATCAAGCCTGAAGGGGAAAAGAGAGTTAGTCATGCCGAGTACGTCAAAAAGCTTCAAGAGAGTCTGCAAGAAAGCTACAAGATTGCTGTTGAATACAGTAAGAAGACAGCTTTTCGCAATAAGCAACGATTATGACCTGAAGGTGAGAGAGTCCACTTTACAAGCTGGAGACCATGTTCTCGTTAAGAATGTTGGCATAAGAGGCAAGCACAAGATAGCTGACCGATGGGTCAAGACCATCTACCAAGTAGTCAAGCAAATAACTGATTCTCCAGTTTATGTTGTAAAGCCTCTTACTACTGATGGACCTGAAAGAACCCTCCATCGAGATTTACTCTTGCCCTGTGGTTTCTTAACCCCCACCAATTCCAGTGATGAAGACAACAGGATGGAGTGAAAGGAAAAAACGACTTGTTCTAGGGAATAACCAACAGTTCCAGAGGATGACGATGAACAAGTGTATGATAGTGATGGAGAACCAGATTTCTACTTTCCCCAAATAATGCAGGATAAGACATATCCTACCATAACAATTGTCAAGGACGTGCCTTACATACAAGAAGTGGAAGGAAGTTCATGCGAGACCACACTGAATCCAAATGCTCAACCATTTGAACCTTCTGGAGGTGTGGAAAGTCTTGATATTGAATTTGAGCATGTGCAATTTGATAGGGGAAACGCAGTGGAAGAATCAGAATCAGAATCAGAATCAGAATCAGAATCAGAATCAGAATCAGAAAGAGCTTTATTGCCAAGTGTGCTTGCACCCACAAGGAATTTTTCTTGGTACTGAAGCTTCCAGTGCACATATACAAATACAAATACAACAAGAAACATAGTAATACAAATTCTAAGAATAAAATATATAAAAAAAAAAAAAAAATAGTATAAAAAGTAAAAAAAGGGGTCACAGTTGGGTTTAGTCTGAATAAACATTTACAGATTATGAACATATTTACAGTATTTTGAGTAGTATGAATAATATAAATATAAATATCACCTGAGTTAGAGAATATTGCACTAGACAGTGGGAGTATTGCACTTGCAGGCATATGCCTTGGGGGGCATGTTAAGTGTTCAGAAGGGAAATGGCCTGTGGAAAGAAACTGTTCCTGTGCCTGGATGTTCTTGTGGCCAGTGATCTGTGTCGCCGTCCTGACGGTAACAGTTCAAACAGGGGGTGTCCAGGGTGAGTGGAGTCTGTGATGATTTTACCTGCTCTCTTCCTCACTCTGGAAGAGTACAGGTCCTGGAGGGTTGGCAGGGGGGCACCAATAATCCTCTCTGCTGACCGGACTGTCCGTTGTAGTCTCCTGATGTCCGATTTGGTAGCTGAACCAAACCAGACAGTGAACCAGAAGTAGCTTTATCTGAAGAGGGAGAAACAAACTTACCTGAGGACACCCTGGAAGAGAATGTGGGAAACTCACCTGTCAAGGAACTGGATTCCGAGGCCGTTGATGTCATCGATGATGAGTGTACTGAGGAGTTGATCAGGAATAGAACGGAACCTGTTGAGGGAAAAAGAGGTGAAATGAGGAAAGAGGACAACGACAGTGAAATACTGATTGAGGAGAATGTTGAAAGAAATGGAAATACCCCTGTGCAGGAAATACCAGAGCCGGAGTCCAGACGTTCTACCAGAATCAAGGAGCCACCTAACAGGCTAACTTACACATCATTAGGAAACCCCTTAGTGTTAGTCATGCAATCCCTGTTAAGTGGTTTAAACAAAGCCTTCACACAAGCCCTTGAGTCAGATGATTTCCCTGAGGTTAGGATACTGACCCCTGATAGATCAATGATTTTATAAGTACACTGCATGCAGAGACGCTTGCAGGTTCAGGAGGGGAGGATGTAACCCCTTTGAATTGTACATTCACATTATTTCTTTATTTTTAGTCCTAAAGTAAATTTATTTGTAACTACTTTTGAAACTCCTGTATCTTTGGTGCAGTATTAAGATTTACCACTAGAGGGCGGTTAACTCTGCGGTATGTTGAGTGAGTCGATTTATTTCAAATTCAGACGAAGAAGCCAGCTGAACATGCACGCACGAGGTTAGCATGAGATCGCATAAATGATTACATTTTTTATATGTTTCTTTGTTTCTATGTGAATATTCTTTTATAAAGAATGTTACTAATCGTTCAGGTTTCCGATTCATCCTGTTACTGAGGGAAAAGGAACAGTCAATACTTTTGAGTACTGTTTTTTCTTTTACGAGAACTCTGGTGAGTTTTGCTTGTTTATGCATTACTTTGACATTCAAATTGACATTCATCTTTCTCTATATATGTCCTAAAAACCAATCAGAGTTATATATGATGTTTAAGAATGTATTTTTGTATGTTTAGAAGGTCAAATTGGTATAGAGGTAATTAATTAGTGTATGACGTTAGTTTAACTGTTTTGGTTGAATGATTGCATCATCTATGAGTATGTTAATGCTAACAAATGAAAAAAGAGGTTTTACAACAAGATATGTTGCATATTTAAACACTATTATGTGTTTAATCGTGCTTATGTGCACTTGTGTTGTCACATGTTGTATTAACATTTGTACTCACGGACATTTTGTGCAGCTGATAGTAAATGTCGGTGTAGAAATGTTTGACATTCAGAAATGTTTGTGACTGCATTGTTTTGTGCAGATTGTTTTTTTTTGCATTCTGATTCTGTTTGAGTGATTCACCTTTGAACGGCGAGCCAGAACCTGATCTACGATTCAAAGGAATCATTGTGATTCAACAAGGATTCGAACTGAGAGCTAAGCACATACACACTGCCCGGGTAGAAAACACAAAAAGGCCTTTACACACATTGACATTTGAGTATCATACACACACACAAGGGATCCAGAAGGACTATTGAGACTTCATTTTATTTTATTTTATTTTATTTTATTTTATTTTATTTTATTTTATTCACATTCACATTCAACTTTGGTCTTCATACGAACCAATTTTTCTTGTTGGTTCATGGTGTTGAATGGAAACCAGACAATTGTGTATTCATGTACATTGTGAAAAATGGTTCACTCAAAGTTTTGAGTCTTTGCAATAAAATTGCCGGCTGTTAACTGCTTGAATTTAATTTGGCCCAAATTGTATGCTTTAAAATCCTCCTAGAGCCGAACCTAGGCTTTATTTAACCTCTGTTGGGTAAAATACACTTAACCCTCTGGGGTCTGAGGGATTTTCTGGGCCCTGGAGGTTGTTCTGACATGCTCTGACATTTGTGCTTTTTTAAGTTGTTTATAAACATGTTAATGGCAAAGGTGTAAATTCACTCTATATAGCACAAACAGGGCTACCATAATATGTGAAAAACATGCATTTATATGTTTGAATTTTTAAGAGAATAATGTTTATGCGTGGTTATTTGAAAAAATAAAAATGAAAGTTGCTGAAATAAGACCACAAAACACATACTAAATATGTGTCCACAAGACTCTTGACTAATGTATGTTGTCGCATCGAGTTCTGGCTTCAAAATGATGTGAAAAACATCCTGCCTAATTGTTTTCATAAAACAATACATTGATTTTAACTTTGTAAAACAGTTTTTTTGTCAGAAGAGGTTTATGCGTGGGAGGGGTAATGGCCCATCAATATTAATGAGATTCAGACCAGGGGTGTGACAGACACTCCCCCAATGTCTAATGGCCCATCAAGTGAGGCAGCCTGGACAAAGTAGAGGAGTTTTTCACCGTTTTATTGTAATTCCTCTTATGTGGAGGAACTAAATGTTATAAATTTGCAGGTATATCACAGTGCTTATGCCCAGTTGATGCGGGCTCTAAGCAAAATAAAGCAAAATAATGCAAAATGAGCAAAATAAACTAAAATAAAGGCAGATAGAATATAGTTACATGTCTTGGTGCCATTTTTGAAAACAGTTCCTGTTCAACTGAAGACACAAGTGAACATTACATGCCTGGCATTTCCAAGGTGTGTCCTGCCTTTTACCAAGCTGTCCTTTGCAAAGCACACAGATCTTGCGACCAACTGTGCAAATGTTCTTCTCAAATGTTCAGTTGACACTGCATTCTCAGAAAAAAACATTTTGAAGAGACTCAGAGGAGTGTGTGCATCAGCAGGACTCAGCTGTGGGCCAGGTTTCCGTGCAGGCAGGAATCTCAGAGTCTGTGGAACCATTTCAATGTCAGTCTCTGTTTTCCATGACAGAGTAGACTGCTTGTTGCTTGTCTGAATGTTTGTCTTGGCCCTCTTTGCAACAGGCGTCTGATGATCACCATCACCTTTATAGCTGTAAAACAAACAAAAAACTGTGAGCATGTTTATTACACAAAATATAACAACTGCATTTCAATCATTAAAAGTAACATTGGCCAGATGCAAAGCCATACAGACACATAATGTTTGTATGGACTATGTAAAACCAGAATATGTAAACAGAATTATACTAATATCTGAAAGAAAGGGAATAAGTGTACTTACTTTTCAGTTGTTCTCAAAACTGAACGACACCTGTCGTGTGCCCTCCCAGTGCGAGTTGCAGGTGAGGTTGAGAGTGATGCTACCACATTCCTATAAAAATAATAATATTAATATTAATAAAGGTTGAACAAAGTACTATGCCAGCACATGCATAACTGATGGACAGTCAGCATGTTGATAAAACAACATCAGGTCTAACATCTGTAAAATAGTGGGTAAATATGTACTTACTCTTTCTGATTTCTGTCTGTGTTGCTGCGTGCCCTCTTAGTGCGAGTTGCAGAACCTACATCATTCCTTTCAAAAAAAGTTGAAAACTATTATTATCATATATTTTAGAGTACTATTCCAGCACATGCATAACTGATGGGCATTAGCATGCTGATAAGATAACACAAAGAAAAAATATGTAACATTATCAACCAACCTCCAAAAATAAATAAAGTCATACAGGCTCATATTGTATTAAGTAGGCTATATAAACAAAATTGAACGAACATGGGTAAATATGTACTTACTCTTTCTGATGTTCGACTGTGTTGCTGCGCGCCCTCCGAGTTGCAGATGAAGGAGATGCAGCTACATTCCTTTTTTTTTTTAAGTTGAAAACTATTATAAATATTTCAAAGTATATTAGCCTACCATTCGTCTATATGAATAACTGATGCGAATAATTGTAGAAACGTGCTGTAGGCATATATTATGTGTCAATGGGCCATTACGGAGATAGCACAAAGCAAACATTAACACATTTGCAATTCATCAGCTGGGCATATTTACACATTTCAGCACATACACACATTTGCAATAGATATTTGCAAGCACTCTTCGTTGATGATAATGAGGCAGCATAAACACTAGTCAAAATATAATCTAAACATACATAATGTTTTCTAAATTAATTTCAAAATTCTAACTTTCATACAGGCCTATGATCTAAACATCGTTGTACATATTATACAGCAAGTCTAGGCTATGCTGTATAAAGTCTTCTGAAGGCACGCGCCGAAACGCGTTTGTGCAAATAAGTTTATTTATGCATGAAAAGCATAAAAGTTTAAATAGGCCTACTCAGTGCTCGAATTGAGTCAAGTCTTATGGGGGGTCCCCAAGTTTTTTTGGGCGGGGGGTTGGTTAGTCTCGCAATATACACTTTATACAAAATATACAATATATTTGATCATAATATGCATAAATATATACTATTTATTAAAAACGCTTGAATTCACATACATATATATATATATCTCTTCTTTTAAATTACTTACTTGAGTAATATGGATTTAGAGGGTGACAAAGCAGCAGACCCAAAAGGGCAGCTATGGCAAATATACCAGGGCTAGAATAAAATTAAATATCCCCAAAATATTCCCAACTGAGCAAGCCAAAACCGTCATACATTTTATTTTCAGGATTTTTTGATGAATAGAAAGTTCAAAAGAACAGCATTTATTTGAAACAGAATCTTCTGTTACATTATACATGTCTTTACTGTCACTTTTGATCAATTAAATGCAACCGTACTGAATAAAAGTATTAATTTCTTTCCCAACATTTTTTTATAAATTCTAACCGCAAGCTTTTGAATGGTAGTGTATAATACTACAAAAGTTTATATTTCAGATAAACTTTCTATTCATCAAATTATTTATTTTTTAAATACTGTAAATAACGGTTTTCAACATTGATATTAATCATAAATGTTTGTTGAGCATCAAATCATCATATTAGGATTTCTGAAGGATCATGTGATGAACACTTGGAGTAACGATGGTGAAAATTCAGCTTTGATCACAGAAATAAATTATATTTTATTGTATTATTATTTTACATTGTAATAATATTTCATAATATTACTGTTTTTACTGTATTTTGGATCAAATCAATGCAGGCTTGGTGAACAGAAGAGACTCTTGAATTTTTGAATAGTGTACATCCAACAGAATGATTCTAGCTTTATTTACCAATGTAGTATTTACCCTAAAAACAACTGGATGATTGATGTGACACTGTGATAATGTTTGTTCCAAAAGACTTGATTAAATGCATGAAACTTGTTTATTATAAATTGTGGCAAAACAGGCTGTCAGCCTGTGTGTTGGTTGGGATTTTTCAACTATTTCAGCACATACGATTTTTAAATAGTTACGTCCAGTAGGTGGCGGCAAAGCACTGTCATGAGTGAGTGAGTCAGCAGACTATTCAACCATTTCAGTGAAAAAGGCTGCTTTATTCATAAACAAACAATACTATGGCAATCAAAATAAATCATTGCTATTTCAAGAGTGAATCCCGCATAAATGCGTATGTAATTCCCAAAACTTTGCCGTGTTTATACAGCCTTTGGTCCTAGCAGCATGAAAAACAAGTCATATACAAATAAATACAAATTCTGAATGGATATTAGAAAGCGCACAACGAGCGCTCCCTTTATAATTACTAAAAATCTGTTATCCATCTTCATCGAGATCTCTAGCACTAGCACTCCTGTAGAACCAGGACTGTTAATTATGAAAAAAATAGTAACGTAAGCCAAATGTTTCCAATATATGCTAGGAATATAAAAGCCCCGACATGGAGTGGATAACTGTTAGATATAAAGTAGAAAGATATATAGCGAGAGACAATTACCCCTCAAAAAAGTCAGTAAGAAGCTTTCTCTTCCCGACTGCGAGTGGAGGTTTATTTTTCTCCATATTTTAAAAGCTAAAATTAGCTTCACCGGAGCGGCGCCAAACAAACAGTCCTGTCAGTCGACGATGTCATGCGCGCGCACAGCGCTCTTTAGGCGGGGCGTTTACATTTTAAAGAGACATGACAACTAGCCTATAAACACACTTAAAATAAATTATTGTAAATAATCAATTCATGATATTTACTGTATCCTTTGCATGCATTTATTTTGATTTGTCATTATTATTTTTACTAAAATAAAAATATCCGAGGGACCCCCCTAATTCTATTTTTTACTTCTTATGGGGGGTCCCTAATACCTTATGGGGGGTCCCGGATCCCCCCAGCCCCCCCTCAATTCGAGCACTGGGCCTACTCTTTAAAGTGAATTTCGTTTTGTATTATTGTATCTTAATTTTAATCGTTATTTCATCAACCAATTGCCTGTATTATATACATAAGAATAAAAAATAGCAGGCAAAAGAGCTCCGTGTCGGCATTTTAACTGGAGCTCGCCTCAAAAATGAACCCAAACTCATAAGCTTTGCCTAAAATACCAGAGAAATATATAGAAAGCTCGAAATGTGTTATTTTAATATTTTATAAAACCGCTTGTCAACTAATGCAAGTAAATTTAAAAAGACTTACTCATCCAAAATATTATCCATGGCAAAACGTTCGTCGTCAGAGTCCCGCTCTTCTTCTGAGGAAAATGTGAACGCTTCGTGCCATCTTCCAACGGCGCAGGAAAGAGAATGAATGAAACTTGCTGGTTTTAAGGCATTTCAGGGGGCGTTTACCTATTTTGCATAGATCACCTCAGCACATTATCTTATGAATAGCGCGCTCTGCGAGTGGGTGTGAACTCATTACAGATAATTAGATGAGACGGGAGAAACTGTACTTCTCTTTAGTTTCATACAGATTACATTGCATGAGAATATTTGTTTTGAATGTGAATTGTTTTATTTAAAAGTAGAAATTTAAAGCGTTCTTTAGACGCATGTTTCATGGTTGTGTGATAAGTATTAGCTGAGTTTCAGTTCATTTTCCAGACTTGTTTCAGAAAGATTTTTGCGGAGACAGAGTGAGCTGATGTCAGGATTCCATCACCATCTCCTTCCACTCATTCCCTCACTCCGCCCACTCAGTCATTCACACGCTCATTGTCACCTGATTCGTAATCACCGTCACCTGGACCTCATCATCAGTTCACCCATATATACCTGCTACAAACATTCAGTCATTGTCTGATCTCGTCTACACATGACACAGACTCTGCCATATGTACCTGTATGCCTACCTTTGATCCCGATCTTCTCAGCCAGTCATCATTCCGTCTTCTAAGGAACTCCTTCATCATCATCATCATCATCTGCAAGAGAAAGAGAGAGAGACTTGGTTACACTTCAGTTAAGCATTCATCTGAAATTCAACTTCCTGTTTACTCACCTGTTTCGCTGTACCGATCCATTCTGCAAATTAAAGCATTTACCTTACCATTCTGTCTGCTTTGTCTATGCCAAACCTGACAGAAGATCAGACCACCATGCAGAATCCTTCGGAATCCACAGCGAATTCACCTGTCAATCCAAACGCCATTCATCAACACACCTCTTCAGCTTCACTTCCTCAAGCGCCCGTTGCTTCGTTCACTGCCTCCCATGGCCCAACCAGCGACATTCTCCGGTGAGGCGGAGGACTGCAGTGGGTTTCTGCTTCAGGTATCTTTGTATTTCTCCATGTTGCTTTTATCATTTCACTTCTGTCTGGGCAAGCACTTCAGTGGGCACAGTCTCTGTGGAATTCGAATTCGGAAGTCGTCAAATCCCTCTCCGGTTTCATACAACACTTCAAAGAAGTTTTCGGTCAAACAGCTGCCGATCTATCAGTACATGATCAACTCTACAATCTTCGTCAAGGCCAATCTTCCGTGAGTACTTTCTCCCTACGATTCCGCACTTTAGCGGCTTCCAGTGGTTGGAATGAGGCAGCATTGATCACAGCTTTTCGTCATGGTTTGAACCCTAACATTCGTCAGTTGATGGTGGTTTACGACGACAGTCCGGGAATTGAGAAATTAATTCAAAAATCCATTAAAGTTTCGCAAAGACTGTCAGCTTGTGATTCTCCGACTCCCACTGTATGTCCTCCGCCCACGGTTCCATCAGTCACTCCTCCAGCACCAGAGCCTATGGATTTCGGCTCCACCCCTCTTCCAGCTTCTGAGCGTCAACGACGAATTCTCCATAATCTCTGTCTCTATTGTGCATCAGATAAACATCTTCTCAGTACCTGTCCTGTTCGACCTCCACGCCCAGCGGTAAGCACCATTCAAGTCTCACCCAAAATTGAAGCCTTAAACCGTACCACTGTATATCTTCTAACCTCCAGTACTTGTGTCTCAGCGCAAGCCCTCATCGGTAACTTAATTTCCACCCAGCTTCTCCAAAAATTGAACATCCACAAACATCGCAGCACTCAAGACCTCCAAGTACACACTATCCAGGGAAAACCGCTGGGTCGAATTCGTCACTATTCACCCACTCTGACGCTGCGTGTTGGCTGTCTGCATTCAGAGAAAATCTCTTTTATGGTGCTGGAGGAGTCCATCGCTGAGCTCATCCTGGGACGCCCCTGGTTAGTTCAACATCAGCCGACGCTTCACTGGAAATCTGGTGAAGTATTGCGCTGGGGTGAGTCCTGCTATTTGTCCTGTCTATCATCCATCAAGAAAATCCCTTCATCATCGACGCCTCAGAAGAGGTCCAAAGTTCTTGTTTGCTCCACCTCGGTTGAGAGCCCTGAAGTAGAGCATCAAGTAAAGATTCCAGTGGAGTACCAGGCGTACCAGGATGTGTTCAGCAAGAAACTGGCTACTAAACTACCACCTCATCGGCCATGGGACTGCACAATCGACTTGCTACCTGGAGCCACTCTACCTAAAGGTCGTATCTATCCACTGTCCATCCCGGAGCAGAAGGCCATGGAGGAGTATGTGGAGGAGGCTTTACAACAACAGTTCATCCCCACATCGACCTCCCCTGCCGCTTCAAGTTTCTTCTTTGTGGGTAAGAAGGACGAAGGCTTGAGGCCCTGCATCGATTATCGTCATCTCAACTCTCAAACCGTCAAATACAGTTATCCCCTTCCTCTGGTCCCAGCTGCCTTGGAGCAGGTGCGTGGGGCTCGCATATTTTCGAAACTAGACCTTCGGAGTGCATACAACTTGATCCGTATACGGCATGGAGATGAGTGGAAGACAGCGTTCGTCACCCCATCTGGCCATTATGAATATCAGGTTATGCCCTTCGGGCTGTCCAACGCTCCAGCGGTCTTCCAAGGGTACATGAACGAAGTGTTCCGTGAGTACCTCAACCGCTTTGTGATTGTCTACATTGACGATATCCTCATCTATTCATCTTCAATTGCTGAACACCATCGTCATGTCATTCAAGTACTAGAGAAACTGAGAGAACACAAGCTTTACCTGAAATTGGAGAAGTGTGAGTTCCATATCACCTCTGTTCAGTTCCTGGGTTACATCATAGATCAGCATGGTATCCAGATGGACCAGAGGAAGGTGGAAACAATCCAAGACTGGCCATTACCCACATCTGTCAAAGAACTTCAAAGATTCCTCGGTTTTGCAAACTTCTACAGAAGATTCATCAAGAACTACAGTCTCATCAGTGCTCCTCTCACATCTTCATTAAAGAATCGGCCCAAGTCTCTGTCCTTGAATCCCACAGCTATCCAAGCCTTCCATCGCCTCAAAGAAGTCTTCACGACAGCACCAATCCTCATCCATCCCAATCCTGAACTTCCTTTCATCGTTGAGGTCGATGCATCTTCCACTGGGGTTGGAGCGGTGCTGTCACAGCGGCAGGGTGAGCCTCCCAGACTCCATCCATGTGCCTTTTCCAAAAAGCTGTCCCCGGTGGAGCAGAACTACGACATCGGCAACCGGGAACTGCTAGCCATAAAACTGGCTTTAGAAGAATGGAGACATTGGCTGGAGGGAACAAATCACCAGTTCGAAGTAATTACAGATCATCGCAACTTGGAATATCTTCGTGAGCCTAGAAGATTGAATCCTCGCCAGGCCCGCTGGGCACTCTTCTTCACTCGATTCAACTTCATTGTTACTTACCGTCCAGGAAGTAAGAATTGCAAGGCAGACGCTCTTTCCAGACTCCATCATTCATCTTCAGAGGACCTCAGTACGGAAACCATTCTCCCTCCAGCCTTAATCCTCAGTCCCATTCTCTGGGATATCGACCAGCAAATCTCTCAGGAAAATTCTCGCCATCCTGCTCCGCCGGGAGGTCCAGAAGGGCGTACTTTTGTACCTCAACATCTTCGTACTCCCCTTCTGGACTCTGCTCACACGGTTCCGGGCTCTGGACATCCAGGTAGCAAGCGTACCCTCTCGCTCCTCAGTCAGCGGTACTGGTGGCCGTCCATCTCCGAAGATGTCTCCAGGTTCGTCCGCGGCTGCTCAGTCTGCGCCATCACCAACACTCCCAGAAAACTATCTGAGTGTAAACTTGTGCCACTACCTAAACCCAGACGCCCTTGGTCACACATCGGAGTGGATTTCATGACTGACCTTCCTAGATCCGGTGGTTTTACCTGTGTGCTCGTCGTTGTGGATAGATTTTCCAAAGGCTGCAAGCTGATACCTTTACCTGGTTTACCCACGGCTTTTGAAACAGCTGAAGCATTGTTTCAACATGTATTCAGAAATTTCGGCATTCCAGAAGACATCGTTTCGGACAGGGGACCCCAATTCATCTCCCGGATGTGGCACGCCTTCAAGCTCCTCGGGGTCACTGTCAGCCTCTCTTCAGGATATCATCCGCAGACCAACGGCCAGACTGAGCGGAAGATTCAGGAGATAGGACGTTGTCTGCGAACTTATTGCCACCAGTACCAAGACAGCTGGAACCGATACCTCCCCTGGGTGGAATACGCCCAGAATTCCCTCACTCAGCGTACCACCGGGCTCACCCCCTTTCAGTGCTTCCTTGGATATCAGCCACCTCTCTTCCCTTGGTCGGGTGAGCCCTCGGAGGTTCCAGCTGTCGACTTTTGGTTCCATCAGAGCCATCAGGGTATGGGACTCAGCTCATGTGCATCTACAACAGGCAGTGCGGAGGCACAAGGATCAAGCGGATCGTCTACGAGCCGATACACCCCAATACCAACCTGGTCAGAAGGTGTGGTTATCGTCGAGGGACATTTGCCTGCCTTGCCGTAAGCTGAGTCCTCGATTCATTGGACCTTTCACCATCCAGAGGCAGTTGAACGAAGTAACCTACAGACTCAACCTTCCACCTCAGTACAAGATCTCTCCTTCCTTCCATGTCTCTCTCCTCAAACCCTTCACTGACCCAGTCTCTTCTGTTCCCTCAGATTCCTCCTCGGATGACGTGCCGCCTCCTCCCGTTCCTGTGGAAGAAGAGGCCATCTACAGAGTTCGATCCATCTTGGACTCCCGGCGGCGAGGTCCCCGTCTGGAGTATCTGGTGGACTGGGAGGACTACGGTCCAGAGGAGCGTTCCTGGGTGCTCCGTGATGATATCCTAGATCCAGCCTTACTCTCCCAGTTCCATTCTGACCATCCTGACCGCCCAGCTCCCAGGGGTTGTGGTCGACCTCACCGCCGGCAACATCTCTCTTCTTCCCAGCTGTCAAGAGCCGCCTCGGGAGGGGGGGGTACTGTCAGGATTCCATCACCATCTCCTTCCACTCATTCCCTCACTCCGCCCACTCAGTCATTCACACGCTCATTGTCACCTGATTACTAATCACCGTCACCTGGACCTCATCATCAGTTCACCCATATATACCTGCTACAAACATTCAGTCATTGTCTGATCTCGTCTACACATGACACAGACTCTGCCATACGTACCTGTATACCTACCTTCGATCCCGATCTTCTCAGCCAGTCATCATTCCGTCTTCTAAGGAACTCCTTCATCATCTGCAAGAGAGAGAGAGACTTGGTTACACTTCAGTTAAGCATTCATCTGAAATTCAACTTCCTGTTTACTCACCTGTTTCGCTGTACCGATCCATTCTGCAAATTAAAGCATTTAACTTACCATTCTGTCTGCTTCGTCTATACCAAACCTGACAGCTGAAAGCGCACCCTGTTTATTTTATTTATTTAAAAATAAAAACAAGGTTTTGATGTTAATGTGAGTGCACAAAAAAAAGAAGACCCTCTATAGTTTAAGAAGTGCAGGTGCCATCTTGGATTTTTTTTTAAGGCCAAAGTGAATCCGAAAGAATCGGTATGTGAAACAAAAAACGTTTAAAGCAATCTTGCAGTGTATTTATAAGAATTCATTTTGATGAATATTGAGTTATATTTTTGGAAGTAAAAGGACTTTTGAGTTTGTCACATGGAACAGAGAGCCTCAATCAATATGGATGTCACTGACACTGATGTTGCACCTGTTGAGGAAGAAAAGAAGGAAGAATTGTTTGAGTTAGAAAAGAAGAAAGAAGCAAGAATTGCTAGAAAGAATAAGTGTGCTGTGTTGACTCATAAAATGAACAAAACAACTGAACTTATGTGTGATCCAGTCAATCTGGAGAAAGTAAAGGAGAATGTTCAGAAATACACTGAAATGTTAGAAGACTTTAATGACCTGCACAAACGATACCAACAGTTATTGTCAAAGGATGAGTGTGCTGTAGACACAGAACAGTGGTATGAGCCAAAGCTGATAAACATCAGTGAGTTTAAGATTAAGGTTGACGAGTGGATTCAATCCTGTCCTGTTCAACCACTGCCAGAAAGATGAGATGAAATTGGTCCTAAAGACAGTATCTCTTTGGTAAGTGAAGTTTCATGTAAAAGTTCACATGCAAGCTCAGCATCAGCTCGTCTGGTGGCACATGCTGAGAAGGCAGCGCTTTTAGCTAAGGCCGCTGCTTTGAAAGAAAGGCATGCTTTGGAAGAAAAGGAAGAGCGCTTAGCTAAAGAAAGAGAAGAAATAAGAAGGCAAAAGGAGACTCTGAACTTCGCAGCTGAGTTGTCTGCTGCAAATGCAAAGCTCACAGTGTTGGATAGCGCGGAAGAACAAGTTTATTCCACCCCAGTTGATGGCATGAACACATACTTTCAGGAGAGGAACTCGCCAACATGGAAACTCTGCAAACAGTGGCTCCAACAACCAATGTGCATGAATGTAGGAGTGTGCGCCCAAAGGACGGGGTACAGCATCTACTGCATTTGCCGTTGCATCGATTACCATAACCACAAGAAAGTTCTAATGGTGACCAGAGAGGACACTGGTTATTCGAGGAGACCCAGGATGTTATAGGGGTAGCACAAGGGCAGAAACAATCTCTGCAGGCAGATAGTATAGCTCGAGAAGGTGCTGGTGTTGTTGAGAAATTCCATGATCAATCCGGCAGACTGGAGCTCAGTACAGAATATAGACAGCTGGCGGTCAATCACATTGTAGCGACAATGGGTATGAACCAAACGCAGACTAATCTTCTTCCAGAAGATTAATTCAAACTTTCCACTTCCTGCCGAACAAAGAGGAAGATTTGGTCAGGACTTCGTATCCTCATCAATCTTGTCATGGGGTCCAGGCGCCAACCAGTCGGGCTATTTAAAAGAGCCCCCAGCACTAACACATAACTGGTCAATGACTAGCTTTGTTGCCAAATTACTGATTGGTTAAGAGAAAGACAGAGACCAAGGCATCACACAAGTGTCTCACATCCCAGGGCCATAACTCACCCAGGCTCCAGAGAGTCTGTAACCAAAGACTTTTATTGGTTAACTGACGGCAGAACTGGTCAACTTCGATAGTTTGCAAGACGGATCGATACCAGCAGATGTTGTTTTCCCCCACAACATTCCTGACCCCTTCCCCCTTAAGACCTCTGAACGAACAAACAGAGTCCGTTTCTCTCTAAACCAGAAAACTTGAGATTTTTCCTACAGTATACATAAAACTCATCCAAGAACAATTTTCAATGGACTTACAATCAAACATCATGCAACTACATAACTCTATTTTGTGTCTGCAACTTATATGTGTGTTTAATATGCTTAGATACCATATAACTCATGTAATGTTATAACTGTTAGATGTTTGAATGAAAGTGTGTTGTGTTTCATATCAGTATGATCCTATGCTCTTCATTCAAAAGATGGCTTGATTGAAATCTGTGTAAAATGTTTCGTATTCTTATAATACTGATCATGTCTAAACTGTGGCATCTGTTCTCTCTGTTAGCAAGAAAACCCCCCAGATAAGATAATTTACGATCAAAACTGAAAAGAACGCCACCTCCTAAAGTTAGCCAGTGTCTAATTGGCCAGAACTCATCCTTGGAGGTTGGACAACTTTGAGTTTAAAATCTTAGACCCAAAACAAAGCTCTCTCTTAATTTTTCTCTCTACTCTCTTAATTTTTCTCTCTAGGCGCTCTCTCGGCTCTCCAACTCTGCTCGTTCAAAATGTTCTGATAGAGAAGAGCTCTGCTCTTCTCTCTTCGATCTGCTCTCTAACTCTAGCTCTCTGGGTTCACCCCCAAGAAACGCTCTGCTACCACTCTCAAGAGAGATGGGCAGAAAAAGGATGAAGATCTCAATCAGACGAGTAACCATGTAAACGCAGAGACAAAGAACCCAAATTAAGATCAGAAGAACGGGTTCAACAGTTTTATTCAAGCCATCTTACTACTCTCGTCTAAGTTGTCTTTTCTTTTCTAAAGTTTTCCTGTATTTTCCGTTGTGAGTCTCGGTTCTAAGTTAAGTTTTGCGACAAGATTTCGAGCCACGTTTCTTCTGCAAAGCCAGCTTCAAACAAAGACTTTCATTCCGCCAGCACACCACGTGACTGGCCGCCCCAGACCCAGGCACAAGGACACCAGCCAAAACGGACCGGGAAAACCCCTTTTCACGCAACAAAGGGAATCCCCAAAAGCAAAGACAAACAGGTACCTCCAGACTAAGATCTGAACTGGTGTATGGATATAAATTGAATAACCTGTCTAAGAAACGATAGAAGGGTTAAATTAATTATTTAAGGTTCGTTCCAGGTCATGAGTGCAGAAACTTGTGATTTCATCATCTCACTCTTAAAACGTAATCTTTCCTTACTCTTTTTTCCTTCTGCAACTCGTATGAATGTGTGTGTGTGTGTTTGTGTTAGATATTAGTTTTTATGTTAGTATATAATCAATAAAGTATTGTTTGTATTTGAACAGAGGGATTACTTGTGTTAATTTGTTTAATACATTTTATTGTCTTGAACTTCGATCTAAGCTACCGATGCTTTTACCCGTGATTATTTCTTAATTTATTGTTAGCTGGGGATTAATTCTTTCTTGGCCAGGAAGATATTATATTTCCTAGAGTTAATAACTGTTTATGCTTTCTGTTCATGGGATGAACTGATAGACTAATCATACAATTGATTCTGCTACAGTAAATTCTGAAAATAATTAAAAATAATTAAAATATTAATTATTGATCATAATCCGTTATGAATAATAATGAATTATATTTATACGTGGGCGTATAAACGCTGCATGTTTGGTGGAGACGAATGCGGGAAGTTTAACCTAAAATTGTAAGCATATTACGAAGTAATTTATCTGTTCATATTATGCGGATGAGGGATCCGAACCTCTGAGAAGTCTGTGTGTGACGTATGGAGAGCGCGCCGCGCGCGCCCTGTTTGAATGAACGCTGCCCGAGCTGTCTACTCTAATCTAGTCTGCCTCCCTTCCCATATTATTTTAATTTAACTGCAGTAAAATAACCCAAGATATAAAATCTCACACTACGATAAGGTAAGAATTGAGCGTGTCCCTCAATTTCTGAAATACTTCGATTATAGCCTACTGACGTCTGCGTGTTCCAGCGTTTTTTAAAAGCTATATGTGTGTGTATCAGCCAGAGTGCTTAATGAAATTATACTGCAGTAATTAAAATAACCATATAAGAACGAATATTCTCCTCACAGAGCGATGAGCGTGTTTCTAACGTTATATATCTGATTCACCGTGCGTGTTCCACGGCGATCAGCGATAAACATCATAGAAGCCATATACTTTGTCTTACTGGCAGTGCGAGTTCCACTGCTAAGACAAATATTCCCTTCAGTTAGTTTTATTTCTCAGGATTGTCAGTGCGTGTCCCACTACCATTCCCGTGAAAAACTATAACTGTTAAGCTTAACGTTATCTGTTTGTGTCTGTTCAAGGAATTCTCGTGTAAACACTGCGTGCGTCCGAGTGTAATTGAATAGGATTTATTTAAGACATTGAAACTTAAACAACGGTTAGAAACCCTGTTGTTTTAGTGTGCTCAGATAACATTGCACAGAGACGATCCGCCGAGATCGCTATTGTTCCATCTATTACAGCGCAGAGCTGTCCTTTAAAGTTAATCACTCTTAAACAACCGAGTTAAGCCCCACGTCGTAAAACAGCTACGAGTGGTGTCTGTCCTTTATTTGTAGTTTTGAAATGTGCCGACATTTCACGTAATATGATCGACTGTACGTGCAATATTCTTTAAACAGTGTTGAAATGTGCCGACATTTCATGTAACACGCATAACTGTTTACAGAACTGCAATTCACAAGTTCGCCCACTAGCGTTTGTTTTGTCACCATAGTTACAATCGTGACACGGAAGTCTTAACCAACGCTTCCGGGGGAACTCTGACCCCTCGCATGATCGGGGCCACAGTGTAAACAAACTGAAACAAACCCTTGTGGCTAAGCTAAGCTAAAGCTAAGCTAGGTAGTTGTTTACATTGAGGCCTAACTTATATGCTAAAGCCTTAAGCATTATTTACGGTTATCATTGTCATTAACATCAGTGGTTAAATACAGTGTCTGTTTGAACAACGTTAAAGTGATTTAACCATTTAAACACCTTGATTTTTACACCTGTTGGTCTTTTCTTCTTCCTATTTTTCCTGTCTCATATTATACTTTACCCATATTTTTCTGTGAAAAGGAAATTTTGGTTCACAATTATTAATTTCATTTACCTGCATTTTACTTGGGAAAAGAAAATACTGGTTTATGATTATTAATTGTCAAATTCTAATTTGATTTAAAAAAAGGAAATACTAAATTAAGATTGAAGTTTTATTACCCTAAACAGGTAATTTCTAATGATTTCTAGATTTATTTTTAATAAATCTAATTTCATCATTTTCATAATTTCTAAATTTCTCTTTTAGATTTAATCACTTCAGGTGAATAAGTCTTAAACTTTGAAAGTTAAGTAAACTTATTCAACCAACATTTCCCTATTACAAATATTGTTAGACTCATACGTGCTCATTTATTGTTTTTGCGTTGTATCCTCTGTTTCTCCTTTCTTTTGTTACGGTTATAAACTTAACCATTCTATTTGATTTATTCACTTACCTCTTATTGTTGCTGTGGAACGACACACCTGAGCCTCAATAGGAGACATTGGTATCTCACTACAAGTTTCAAATAAATCAGAGATAACCCTCTCTTACAAAGTTTTATTTTTGAATGTTTAGTTGTTGGCAACTATCAATTCTATACTCGTAGTTCGACAAAGGCTCCAGAGCCATTTGTGGATCCAATCTCCTTCCCTCCTTTCCTTCTTACATCTTTCCTGTTCTGTCCTGCTTTATCCCATCTCATTCTTCACATTTGTAGGGAACAAACCTGGAAGAACCATTTAATCGAGTCTAAAGAAAGAGAAAGATAATCTTTCCAAAGAAAACAATCATTAGGTATTTGATTTTTAATCAAACCCTCTCTGTTCTCCATACTCTTCCTGCATCTGTAAACGCAATTTACAATTTGACATCTTATCCAAGACCTATTAACAGAGACAAGCGTTGAGCAACCGTCGCCTTCAAAGCATCCCAGCTGTAAGCGGTCCAACTGACGGCGTGTGTTGTCAAAACTCAGAAAAGAGGTATCAGCATTATTATTGTATTATTTTACCTTGTAAACATAAACAATAATATTGGTTACCTTGCTGGAAACAGATTCTCACCGATAGGAAGCATTTACGAGAAAAATTATATTTCTCCTACTTAAGAATTTTCTTTCTTGTTTTATCGAAATTGTTTTTAACCTCTCTCTCTTTTTCCCTTACTCAGTGAGTGACATAGTCCTCACATCACAAGTTGAAACTAGCTTTTCATTGATAGAAAATATTTATAAAAAATAATTCTCCCATTGAAAAACTTTTCCTTTCAATTGAGATTTGTTTTAACCTTTTTCTCTCTTTCCCTCACTTAGTTGAGTGACAAAGTTTACACATCACTAGCCTACCTGTCTACACTGAGACCAACACTTAGACATTACAACACTTCACCATTGTTGTACAGTCACTGAAACGACACTTAGCTGTTCAACCACATAGGCTTACACCTCACACAGATCTGTGTCAGTCTCTTCACCCCAGCGTGCCAACATGCCATGGATGACGAACCCCACTGACGTGGACGCCTGGCTCAGAGCCATTACAGACTGCCTCACACCAAAGACAATTGAACTGTTATTATTTTTAATAATAATCCTAACGCTGAGAAGATTCCTTACACATGATTCAAGCCAGAATCAGAACCACAACCAAGTGGAACTAACCAAGATTATCTGTTCCCTAAGCAATGCCTTCACAGACCAGCTCAAAGCGAAAGCTCTAGTGCCTGATGAAGTGGAGCAAGAAACAAAGAAACAAGTTGACAAGCTCCAAGAAGCCCTTGCAGTCACTGAACGTGACAAACAAGAATTAAAGACTGTCCAGAAGCACCTGGTAAACCAACTCCAGTCTGCTGAACCTCAGCTAGAGAAAGCTAAAGCTGACATTAAAGATAAGAACTCTGAAATCAATGCTCTGAAAGACCACCTGGAAAGGTGCAGTGCTGAAATCGTCCATCTGACCCGACAGCGAGATGACGGCAACGACGAGCTCTATGCAGTCAGAAATGAACTCCAGCACATTTTCCAACAGGAACCAGAGCCAAGAAGGGAGAGACCTCCCTCAGCCTCACCACTGCTGAGCAGGACAAAGTCCTCCATCCAAGAACTGGCATACAGTGAAAGAAGTGAATGGCCACAACCCGAAATGTCACCAGCCTTCACCACAGAACTGTTCACTGCCAACAAACAAAGAGCGCTCATCCAGGCAGACTCCAGAGCTGCACAGGGGATGACCTTTAAAGATCTCAACAAGCTGGTTAAGAATATCACTCAGTTCAACCCGAACTCCACGAAGGCCGCCGACATCCAGGCCCACATCCGAGATATCAACTTCCACCTAGAGGTGAGACCACATGTGACTGACAGACACAGGTTTTACCTCCTCAGATCGACATCCAGTTCAGAGGTACGAAGCTTCCTAGACCGACAACCTGCTCATGTCAAGTCAAACTACCAGCTGCTATGTGAAACACTGATAAAAGAATTCACAGGCCCAGAGTCAGAACACGGTGTGTTAATCGCCTTGGAAACCAAACAAGGTCGACAAGAGACTCCCCAAGCCTACTACCACCGTTTTCGACAAGCCTTCTTTGGTGCACATAACTCACCTGAACAAGAAGAGGATGTGAACTTCAAAACCCTCTTTCTGAGAAACCTGCACCCCAGATTGAGTCATCATCTTAATTTCATGGCCTGTCCAGACACAATGACAATCCAACAGCTACGTGACCTGACACACAAGGCCCACATCAAACAGAAGATGTCCTCAAAGAAAGGTTTGAAAACATCCACAGTTTCAAACTCCTTCAGCCAAGACACAAGCCTTGCACTGGAAGACAACCAGTGGCATGACAACACCACAGTCCTTCGTAAGAAGCACAGAGAACTTGATTCCCATGCTGATGACAGATACCACACCAACCACATGGAAAAGTCATGGGACCAGCCACGCTTCTCAAGTAACCCGCCTCGGCACCACTCAGTTAAGCACAGCACTGAGTATGCCCAAGAACAAGACAGTTTACCCTCAAAAGACATGGAGCAACTAATGAGGCGACTGGAAGTGTTCCTTGAAAACAGGCTAAACACGGAAGACCACTGATTCATCCGACACAACTTCATAATGAAGATGACGACCACTCGTTCTACAACAACACAGAACAAAGTGGTCTCTCACAGTCAACCACTGACAAACACCCAGAGGTACCAGGAAAAACAATCCTGGCTACCCGTCACTCATAAAGAAACTACCAAATGAGCTCCAAACTCAAGAACCGTATGTGTGCTACAGCAACAACAGTAAGCACAGAAGGTCAGAAAGTCTGTCACAACCAGAAGGCATCATCGGAGGAATGCAACAACGGAGACCAAGTTTTGCACCACAGCTTCACGCAGCCATGCCAAACTGCCTCCCAATGTCTGCCAGAGAACTTCCTGCCTTACTGGTTTGACCCCCAGCAGATCACAGAAGACCCCTTTTCCAAGGCAAAGAGGCAACAAGCTCATCAAAGCTAAGCCATCAAGCAAAGGGGGGAGCGAAACAGACTGAAACAGATCTGACCATACATACATACATGCATACATGCATACACGCATACACACATACATGCACTACACAACACCCCTAACATACTCACTAACATACAGAAGTTAACCGCCTCTACTGTGCAAAACATTCAACAAACATGTTTTCCCCCACAGGTAGAAACTAACTTCAGAAACTAGCTTAAAGGGATAGTTCACTTTGAAATTAATTTTTGGTATGTTTTAGCTTACCTCAAAGGCATCCAAGATGTAGGTGTCTTTTTTTTCGGAGTAGTTTCAATTTTGATATTTTTAGGTCAAACCGTTCTTGTCTGTCAGTCATATAATGCAGGTCTATGGTCACTGTCTCAAAACAGCATGCACAAAGTCCAAATTAAACAATTCCCCATCGTCCAAATTAAACAATTCCCCATCGTAAGTACACATTGATGGCTTAAGACACGAAACAAGCGGTTTGTGTGAGAAAACGAACAGTATTTATATCGTTTTTGTCCTCTTGTAAACACACACACCCAAATGATCAGAGGACGCGGGTGCTTCGGTCTGCGCAAGCGCCGGAAAGCGCCGGAAAAGGTCAGAGGGCGCGGGCGCTTCGATCTGCGCAAGCGCCGGAAATTATCTCTCGTGAATCCACACTGTCTATTACTATTATTATTATTATTAGGCTAGTAGTAGTAGTAGTATCATTGACTGCACCCTTATGAGTAGTACACATAGTTTCACATTGGTTTGACTAGCAGCTGCTTAGTATAGGCTACACATATCTTCTCTTCTTATAACATATCTTATAACTCTCTCATGTAAAACCATTCTTACCAAATATATGGTGCAGAAATACATTTTATTGCTCATTTCATGTAATGCCAGCTTTACAAATACAAAGGACACATACAAAGACGTTGTTCACATACCTCCGTTGGATGAGAAAACACCATAGGCACAGCTGATGATGTCAGTACTATGCGATCCTCTCCTTGGTTTATAAAATCATCAGGGGAAAAATGATCGCTGCAGACCCTCCTCAACTTTAGTACGTTTATGGGTGTGTTGATATCCAGCCGAAGAGCGATCAACCATAACTTCAAGAGGGAAGGATTATAAATTGGGAATTCGTGAAAACTCACCACTCCCGGATGAGTTTGCGCGAGCATACGAAATTGTTTTCTTTTACGTCGGTTTAAACGTCCTGGATAAGCGCAAATTAGAACCATTTCGATTAGCCGTCTTACCTACAATCTCTGTTCTGTGTAAACAATGAGTGACGTACACGCGCGAGAGATTATTTCCGGCGCTTGCGCAGATCGAAGCGCCCGCGCCCTCTGACCTTTTCCGTCGCTTTCCGGCGCTTGCGCAGACCGAAGCACCCGCGTCCTCTGATCATTTGGGTGTGTGTGTTTACAAGAGGACAAAAACTATATAAATACTGTTCGTTTTCTCACACAAACCGCTCGTTTCGTGTCTTAAGCCATCAATGTGTACTTACGACGGGGAATTGTTTAATTTGGACGATGGGGAATTGTTTAATTTGGACTTTGTGCATGCTGTTTTGAGACCGTGACCATAGACCTGCATTATATGACTGACAGACAAGAACGGTTTGACCTAAAAATATCAAAATTGAAACTACTCCGGAAAAAAAGACACCTACATCTTGGATGCCTTTGAGGTAAGCTAAAACATACCAAAAATTAATTTCAAAGTGAACTATCCCTTAACAACTTAGCTACACTTACCATAGGAAACATGTTAACTAACTACCCATCCAACAAGTACACCTGAGAACACCTCTCCTTACATCATGATCCCTGACACCTTAGCTGTGCAACAGTAGTTACAAGTCATATCCGGAGGAACACTCAACTGCTTTGTTTTGTTTTACCTCTTCCTTCCTTCCTTTCTTTCCTTCTTTTATTAGGTAAAATGCCTGTCCGCCCCATAAGGGTCATAGGTCACAATAATAGGATTGACACACCACGCCTAATATTTGTAAGTCACCTCAAAACGAATGTGAGCCAGAGAACTCCCTGCATCATTCGTATCACAAATTGAAAGGTAAATTGGTCTAAACCTAGAACAATTTAGAAGAGTATAAAACAAACAAATCAAATTTAGTCACAAAATTGATTAATCACCGTCCCAAAACAAATTAGGATAACGGTCCTAAAATTGAACTAAACTTTATTCAACGTGATTAACTATATTGAGAGAGTGAACCTGTTTATGCCTAGGTAATCTAATGCCCTGCACCAGTAAAGTGACCAGTCATGGAGGTGTTGTCTTGTTGTTTGCTGTGTGTGTTTGCTTCCTCTACCCATTTCTCCAGCGTTCACCGATGTCTTCTACTCTACACATCGTCGACCGAAGGGGGGATATGTAGCGACAATGGGTATGAACCAAACGCAGACTAATCTTCTTCCAGAAGATTAATTCAAACTTTCCACTTCCTGCCGAACAAAGAGGAAGATTTGGTCAGGACTTTGTATCCTCATCAATCTTGTCATGGGGTCCAGGCGCCAACCAGTCAGGCTATTTAAAAGAGCCCCCAGCACTAACACATAACTGGTCAATGACTAGCTTTGTTGCCAAATTACTGATTGGTTAAGAGAAAGACAGAGACCAAGGCATCACACAAGTGTCTCACATCCCAGGGCCATAACTCACCCAGGCTCCAGAGAGTCTGTAACCAAAGACTTTTATTGGTTAACTGAAGGCAGAACTGGTCAACTTCGATAGTTTGCAAGACGGATCGATCCTATGTTCTGATAGAGAAGAGCTCTGCTCTTCTCTCTTCGATCTGCTCTCTAACTCTAGCTCTCTGGGTTCACCCCCAAGAAACGCTCTGCTACCACTCTCAAGAGAGATGGGCAGAAAAAGGATGAAGATCTCAATCAGACGAGTAACCATGTAAACGCAGAGACAAAGAACCCAAATTAAGATCAGAAGAACAGGTTCAACAGTTTTATTCAAGCCATCTTACTACTCTCGTCTAAGTTGTCTTTTCTTTTCTAAAGTTTTCCTTTATTTTCCGTTGTGAGTCTCGTTTCTAAGTTAAGTTTTGCGACAAGATTTCGAGCCACGTTTCTTCTGCAAAGCCAGCTTCAAACAAAGACTTTCATTCCGCCAGCACACCACGTGACTGGCCGCCCCAGACCCAGGCACAAGGACACCAGCCAACGAACGGACCGGGAAAAACCCTTTTCACGCAACAAAGGGAATCCCCAAAAGCAAAGACAAACAGGTACCTCCAGACTAAGAGCTGAACTGGTGTATGGATATAAATTGAATAACCTGTCTAAGAAACGATAGAAGGGTTAAATTAATGATTTAAGGTTCGTTCCAGGTCATGCCTTATAAGTGCAGAAACTTGTGATTTCATCATCTCACTCTTAAACTCACTCTTAAAACTTAATCTTTCCTTACTCTTTTTTCCTTCTGCAACTCGTATGAATGTGTGTGTGTGTGTGTGTGTGTGTTTGTGTTAGATATTAGTTTTTATGTTAGTATATAATCAATAAAGTATTGTTTGTATTTGAACAGAGGGATTACTTGTGTTAATTTGTTTAATACATTTTATTGTCTTGAACTTCGATCTAAGCTACCGATGCTTTTACTCGTGATTATTTCTTAATTTATTGTTAGCTGGGGATTAATTCTTTCTTGGCCAGGAAGATATTATATTTCCTAGAGTTAATAACTGTTTATGCTTTCTGTTCATGGGATGAACTGATAGACTAATCATACAATTGATTCTGCTACAGTAAATTCTGAAAATAATAAAAAAATAATTAAAATATTAATTATTGATCATAATCCATTATGAATAATAATTAATTATATTTATATGTGGGCGTATAAATGCTGCAACATGCAGATATAACAGAACCTATGTTATCAAAAAGGGAGCTTGAGCAGCACAGACCGTTAGAGGGCAGTGGAGCTTCCAATAGTCTCATTGCTGTCTTAAATAGACTAAATTAAATTACATCTATGCTTCTCAAACAGCAGCAATTGTCATTATTGCCACCTAAGATTGTTACCATATTTGATGGGGACATTTTACAGTTTAAGTCATTTATGACATCTTTTGAACTCAACATTGAGATGAAAACAGACAGTGGACAAGATAGGTTGTTTTACCTTGAGCAATTTACTAGAGGGCAAGCTAGAGACCTAGTAAGAAGTTGCCAGCATATGGATGTAGATTAGGGTTATCTCAGGACAAAGCGCTTGTTGCTTGAACAGTTTGGCAATTAGTATAACATTTCCACCGCCTATATTGAAAAGGTTCTCAGTTGGCCAAATATAAAACCTGAAGATCCTAAAGCCTTGAATGAGAATTCCCTTTACCTCAAAGAATGCTGTAATGCTATGGCGAAGATGAACTACATGGAGGAATTGAACGTAGCCTCTACCTTGAAAGCCATTGTTATGAAATTGCCCTACTGAACTCAGGGAACGAGGGTTACATACGTAACCAAGACGTTCCCTTTCGTCCTGGGAACTCCGACGTGTCGTCTGGGGAGTTCCCTGACGAATTGGGATCCCTAATAAAACGCCATGGTGCTGGCCCCTTCCAGCGCCCAGCTAAGCTACCCTGCAGCAGTTTCTTGAATAAGTGCGGGAGCTAGCTAGGGAATCACACTGCTGTTCCGCAAGACCCGCTCAGTGGATATTGGATAACACTGGGAAAGCGTGCCCGGACTCCCTCTGGTGGGGGGGCACATATTCTATGGCCCCCTTAGCTAAGAGGGTCTGAACTTCATCTTCCATCACCTGATCCTGGTCAGGAGATACCAGCGTGTGAGTAACACCACTAAATCTAGGTGGTCTATACTGGAACTGGATTCTATATCCTTTCTCAACTGTATTCAGGACCCACTGAGATATATTTTGAAGACCCTTCCAGGTGTCTAAATAATCTACTAGGGGGATCAGTCTCTCAGGGCTGACCTCAGGTGTTGTCTTTATTTCTTCGGTGACCTGAAGCAATTTTCTGGCAGGAACTAACTGAATAATTTTTTTCTACAGGCCTTGTGAGAGGTAGCGAATGTGTCAGGGCCATAGATTTTATAAGAACACTGTGTGTAATACATTCGCTGGAAGTCGATGCATCCCGAGGCGCACTTGGCGGCGGGGAGCAACATCGATTTCCTGAGGGCTCCGCGGAGCGAAGTTTTAAAAAGCCCACTCGGAGGGGGACGCCCTCAGAGGCCTAAGTCTCACGTCACGGCCTCTTAGCCAAAGCCCTCCTCGCCTGAATAACAGTCCTCAGATCCGTTTTCGGCTTGGAAGGCTTCGAATGAGGGTGTTGCCTCTGGCTCCAGGCCTTTTGAGGGGGAGCTGCCCCCTGGCAGCAGACCCACGAGACCTGGAGTGACGGCGGGGGATAAGCTCTTTAAAAGCGGCCGACTGTCGTTTCGCCTCCTGAAACCTATCGACGACGTTATTGACACCGTCGCCAAAAAGGCCAGAAGGCGAAACTGGGGCATCGAGGAGGCAAGCCCTGTCCTTGTCCCCGATGCCCGACAGATTCAGCCACAAATGTCTCTCTGTAGCTACCAGTGCTGCCATGGAGCGGCCGATGGCACGGGCCGTCTCCTTGGTAGAACGGAGAGACAAGTCGACCACTCGCCGCATCTCGCGGATGTCGTCGAAGGCGACCTCCCCGCTGTCGTCCATCTCTTTGAGGAGGTCGGCCTGGTATGCCTGCAACAGCCCCATCGTATGCAGACAACTACCAGCCATATATGCCTTCCCAACCAAGGCTGATGTTGTACGGCAGGGCTTGGTGGGAAGCACCGGAGCCCGCAGGGATGATGCAGCGTCAGAGGAGAGATGAGAGGCAAACGACTCTTCAACTCTGGGCAGTGGTGAACCCATAGCCCTCCTCCTTGGCACCCATTATATTCGAATATAGATGGACATTGGGGCCAGATATTCTCGAGGAGAAGGGCTTATTCCACGATCTCGACACCTCGGTGTGGAGATCGGGAAAAAATGGCAGACTCCGGCGTAGAGGTTGTGATCGAGTCTGCAGGAAGCGCTCATCAATCTTGCTTTTTTTAGTCGCTTCCTGCATTTCTGGAGGCCAATCGATTTTTTATTTGGCCACGGCTCTGGTCACAACCTCTAGCAGCTCCTCAAAGGCAGGGGAATGGGGTGGCGAATTTTCACATCCCCCTGCCTCGATGCCCAAAATATCTAGCTCCTCGGAACCAGATAATTCGAGCATCGGTTCCACTGCAGAGGCGGAAGAAGCCGCAACGCAGGCTTCGGCACCCTGGGCGGAACTCATGGAGCTAGCTTCAGAATGTTGAGAAAGGGTCAAAGCCGCCTCAACATCATCCGCTAGCTCCCTTTGCGATCCCCATGAATGCAGACGGGACCTGATCAATGGGAAGCGTGAGCCTGACCAGTCTCATCGAACATGGCCAGGCAGGAGCGGAGCGTTCTCAGGGGCAGTGTTTCACAGTTAGCACAGACAGCGCCCTCGAGCGCTGCCTGTGCATGCTCCGCTCCCAGACAAACTACACACAGCGAGTGTGTGTCACCCTCGCTTAAATAACGCGGGCAAGGGGACGCACACTGCCTGAATAGTTTCTCCTTATTCGCCATAATATATACATTTTCTCACAGAGTAACAGACAATACCAAATAAGACAAACAGGTTGACACAGAACGCATGCTGAAGACCAGAAGCTAACATTTCCTGGTTCCTGTGATCCTTTTATAGCTTCCGGATCACCGTCACATGCGACGTCACGAGTGACGCAATGACTCTACACCAATCGAGATTGGAATAATTCCATAGTTGACTTCAGACGCTTCATGCCGAAGGCATTCCCCAAAGCGTCGAGTATCGATGCAGCGGGAGTTCCCTTACGAAAGGGAACAGCTGTTTTAAATTGGAATAATATTTCACAATATTACTGTTTTTGTTTGTATTTTTAATCAAATAAATGCAGCCTTGGTGAGCAGAAGATACTTCTTTTAAAAACATAAAAAATCTTACTGACCCCAAACTTTTGAACGGTAGTATATATATATATATATATATATATATATATATATATATATATATATATATATATATATATATATATATATGAAGAGTTCAGATGCAAAAGCCTCTAAGTGCCATCTGAAATTTTCTTCTAGAATGATAATTTTTATAAAGCTTGTATATTTAAGTTGTAATTTCACTTAAATGACAATTAATAGGTCATTTTCATTGCCATGTAAGTGAAATTATTGAACTTAAATATACGGGCTTGATAAAAATGATCATTCTAAAACTAAAACACTCACCTAAAGGATTATTAGGAACACCCGTTCAATTTCTCATTAATGCAATTATCTAATCAACCAATCACATGGCAGTTGCTTCAATGCATTTAGGGGTGTGGTCCTGGTCAAGACAATCTCCTGAACTCCAAACTGAATGTCAGAATGGGAAAGAAAGGTGATTTAAGCAATTTAGAGCGTGGCATGGTTGTTGGTGCCAGACGGGCCGGTCTGAGTATTTCACAATCTGCTCAGTTACTGGGATTTTCACGCACAACCATTTCTAGGGTTTACAAAGAATGGTGTGAAAAGGGAAAAACATCCAGTATGCGGCAGTCCTGTGGGCGAAAATGCCTTGTTGATGCTAGAGTTCAGAGGAGAATGGGCCGACTGATTCAAGCTGATAGAAGAGCAACTTTGACAGGCGGATGGGCTACAACAGCAGAAGACCCCACTGGGTACCACTCATCTCCACTACAAATAGGAAAAAGAGGCTACAATTTGCACGAGCTCACCAAAATTGGATAGTTGAAGACTGGAAAAATGTTGTCTGGTCTGATGAGTCTCGATTTCTGTTGAGACATTCAGATGGTAGAGTCAGAATTTGGCGTAAACAGAATGAGAACATTGATCCATCATGCCTTGTTACCACTGTGCAGGCTGGTGGTGGTGGTGGTGTAATGGTGTGGGGGATGTTTTCTTGGCACACTTTAGGCCCCTTAGTGCCAATTGGGCATCGTTTAAATGCCACGGCCTACCTGAGCATTGTTTCTGACCATGTCCATCCCTTTATGACCACCATTTACCCATCCTCTGATGGCTACTTCCAGGAGGATAATGCACCATGTCACAAAGCTTGAATCATTTCAAATTGGTTTCTTGAACATGACAATGAGTTCACTGTACTAAAATGGCCCCCACAGTCACCAGATCTCAACAACTGGGTGTGTGTGTATTCTGTACATTTTAAAAAGCAATTTTAACCTGAAAAATCTAAAATGTATTCCCCAAATCGTGCAGCCCTATAGTTTCTCTTGATATCAGTATGTTCACAGCGGGTTTTTTTCAGGGACCAGATGCCCCACTGATGAGTCCTGCTGACTTCAACATTCACATAAGTCTCTGTACATGAACATGGTAAAGTGCAAAATCAAACACCATGGATGTGAAAGGTATGTTTCAGGAATGGCACAAAGGTGTGTGACTGTTCAAGTCTCTGTCTTTAGTTCAGTGTGTTAAATAATGTGCTTTTTTTGTCATTTGTTGTGTATATTTGGATTATGTTGTGTTGTAAATAAATCCAAACAATCAAAAAGCTTTGTTTAAATCCCATTCTTTTTAAAATCTCCTCATTCTTTGTGCAAGGTTACTCAGAATTATAGGGCCTGTTAGCACCTGATAGGGCCATTAGGGGAGGGTCTTTGTCTTTCTCAGGTGTGAAAGAAATTAAATATTCATGATGTGTTCACGCCTCTTCGCATAAAGCTTTCTCACACAAAACATGTCTTGCAAATTTTAAATCAATATATTGTCTTATCTAAATGAGTATGCAGGATGATTTTCACATAGTTTTGGAGCAAATATTCTAGGCTACGTCATATAATTTTCAAAAGTCTTGTGAAGAAATAATCAATATGGGTTTTATGACCTTATTTCAGTGACTTTTTTTTTCACAAACCACGCATAAATGTCATTATCTCAAAACTACAAACTTTTACATACATGCTGCTGATATATTATTGTAGCAGAGTTTGTGCTGAATACAGTGTAATCAGACTTTAGCCATGAAAATGTCACAAGTAACAGAAATAAGCACAAATGTCAGAGCATGTCAGAACACCTCCAGGGCCCAGAAAACACCTCAGACCCCAGAGGGTTAATTGAGTACCAGGCCAAGATATGTTCCAACCCGATATTTGGAGATATACAAGAACCAGTTGCAAGCAGGAATAAAAGACCCAATGTAAGTAAGACCCTTTCTAGGCCCAAGTCTACCTATGCAACTAATGTAAAAACACTGTGTGATGTGAAAATCCCATGCCTCTGCTGTGATGGTGCTCATTGTCTGGAGAACTGCTCTCACTTCAAGAAGAAAACACACAGGGAAAAGTTAAACCTTTTAAAGGAAAAGGGACTCAGCTTTAGTTGTTTGTGTAAAGGGCACATGAGAAAAGATGTACATGTCTTACATGTAACATCTGCAATAAAGCACATCCCAATGTGCTTCACATCAACTCTGAGGCTAAAGGTCACGCTTCAAGGTCAGCAGAGCAGTCACAGAAACACATCAGCAAAGTGTCATCAAATGCTTGTTGACATGCAGGAGCCGGGAACAGTAATGTGTATTGTCAATCCTTCCTGTGCAAGTTAAGTCTGTCAAAGGCAACAAAATCATTCAAACTTATGCTCTTCTTGATCCTGGCAGTTCAGCAACATTCTGCACGAAGAGGCTGGCGCAGAAGTTGTGTCTAGAGGGGAAACAAACGACCATACTGCTGAGAACAATGGCACATGAGAAACCCATAAAAAGTGTGCTATCAGGTTTCAGGTTTAGAAGTCCGTGAACTTAATGGCAAGAAATTCATTCCTTTACCTGATGTCTACACACAAAACTCTATACCTGCAACAAAAGAGAACATCCCAACACAAGAAGATTTAAAGCAATGGCCTTACCTTAGTGAAATCCAGTTACCTCACATAGACTGTGACATTGACTTGCTCATAGGAATGAATGCAGCAAATGTTATGGAACCTTGGCAGGTAATCAACTCACAAGAAGATGGACCTTATGCTGTAAGAACGTTGTTAGGTTGGGTAATCAGCGGTCCATTGGGAGGTAGCAGCAAAGGTGTGGAAATGGCCACAGTGACTGCAAACCGGATCTCCTTGGTCGACCTGCAAGAACTTCTGGTGAGTCAATACAACACAGAGATGCGGATGATGCTCCAGTGGAATATTGCATGACTGTTCATTTGTTTGGTGCAGTCTCTTCACCGAGCATAGCTAACTTTGCTCTCAGAAAGACTGCACGGGAAAATGCAAGCAACTTCCCTGGTAACAAACACAATCATTGAGCACTTTTATGTAGATGATTGTTTGAAATCGATGCCCACAGAACTAGAAGCAATAGAACTGATCTCAAAACTCACTGAAGTCTGTCATAGAGGAGGCTTCCATTTGTCAAAGCTGATAAGCAACAGTAGAACTGTCCTTGGTGCAGTTCCACAAGAAGACAGATCTAAAGAGATAAAAGATTTGGACTCGAGCAAAGATCAATTGGCCATGGAATGAGCCTTAGGACTTCAATGGTGTGTCCAAAGTGTTAAAACTGTTGTTGCAGGAGTTGTGTCGACAGGACCTTGGATGGGACATGACCATTCCCAACACACTTTCTGACCAGTGGACCAAATGGACCAGCAGTCTCTCACAACTCACAGACTTTGAAGTTCCACGCTGCTTTAAGTCAAATAATTTTGGTGAGTCAGTGCATAACCAGATTCACCACTTCTCTGATGCCAGCGAGCTAGGCTATGGAACAGTCAGCTATCTCAGAATGACAAATGCAGAAGGAAAAGTCTATGTAGTGTTATGTCTTCATGACAAGAAGCACAAGCAAGTAGAATTCTCTTAGGAAACTCTTTAATAACTCATGCACAAGCAGGATAACATACAAGCACATGTTCAGCATTTACTCTTAATCTCCTCTCTCTTACTTCACATATATATTTAACCTAAGGAGCTTGAGTGCCATCTAGTGGAGTATTAATGTAAGGACATCACATTTTCCCCTCTTAGTTAAATGAATTCTTTCTGTAGCCAACAATTGACATGAAATAGAAATAAAGAACATCCAATCCTTAATGTATCAACAATTTCACATGTATAAGAATACACTAAGCAACACATTACATGAATGCAAAGGAGCATTTAAAAAACAATATGAACAAAACTACTCAACTGCTATTCAGTACGTATGCGTGTGCAATGTGTGTGCAAAAGTCCATGTCAGTTTCTGTGACTAATAAACATAGTCCTTTAGCCAACCTGGCTCACGTCTTTGACGTGTCTCACGTGAACAAGCATCAGAAGACACTGAATTTCCAGACAGTGGAACTTGAGAGGGAATCAGGTTTTCTGCATTTGTGGTCTGTCTATTATCCATTGCATTAGTCGGCACAGATGCGAGACACGATGCATGCCACTTCTTTCCATCGTCTAAGAGGTAGGTGTAAGGGCCAACTTTTTCTCTAACCTCAACTGGAGGAGTGAATTTTGGGTGTCCTTTTGGTACATGTACTGACTTTTTTATGCGCACTTTATCCCCTTTTCGGAAAGAAGAATGACGCACTCGATGCTTGTTATCAAAGCGAGATTTCATGACATCCTGACGTGCTGAAACACGCTTCTGCAGTTATTTAGGTTCATGACCAGAAGTGAGGGTTTTAGGACATTGAGGCGGGTACGCATTTTCCTCCCATGAAGCAATTCGAAGGGGGAAACACCTGTCACAGCATGAAGTGTAGCACAATAGATCTGCAGGAAGTCAGTTACTGTTGCTTTCCATGGTGCTGATTGTAAGATTGCTGATTGAATTGTACTTTTCAGAACTCTGTGGAAGCGTTCAATAGCTCCATTTGCAGCAGGATGATACACTGATGTGCGAATGTGCTTAATGTCTCTGTCTTTCAGGAAAGCAGCGAACTCTGGTGAAGTAAACTAAGGCCCATTATCACTCACCAGAGTGGTCGGGTTGCCATGTCTACTGAAGACGGAGGTAAGAAAAGCAGTCACCTGTTTTGTTGCAATAGATGCAGTAAAGGCTACCTCGGGCCATTTACTATAGTAGTCAGTGAGTGTCAGAGCGTATCGACTGTCCCAGACAGCAGTCTCGAAAAGGCCCACAATGTCTATTGCCAGTTTTTCCCAAGGTGCAGATGGTAAAGGAACTGGCTGGAGTGGCACAGCAGAGGTTTTCGCAGTTTTGTCTAGAGAAAGACATAACTGACAGGCGGTGATCTTTTGTTCCACAAGAGTGTCCATTCTGGGCCACCAATACATTTCACACAGGCGTTGCTTTGTTCTCACTGTAAAAGCAATTTTCAGAGATTAATAAAAACAGCATCAAATGTGTAAGAAACTTTCAAGAGGCAAAAACTGTTTTAAAGAGAAAAGGTTTATTCTTTGAGGATTCTTTTCACAGCCGCAGCCACCCAGCTGTGAAACAGAATGACCTAGTGGACTCAAATGAACATAGACATTTTATACAGGTTTCTGACATTCTTGACTCCTCCTTTCCCAGTTTCTGTAAATTTCCGTAAAGACATCTTATATCTCAAGCTGGTATGGACTGGTTTCTACCCCCCCCCCGGGCAGGTCATGCTGTTCTTTGTTCCTGAGAAGCCAAAAGGCCTTCATTTACAATCTAAATGACCTCCTGCTTTCATGTCCCTTCAGCTGTAAGAGACCCTCACAGAAAACATATGACTAAATGATATTAACAGTTTGGAAACGATAATTTTTTCCATCACATCACAATCCCCTGATGGCCCTAATGTGCAATGCGGATCAGTGACTCACACAGTTCTCCAGGTACCACCAGTCGAGACCCTCTAAACACAAAATCAGTTTGCACACTGAACTCATGTCTCAGTTTGTAATATGGGCGTAGAACAGGATCCAGAACAGCAGGAGATGGAGGCCAGCCACAGACAATTTGTGTGCGAAGTGCAGAGAGTTCAGAACAACTAGCAGAGGCAGCAGCAAATCCTGAGATATGGCAGTCGGACCAGTGGACAGTAAAGCAACAAATTCGGGCTCTGTATCTGACTCAGCATCCGAAGTCAGAGGCAGGGGAAGGCGGGACAAACAGTCTGCAGTGTAGTTTTGAGATCCAGCACGATACTCAACAGTGTAATTAAAACAGAGCAACCGAGCTATGCGCATACCAGCTCTATCAGTCCCTTTTGTGGTCAGCAGCGTCGTCAAGGCTTGATGGTCAGTCCGCAGAGTAAATCTGTGACCCCACAAGTATGTCCTCCACTTCTCCACTGCCCAAACGCACGCCAGGGCCTCCTTTTCGACAGTGGAGTATTTTTGTTCAGCTGGGGTGAGTGTTCTGAATGCGAAAGCGACAGTACGTTCTTGACCATCGGTGCTTATTTGTGCGAAGACAGCACCTAGTCCGTAAGCAGACGCATCAGTAGAAATGATCACTGGCAGCCCCGGTTCAAATAGTGCAAGAGCAGGACTGTTTACAAGTAGCTTTTTGACTTCAGCTAAGCTTTGTTGAGCTTCATCGGACCAGTGAAATCCACTCTCATCTCTCAGGCACACCTCTCATCTAGAGGCATCACTACGGAAGCGAAATTAGGAATAAATTTGTTGTACCCAGCAGAGAACGTAACTGAACAGCATCCGATGGTGCAGGTGCATTGATTATTGCAGAGAGATGTTCCTGATCCAGCTGAATACCCTGTGATGTCACCATGTGTCCTAAAAACGTCAAGCTCTGCTTTCTGAATTGACATTTAGACTCATTCAACACCAACCCAGCATCTTTGAGACGTTGCAGCACATTCTCTAGCGCTTGATCATGCTCCTGTAGCGAGCGTCCCCACACGATGATGTCGTCTAAATAGTTTGCAACGTTCTGGAGTCCTTTTAGAATGACAACCATCATCTTTTGGAATGCAGATGGAGCAGATGCCAAACTATAAGGTACCCTGCAGAACCTGAAGAGGCCCTCGTGTGTAATGAATGCAGTTAGGTCCCGGCTGTCGTCATGAAGAGGTACCTGATGATATGCACTTTCTAAGTCTATAGTTGAAAATACAGTTGCACCTTGCAGTAATGTCATCATCTCCTCCATGTGTGGCAATGGGTAGCTGTCTACTATAACTGCCTTGTTGGGCCCTCGCAGATCCACACACATGCGGATCCCCCCTGTTTTCTTTTGGACCACAACAATTGGCGAAACCCATGGAGAGGAGTCAATTCTTTCAATTACACCAGCATGCAAGAGTCGTTCCAGTTCGGCGGAAACAGCATCTCTGACAGAAAAAGGTAAGCGACGCAATTTGTGTCTGACAGGAGGTACAGAGTCAGAAATGTTAACCTTGTGTGTACATTTTTTTACACAGCCCAAAGCAGTACGCTGTGATGGAGGAGTGGAGAGGGCACAAACTGAAGCGGATTGTGGCGGCGGCAGCACAGTGTTTCCATCGAATCGAAGCTGGAGTCCCTTAATCAGGTCCATGCCTAACAAAGTTGTGCCATTGTCAACAATGAAGAAATGTGCAGGACAGGTAAGGCCATATTTAGACACCGTAGCAGGTAAACATCCAAGCACTGAAATTGGCTCTTGCAAGTAAGTGACTAAACGGGCAGATGGAGTTTGTAACGGCACAGTGCGAAAGTGCTGCTCATACAATTGTTTTGGCAGAATGGACACTGATGAACCAGAGTCGACTGTGAGTTGAAGAGACACAGGTGCAACAGCAGACGTAGCATTTATAGTCACATCACACATCAAACGATCAGATGTTCCAGGTAGATAGAGAATACAGACCTCTGGTAATTCAACTGAATGCACTGAACGAGTAGGAGCAGAACGGCAGACTCGTGCAAAATGTCCAGTCTTATTACAATTTTTACATTTAGCAGATGCAGCAGGGCAGTTCTGTGCGTTTGCAAGATGTCCAGTGGAGCCACAGCGGAAGCATGTCCGAGCTGAAGAAGCAGGATGAGGTTTTGATGAGGTACGTGTTTTGAATTTGGCCTTAGGATGCTGTCGTCCAGTCGCAGGAGTGGCATACGGCTTGTACTGGAGCAGAACTGCCTGTAGTCATAGATTTTGCCTGTGCATCAGCGGCCTCTAGCTGCGTAGAAATTGTAATTGCAGTCTCTAGTGTCAATTTAGATTCCACTAATAATCTTTCACGAATGCGAGGGTTAGCAATATTTTCTACTAGCTGGTCATGCAGCATATCATCAAGATTGTCATTAAATTCGCAAGTAGTCGCCAAATCTCTCAATGCAGCAATACATTGCAGTACCGTTTCATCTGTCCTCTGCACTCGTTTCCTGAAGGCATGTCTTTCCACGACCACATTTCGTTTTGGAATGAAATGCCCCTCCAAAGCTTTAACAGCAGCTGCAAGATTGTCACCGGTATCGGGCAATGTATAAAATAGTCTCTGACCTTCAGTTCCGAGGCAGTGAAGAAGTAAAGCCCGTTTTCTGGCTTCTGGCCAGGAATCTCCAGTAGCATTGATGACGAGCATGTCATTCTCAAACATTCTCAGCCATGTTACAAGTGGTATAGCGGGCTCACCGGGACAAGGCAAAAATGGACTGGGAAACGGAGCACTTACTGATGCCATCCTCAGGAAATCTTGTGAAAAAAAAATCGTCCTCATCGCCAAAATTGTTATGTCTTCATGACAAGAAGCACAAGCAAGTAGAATTCTCTTAGGAAACTCTTTAATAACTTATGCACAAGCAGGATAACATGCAAGCACATGTTCAGCATTTACTCTTACTCTCCTCTCTCTTACTTCACATGTATATTTAACCTAAGGAGCTTGAGTGCCATCTAGTGGAGTATTAATGTAAGGACATCACATGTAGCATTCTTGATTGGCAAGGCAAGAGTAGCTCCATTAAAACGTCAGACTATCCCAAGGCTGCAGCTTTGTCAGTTAAAGTGGATAAGATGTTAACCCTTTAGGCGCCACGGTCGAGTTTACTCGACAAGATGCGGCACTGAATAAAAAGGCCGATTTTGTCAAATAGGGAGCCAAATTTCGTTCGACCTTCCCTCCACTAGATGGCAGACATGTTATACTTCATCCCCGACTCAAAAAAACGTCATGCTTCTATACAAAATCTACGAGCTAGAGCGCATTGAATCAGTGCGAACAAAAGCGGAGCTAGTGTGAGAGTGAGCCATTTTATCAGAGCAATATTGTCAACGTCAGCGAGTATTTGCATTGGATTATTATTATTATTATTAACCCTCTGAGGTCTGAGGGGTTTTTGGGGTCCTTGAGATGTTCTGACATGCCCTGACATTTGTGCTTTTTTCAGTTGCTTATAAACATATTAATGGCAAAAAAAAATAACACACTATTTAGCACAAACAGGGCTACCATAATATGTGAGCAACAAGAATGTACATGTCTGCATTTTTGAGAGAATAATGTTTATGCGTGGTTATTGAAAAAACTAAAAACTAAAGTTTCTGAAATAAGGCCATAAAACACATACTAAATATGTGCCAATAAGACTTTTGTCTAATAGATGTCATTGCCTAGTGTTTTTTCTTCAAAATGATGTGAAAATCATCCTGCCCTTATCATTCACATAACACAATACATTGATTTGAATTTTGCAAAGCACTTTCTGTTTGGAAAGGCAATATGCGGAGTGGGCGTCAACGATCATGCATATTTAGTGGTTCACACCTTAGGAGACAATGGGGCCTGCATACTTAATGACCCTTTCATTCAGGTGAGTCACTGAGCCACAAGAATGCAAGAGCAACAGTTGGAAGCATCTCAATTATTTTTTTATTTTTCCACATAGTGTGCTTGCAATTTGGCCTATAATATCCAAGGAAAACATGTCTAGTAATTGTGCAGTTAATTCTCATACTGTATTTTCAGTTTTGGAATATTTATCCTCTCCCCAAATTTGTCACTAATAAAACACAATAAAAATTATTTAAAGAAAAGGCTTATTACCTTATTACCTTTTAATAGTTTGTTTACATCTACCTTGTAAATATATTTTTTTATTAAAAAGGTTACAATTACAACAACAATTCAAGTGTAATCTTTCTTTGTAAAAACTAAAGTATACATTTTATCATACATATTTCAAAGTTAAGGATTTGATTGATTATTTGATTACTTTATTTTTGACAAAACATACTATATTTAACATGAGCAAATATTGGCAAACAAATATTGGCTTATTTGAGTTGGCAGATATTTTACAGTAAAAATGTATAATCTATCCAAAACTAATCAACGAAATGTTGTCTTTCATATGTCTGTAACATAGGTCTTTCGTTTTTATTATAAGAAATATAAATGTTAATTTGCAGTTTAATACGTTGCTTATACAAATACATTTTATTTCAACATTTCAGTCGATTTTTACTCAGTATAGCAATACAGTTTGCTAAAACCGAAACATTCATTCACAAACAGAAACGCCTGACTGTAACGTTGTTTTTATGAAATATTAGGGCATATAAATGTTAATTTTCAGTTTACTCATCTCAGTATAGCAATACAGTTTGCTAAAACATCATCATTCATTCACACAGAGACGCAATTTAAATTTAAACTGTCTTTTTGCGAGCTGTGATAAACAGCGCGCATCTCTGCGGCTGCCGTTCATTCATTCACAGAAACGCGATTAACTTGAGAAGGAAAAAAAACTTACTACATATTCGGATCCTCTCTCCTGCAATACCCGCACTCTGAGGTAGATTTTCCGTTATTATTATTCCTCACAGCGCTGCCAGATGGTGTAAACACGTAGGCAACAATGATATGATTAAACTTGTGTTTTCTCGAGCTGATGGGGGCGTTCACAGGTTTGCCTCAGTAATTTGCGTTTGAATAGCGCGCGCTCTCCGTGGGCGGAGTCACATTACCTTTGAATGAGCTCTAATGAGCTCGACTGGAATCGCTCTCTTTTAACACAGATTTCACAAGATGAGAATATTTTTTTTTATATAAATTACCTCATTTTAAAGAAGAGAATTCAAGCTTCATGCCTGTGTGACTGTATGCCTGTTTGACTCAGTATTCGTTGAGTTATTGTTCATTTTCGGACGCGTTTCAGAATGGTCTTCACTGACAGAGAGAAGGCAGAACTCGCATCACGTTTATTTTTCTTTATTTGGCAAAAAGCACAACACTTTGTTTTTATTGTGAGTATACACAAAAATAATACACATTTAACAGAATCGATTGATGTATGAAACTTGCTTGCAATATCAAAGTCAACAGAGCAAAATTTATTTCTTTTGAACTGAACTGAAAAAAATCCAGCAAAACGCGTGGGCGCGTTTGTCGACCTCAGAGGGTTAAGTTGGCTTGAGAAAGCCAACTTACTGAAATCCTATTTAAACTTATTAGTGGTGCTTTTTCAAAGCTCATACTCATACTATATTCTGGACAAAGTTTGGCGCGTAACTCGCCCCGCACCGTTTGTCTCAGACCCCTGAGTGAGGTGTCAAATCGACCGGCTCATTGAGGAGAGGTGTGCTATGACTTTTCTAAGCAATCGGGTGTACGATGTTCGCACAGCGGACGAAAAAGCGGCCAAAAAAGTCCCATTGACTTAACATTGGGCATTCTAAAAAATTCAAATCCAAACCGACGTTTTCACACACACAGACTCCAAAAGGGCCTGACACCCCTGCGTCTCTCCCTCTCTCTCTCCCTCTCTCTCTCCCTCAGAGGATTTATATTATCAAGCAACCAATAAGTAATGGCCTAAAATCTTCATAGCCACACCCTAGCAACCAGTTAAAGCACCTTAGCAACCACTAAGAGCTCCCTAGCAACCACCCTAAACCAATAAATTAATAATAAATAAATAAATAATTTTTTTTAAAGCAATATCACACTCGTAGCCTTGCGATATCGCTCCATGCTTGTGCCTATTCGGCGGCCTCGTGCCGTACTGAAGACACTCATTATTAAAGATTTTAAGAACTCTATGAAAACTCCATAGTAACCATCTTTTACAACTACCAACCACCTAGTATCACCATAGCAACCACCAAAAATACCTTAGCAACGACCCTGAACACCCTAGCAACGTCTAGAAATGCTCTAGTAACCACCAAAAATACCCTAGCATCCACCCAGAACACCCTAGCAACTGCCTAGCAACCACCCAGAACACCTAGCAACTGCCTAGCAACCACCCAGAACACCATAGCAACTGCCTAGCAATGCCCTAGCATCCACCCAGAATACCATAGCAACTGCCTAGCAATGCCTAGCCTCCACCCAGAATACCCTAGCAACTGCCTAGCAACACCATAGCAACCACCAAAAATACCCTAGCAACTGCCTAGCAACCACCCAGAACACCTTAGCAACTGCCTAGCAACACCATAGCAACCACCCACCTGGCAACAGCATCTTGCTAAAAACATGCTAGCAACATACTAATCATGCTAGCATCATGCTAGCAACATGCTAATCAAGCTAGCATCATGCTAGCATCATGTTAATCAAGCTAGCAACATGCTAATAATGCTAGCATCATGCTAGCAACATGCTAATCAAGCTAGCATTATGCTAGCAACATGCTAATCAAGCTAGCATAATGCTAGCAACATGCTAATCAAGCTAGCATCATGCTAGCAACATGCTAATCAAGCTAGCATAATGCTAGCAACATGCTAATCATGTTAGCATCTAGCTAAAAACATGATAGCAACATGCTAATCATGCTAGCATCAAGCTACCAACATGCTAATCAAGCTAGCATCATGCTAACATCATGCTAATCAAGCTAGCATCATGCTAATCATGCTAGCATCATGCTACCAATAAGCTAATTAAGCTAGCATAATGCTAGCAACATGCTAATCATGTTAGCATCTAGCTAAAAACATGCTAGCAAAATGCTAATCATGCTAACATCTTGTTAAAAGCATGCTAGCAACATGCTAATCATGCTAGCATCATGCTACCAACATGCTAATCATGTTAACAACATGCTAATCATGCTAGCATCATTTTAACAACATGTTAATCATAGTAAATCATGCTGGAATGTGGTAAATCGTAGTAAATCATCTTAGAAACGTGGTAAATCATGGTAAATAATGCTAAAACGTGGTATATCATGGTATCACAACATGTTGTGTTAGCATCTGCCCAGTGGCGAGTTTTGCCACTGCAAGCACCACTTCACATTTTCTTCAGGAAATGTACATTCTAGTTATTATTAGTGGTGCTTTTTTAAAGCAACACTATTGTTATTGCTCATACTTATTATTCCACACAAAGTTTGGCGCGTAACTCGTCCCGCACCGTTTGTCTCAGACCCCTGAGTGAGGTGTCAAATCGACCGGCTCATTGAGGAGAGGTGTGCTATGACTTTTCTAAGCGATCGGGTGTACGATGTTCGTACAGCGGACGAAAAAGCGGCCCAAAAAGTCCCAATGACTTTACATTGGGGGTTCTAAAAACATTTGAATCCCAACTGCCGTTTTCACACACACAGACACAAAGGGCCTGACACCCTTGCGTCTCTCCCTCTCTCTCTCCCTCAGAGGATTTATATTATCAAGCAGCCAATAAGTAATGGCCTAAAATATTCATAGCCACACCCTAGCAACCAGTTACAGCACCCTAGCAACCACTCTGAGCTCCCTGGCAACCACCCTAAACCAATAAATAATATAAAAACATGTGGCCGAGTGCCGTACTGAAGGAAATCGTACTGAAGGAACTCGTACTAAAGGAACTTGTTATTAAAGATTTTAAGAACTCTATAAAAAGTCCATTGTAACCATCTTTGACAACTACCAACCACCTAGTAACACCATAGCAACTACCAAAAATTCCTTAGCAACCACCCTGAACACTATAGCAACATCTAGAAACGCTCTAGTAACCACCAAAAATACCCTAGCAACTGCCTAGCAACCACCCAGAACACCTAATAACTGCCTAGCAACCACCCAGAACACCCTAGCAACTGCCTAGCAACGCCCTAGCATCCACTCAGAATACCATAGCAACTGCCTAGCAACACCATAGCAACCACCCAGAACACCCTAGCAACCACCAATAATACCCTAGCAACTGCCTAGCAACCACCTAGAACACCTTAGCAACTGCCTAGCAACACCATACCAACCACCCAGAACACCCTAGCAACCACCTGGCAACAGCATCTTGCTAAAAACATGCTAGCAACATGCTAATCAAGCTAGCATAATGCTAGCAACATGCTAATCATGCTAGCATCATGCTACCAACATGTTAATTAAGCTAGCATCATGCTAATTATGTTAGCAACATGCTAATCAAGCTTTCATAATGCTAGCAACATGCTAATCATGTTAGCATCTAGCTAAAACATGCTAGCAAAATGCTAATCATGCTAGCATCTTGTTAAAAGCATGCTAGCAACATGCTAATCATGCTAGCATCATCCTGTCAACATGCTAATCATGCTAATGTAACAATAACGACTCGGGGTAAATGTGAATTAGCTCAAGAATATAGGGAATTTTGGAAATATTAATATTTATGACTCATGGTCATAATTCATAAGTCGCATGTACATTTATTTTATCAATTATCGAGATTACCTTGTTCTGTACTGTCTGATCATTACAGTTAGGACGGGGGTATCTCTTTTCAAACTCCAAGAAAGTTTTATCTTCTGGCCGCGAATATCAAACTTTCTGAGTTTATGAATTAAAACTACTCAAGGTAGTTAATATCGAGCTTGTAGCTTAGATCTTTTAAAATTTCATTGACTTTATAAGGTGGGTTTTCAAACACAGAGACAATTAAAAGTATACATGGGTTTATTAATAAAATGGCACACACTAGAGATTATATAAACTACAAACATAAACGTACGTAAAAATGCAAACAAACAAATAAACATTTAACCGAACAAAAACATAAACATAGCGTGATCAGAATGAAAATGAAATGAAAGAAAGAAAGATATAGAGGGAAGATAGAGGGTAACTTAGTTCACAGACCTAAGACCTAGACACCTGGAACAGCTTTTATAGGACTCAATATACTTGCGAGTGCTCTTTCTGGTCAGGCTGAAGAGGGGGGGGCGCGCGTGCGCGTGTCCGGCTGGTTTGCGTCTAGCTTCGTCTTCTGGGTCGTTTCGCAAGACGATGTAAAGGCTCACTTGAATTTAATGTTACCGGAAAATAAGGTTCATCTCCCGGGATGGGAGAGGTTTACAGTCTTTGTTGCAAAGGACGCAGCTACGACTCGAACATGTGCTCGCTCGATGGAGAAGCCCAGCTAGCAGGGAACGTTCTCAGAACTTTCGCTAACATTCCCTACAAGTTTGGTTAATGTTCTAAAGAAAACATTTGAATGTAATGTTTACCGAACATTTTAAGGATGTTTTCTCATTTAAAAAAATGTTCCTATAACGTTATATGAAAACTAAGATATAACATTTTAACTGCAACATTCAAAAGATGTTTTGGGAATGTTTCTGAAGTAACAAGTTGTACTATGATCTCAAAATATCATTGTCCCTATGTTTCATTATAACAAAAGAAAAACGTTCTCTCTGTCACGTTAGGAAAATGTTTTGAGGATATCATTGAGAGATGAGATGTTTAATGTTCTTTATAAAACGTTCTTCTAATGTTACAAATTAACAGAATTATAACATTTTATTTGCAACATTTTGAGAATATTTTGGGAATGTTGTTAAAGTTAAAGTTTGTACAATGATCTCAAAATAACATTGTCCCAATGTTTCATTATAACAAAAGAAGAACGTTCTTTCTGTCACGTTAGGAAAATGTTTTGAGGATATCATTGAGAGATGAGATGTTTATTGTTCTTTATAAAACGTTCTTTTAATGTGACGAGTTAACAAAATTATAACTTTTTATTTGCAACATTTTGAGAATATTTTGGGAATGTTGTTAAAGTTAATGTTTGTACAATGATCTCAAAATAACATTGTCCCAATGTTTCATGATAACAAAAGAAGAACATTCTTCTTGCAACATTTTGAGCATATTTTGGGAATGTTGCTAAAGTTAAATTTTGTACAATGATCTCAATATAACATTGTCCCAATGTTTCATGATAACAAAAGAAGGACATTCTACTTGCAACATTTTGAGCATATTTTGGGAATGTTGTTAAAGTTAAAGTTTGTACAATGATCTCAAAATAACGTTGTCTTAATGTTTCATCATAACAAAAGAAGAACGTTCTTTCTGTCACGTTAGGAAAATGTTTTGAGGATATCATTGAGAAATGAGATGTTTATTGTTCTTTATAAAACGTTCTTTTAATGTGACAAGTTAACTAAATTAAAACATTTTACTTGCAACATTTTGAGCATATTTTGGGAATGTTGTTAAAGTTAAAGTTTATACAATGATCTCAATATAACATTGTCCCAATGTTTCATGATAACAAAAGAAGAACGTTCTTTCTGTCACGTTAGGAAAATGTTTTGAGGATATCATTGAGAGATGAGATGTTTATTGTTCTTTATAAAACGTTCTTTTAATGTGACGAGTTAACAAAATTATAACTTTTTATTTGCAACATTTTGAGAATATTTTGGGAATGTTGTTAAAGTTAATGTTTGTACAATGATCTCAAAATAACATTGTCCCAATGTTTCATGATAACAAAAGAAGAACATTCTTCTTGCAACATTTTGAGCATATTTTGGGAATGTTGTTAAAGTTAAAGTTTGTACAATGATCTCAATATAACATTGTCCCAATGTTTCATGATAACAAAAGAAGGACATTCTACTTGCAACATTTTGAGCATATTTTGGGAATGTTGTTAAAGTTAAAGTTTGTACAATGATCTCAATATAACATTGTCCCAATGTTTCATGATAACAAAAGAAGAACGTTCTTTCTGTCACGTTAGGAAAATGTTTGGAGGATATCATTGAGAGATGAAATGTTTATTGTTCTTTATAAAACGTTCTTTTAATGTGACGAGTTAACAAAATTATAACTTTTTATTTCCAACATTTTGAGAATATTTTGGGAATGTTGTTAAAGTTAATGTTTGTACAATGATCTCAAAATAACATTGTCCCAATGTTTCATGATAACAAAAGAAGAACATTCTTCTTGCAACATTTTGAGCATATTTTGGGAATGTTGCTAAAGTTAAATTTTGTACAATGATCTCAAAATATCATTGTCCCTATGTTTCATTATAACAAAAGAAAAACGTTCTCTCTGTCACGTTAGGAAAACGTTTTGAGGATATCATTGAGAGATGAGATGTTTAATGTTCTTTATAAAACGTTCTTCTAATGTTACGAGTTAACAAAATTATAACATTTTACTTGCAACATTTTGAGCATATTTTGGGAATGTTGTTAAAGTTAATGTTTGTACAATGATCTCAAAATAACGTTGTCTTAATGTTTTGTCATAACAAAAGAAGAACGTTCTCTCTGTCACGTTAGGAAAATGTTTTGAGGATATTATTGAGAGATGAGATGTTGAATGTTCTTTATAAAATGTTCTTCTAATGTGATGAGTTAACACAATTAGAACATTTTACTTGCAACATTTTGAGCATATTTTGGGAATGTTGTTAAAGTTAAAGTTTGTACAATGATCTCAATATAACATTGTCCCAATGTTTCATGATAACAAAAGAAGAACATTCTACTTGCAACATTTTGAGCATATTTTGGGAATGTTGCTAAAGTTAAAGTTTGTACAATGATCTCAATATAACATTGTCCCAATGTTTCATAAAAACAAAAGAAGAACATTCTCTCTGTCACATTAGGAAAATGTTTTGAGGATATCATTGAGAGATGAGATGTTGAATGTTCTTTATAAAACGTTCTTGTAATGTTATGTGTTAACACAATTAGAACATTTTACTTGCAACATTTTGAGGATGTTTTGAGGATGTTGTTGAGATAACAGATTATATAATGTTCTCAGTAAAACATTGGCACAATGTTCCATAATAACAGAGGAGGAACATTATCAAAACAACGTTCGTAAAATGTTTTGAGGATATCGCTGAGACCTGAGATGATGAGTGTTTTTAAAAAAAAACGTTCTTGTAATGTGACGTGTTAACAAAACTAGAACATTTCAAATGTAACATTTAGCAATCAAACTACACAATTATTGTTAAATTGAGCTTGCTGGTCTGACAGCAGGCCAACAGGGTTCACGATGGAACATATGGTGCGTTTAAGTCCTCCTGGGAAGTTTGTATTCATGAGGTTTTACAATTTTTTTTATGTTTTATATTAATGAAGCCACTGTAAACTTTATCATCACATATTATATTGTTATATTATAATGCTATCATATTTTGTGCAGGCATTAGCTTACTTCATTGTTACTGCTGAATACCTAAGTATAGTGGTATCCCACAATGTTTCTCACTTACACACCCCTAACTCTTCAAGATCGGGGTTAAAGAAAATCCTGAGCTTCCTACTCATATTCTCATCATTGTGGTGGCGTTCAACTTGTAAATACGATCTTTATGACATGGCTTGAATGCACCAATAGCTCTAGCTTAATTAGGGACAATCCATACAAACACTCTTTGCTAAAATACATTACAGACTGTCACAGTGAGAAGTTATTCGTCCTGTATCAACGCTAAAGGCCTAACCACAACACCTTGGAGTATCCATGCTGTTAAATAAAAGTCTGTAGACTAGGGTTAGGGTTAGAGTTAGGGTTAACCTTAACCCTTAATTTCTAACCCAGACCCGGTTTCACAGAGTTTAGATTAAGCCAGGATTAGGCCTTAGTGCATTTAATTAGCTTTTAAAAATGTGCCAAAGAAAAAAGAAACATTACTGGTGTGCATCTTGAGTAATGGCTCAAAATAATGGCACTGACATATTTTAAGACATGTCAGTGCAAGTTGCTTTCAGGTAAAACAGCTCAAACGTGCATTTTAGTCTGGGACTACGGGCTTAAACCTTGCCTGTGAAACCCGGGGTATATGTTGCAACTTGTATAGAATTATGCCAATGTTAGCAAAGTGTTGTGTTGGACAGAGGATTAACCCTAAACCAACAGGTTGTGTAACAGTGCCACACAGGGTGAAAAGCAAGTTGACATTATTAGGCATAAGAGTGTTTCTAAAGGAAAGGTCAATATTTTGTTAAAGTGCAAAAGGATCATTATGGGTCACATGAATGTAACTCTAATGTCACCATGACACCAATCCATTAGTTTTTCATGTAGGTAGGTATACAGAATTGTATATGAATAGCCTACATATGCAATGTTTGCTCTGTTTAATATATAATATGTTTGCTCTTTTAAACTGCTGTTTGGCAGAGCAGTGGTAAATATAATTTTGTTATATATGGTATATATTATTTATGTTATTTATTATTATTATTTATATGCTATTGTAAGTTTTTTTTTTTTTTTATCATGCACTGCAATGAAGACACCATTTAACCAATTGATTAAATATAACAGCCAGCTTACAAATACAACTAAATAAATAGCACGTGCACGTTTTTTTCACATTCTTTCTTTTAAAACATGTCATCTTTTCCTGTAATTGCAATGTTACCACATTATTGGCTGTCTCTTCGAGTTGTTTTGAGCATGATTGGTTATTCAGACTGTCATCCAGGAATCTGGCCAATGGCAGCTATGCGCGCCTTTTACTGGTCAAGCTTGAATATTCGTCTGTTAGAGTGAGTGAGTGTGTGTGTGTGTGTGTGTGTGTGTGTGTGTGTGTGTGTGTGTGTGTGTGTGTGTGTGTGTGTGTGTGTGTGTGTGTGTGTGTGTGTGTGTGTGTGTGTGTGTGTGTGTGTGTGTGTGTGTGTGTGTGTGTGTGTGTGTGTGTGCGCTGCTGCTGCTCGGGATCTTCAGTACTAGCCTCCTTCGGTTCTGTGGCTTTTACATTGTTTAAAACATGGATTATTTTGCATCGTACTGTTACATTTTTATTTTGAGCGAGTTGCGGGATGTAAATGGACAACGAATTTTAACAACGTACGTGTAACGGACATATTGCAATCTGCGGAAGGTAAATAACTTTTTTTTATATAAAAATACATTCTGCTACATCAAAATATAGTGTGTTAAATTGAGAAGCTAATTTTAAATGCGATTAGAGCAATATCGACATTATGTCAATGTTTCAGGCTAAGCATGTGTAAATATTGTCAGCTAACTTAGTTTTTGATAAAAAATAAATAAAATAGGAGCTTCACAATGAGTGAACTGAGAACATTGTGTCTTTATACAGAGAGGAACTCGAACCACACTATGAAAACTAGGCTTTTGAATATTGTTGATCGCGGGATATCGGCCTACCGTCAAAATGATGAGTCATCATCATAAATAATAGGCTATGTTTTTGAGCTGGTGAGTAAAATTTTGCAAGCTTTTGCAAATGTCTCTTTTAGTAAGTAAATACAAATAGCTAATAATATTGCTGTATGTGTGTGTTTCCCATTATCCAGGAATTTTGGGAATAAATATTATCCAGCCACACGATCTTCAGTTGCGGTGAGTATTGTCATAGTAAAATACACGTGAAATAGAGGCAGAACATGTAAACTCTGCTCAAAGACACACTGGTCCAAACCCTCCAGACAATATTTTACCTGTCTTCTTGATATGAGTTTACGGGCCTAGCTGACCCAAACATAAATGTCCTTTCAAAATGAAATTATTTTCAAACCTGTATGACTTGCTTCTGTGAAACACAAGAATGTTGGGAATAAAACAACATTGGAACCCATTTTATGGAAAAAAACAAAACAGACAAGTCATTTCTCAAGATATCTTAATTAAGGTTATACAAAATAAATTCATACAGTTTTGGAACAACATGGAGTACCGGTAAATAACGAGAGAACTTTTTAGGACATGTTCCCAGGGTCCTTTGCTAAATTAACCATGATTTTTATTATAGTAAAGTGTAGAAACAATGTTTTTATGGTGGATTGATTACAATAATTTATTACCATTTAGTTAGTGTAGCAAAACCATGGTTAATGTTAGTAAGGGTTCTCCAGATTTATATAGCCTAACACTTAAGGAAAACATAAAAAATGGTCCTATGTCACCCAGATCAATAGTCTGTTAACACACATTAACATTGTCCCAATGTTTCATGATAACAAAAGAAGAAAATTCTACTTGCAACATTTTGAGCATATTTTGGGAATGTTGTTAAAGTTAAAGTTTGTACAATGATCTCAATATAACATTGTCCCATGTTTCATGATAACAAAAGAAGAACATTCTACTTGCAACATTTTGAGCATATTTTGGGAATGTTCCTAAAGTTAAAGTTGTACAATGATCTCAATATAACATTGTCCCAATGTTTCATAAAAACAAAAGAAGAACATTCTCTCTGTCACATTAGGAAAATGTTTTGAGGATATCATTGAGAGATGAGATGTTGAATGTTCTTTATAAAACGTTTTTCTAATGTGACGAGTTAACACAATTAGAACATTTTACTTGCAACATTTTGAAAAAAAATAAATAAATCTCAGCATATAGGAGCTTTACAATGAGTGAACTGAGAACATTGTGTCTTTATACATAACATAAATGTCCTTTCAAAATGAAATTATTTTCAAACCTGTATGACTTGCTTCTGTGAAACACAAGAATGTTGGTAATAAAACAACATTGGAACCCGTTTTATGGAAAAAAACAAGAGAACTTTTAAGGACATGTCCCAGGGTCCTTTGCTAAATTAACCATGGTTTTTATTATAGTAAAGTGTAGAAACAATGTTTTTATGGTGGATTGATTACAATAATTTATTACCATTTAGTTAGTGTAGCAAAACCATGGTTAATGTTAGAAAGGGTTCTCCAGATTTATATAGCCTAACACTTAAGGAAAACATAAAAAATGGTCCTATGTCACCCAGATCAATAGTCTGTTAACACACATTAACACACTTTTTAAATTTTCTTAAGATCAAGCATTGGAACAATGTTCACGGAGCAGAACAGGCACCAACAGAGAAACAAGTCCATCACTAGTAAGTATCCACTGCATTTTATAAAACCGTAGTCAATTTTAACCCCCTGAGGTCTACGGTATCGCCGGCGATACCAGCTCGCTTTTTTTTATTAGTGTAAAAGAAACTCATAAATACTCTGTTGACTTTGATTTTCCATAGGAGTTTCATGTTAAATGTGTATTATTTTTGTGTATACTCACAATAAAAACAAAGTGTTGTGCTTTTTGCCAAATAAAGAAAAATAAACACGAAGCGAGTTCTGCCTTCTCTCTGCCAGTGTAGTCCATTCTGAAACGCGTCCGAAAATTAACAATAACTCAGCGAATACTCAGTCAAACAGACATACAGACACACAGGCATGAAGCTTGAATTCTCTTCTTTTAAATGAAGTAATTTATATAAAAAACAAATATTCTCATCTTGTGAAATCTGTATTAAAAGAGAGCGATTCCAGTCGAGCTCATCTCATCTCATTACGTTATAATCGGCCCCGCCCACGGAGAGCGCGCGCTATTCAAACGCAAATGGCTGAGGCAATCCTGTGAACATCAGCTCGAGAAAACACACAAGTTTATTTAGATCATTGTTTACACCGTCTTGCAGCGCTGTGAGGAATAATACTAATGGAAAATGTCCCTCAGAAGTGCGGGTATATCGAGGAGCGAGCTGAGGAATACAAGTAAGTTTTTTCCTTCTCACGTGAATTTCTTCACGTGGGTTTCTGTTTATGAATGAATAAACGGCAGCGCGCTGTTTACCACAGCTGGCAAAGACAGTTTAAATTTAAATCGCGTGTGTGAATGAATGATGATGTTTTAGCAAACTGCATTGCTATACTGAGATAAGTAAACATCGACTGAATGTTGAAATAAAATGTAGGCTATATGTATAAGCAACGTATTAAACTGCAAATTAACAATATGCCCTAATATTTCATGAAAACAACGTTACAGTCAGACGAAATATGAAAGACAACATTTTGTTGACTAGATTTGGGTACAGTTTTTACTGTAGAATATACTGCCACATCAAATAAGCTTTTGTTTAGCAATTTCTATATATAAAATACTATTTTTGTCAAAAATAAAGTCATCAACTAAGATGTTAGCTGTTCCAATGTTGGTTATATTCAAACTAATGAATACATAGATAAAATGTAGGCCTATAATCATTTTTTTTACAAAGAAAGAGTACACTTGAAATATTGTTGAAATTGTAATTATTGTTGTAATTGTAACCGTTTTAATAAAATAGCAAAACATATTTACAAGATAGATGTAAGCAAAATCTTAAATGGTCAATATAAGTCTGTTATGATGATGAGGAAGGAGAACCCAGGCGCAGACAAAGTACACTAAACACGATTTATTATAGGAAAAACAGGGAAAACAAAGCCCACGAGGGGGCAAAACAAGACAGGATTGACAAACAAGACTAGACTAAGACTGACAGAAAACTGAACAATAAACTAACAGCTAAGACAGGATCAAAACACTCCACAAGACTTCTCAACAGGTTACTCACAAATGAATCTTCACATAAAGATTGGCAATGAACCGGCACAGGACAGCAAACACAAGGGGATTAAATAGGGAGAAACTAATGAGGGAAACAGGTGACGGCGATGATACAATAAAGATAACAAGATGAGATAACAAGGGGGCGGGGTTACATGACGAGACAACGCAAGCACATGGCCAAACAAATGGCCATGTGCTGCACATAAAACATGGGTCTGTCATGATCCTGCCTCAAAACAAGAAAGATCTAGGACATGAAGGCAGAACCATGACAGAACCCTCCCCCCAAGGAGCGGCTTCCAGACGCTCCCTAGAGGGAACATGAAACTCGGGACAAGACCGACTGAGACATAGACACAAACCAACAATACATGACAAAAACTAATAAAGGCAGACATGAATACACAATGACAGGATTGGGGTGACATAATAAAAATAAAAAACAAGGAAGAGGAGGTGGAGACAACACAGAGTTCATGGGGGAATGTCCAGGGTGGGTGGGTGGGACTGTGGTCTTGGGTGGACAGGACGATGGCTGAGGGCGAGGGGTCCGGGCAGACTTGGATGGGGACACACGAGGAAAAGTCTTAGGGGAAACAGTCCGGGGTGAAGTGGTGACAGAGGGAACAGCTACAGCCGGCAGCGGAGCGAAGACAATGGGTGAGGCAGGTGGTAAGGGAGTGGAGAAAGAAGTAGACTGTGATGCTGGGACAGGGCTGGACACAAAACTAGGGACAGGACTGAACACATTAGCTGGGACAGGACTGGACACAGACATCCTCCTGTCAGCTGGGACAGGACTGGACACATCTGCTGGGACAGGGCTGGACACATTAGCTGGGACAGGGCTGGACACATTAGCTGGGACAGGGCTGGACACATCAGCTGGGACAGGGCTGGACACATCAGCTGGGACAGGGCTGGACACATCAGCTGGGACAGGGCTGGACACATCAGCTGGGACAGGGCTCTCCAGAATCTTGGCTAGACTGGACAGATACTCGGACAAGGCTCTTGCAGCGATGACAATCGGCATCTCGTGGCTCGCCGAAACCGACCGCAAAACAGCCTTAGCAGCTGAATCGGCCGCTGCTCGCTCTGCAGCCCTCATGACTGCAGACTCTGGAACAGCGCTTGCAGAAGCTGGCTCTGGAACAGCGCTTGCCGAGGCTGGCTCTGGAACAGCGCTTGCCGTGGCGGGCTCAGGAACAGCGCTAGCCGTGGCGGGCTCAGGAACAGCGCTTGCCGTGGCGGGCTCAGGAACAGCGCTTGCCGTGGCGGGCTCAGGAACAGCGCTTGCCGTGGCGGGCTCAGGAACAGCACTTGCCGTGGCGGGCTCTGGAACAGCGCTTGCAGGAGCGGGCTCTGGAACAGCGCTTGCAGGAGCGGGCTCTGGAACAGCGCTTGCAGGAGCGGGCTCTGGAACAGCGCTTGCAGGAGCGGGCTCTGGAACAGCGCTTGCAGGAGCGGGCTCTGGAACAGCGCTTGCAGTAGCTAGAGATGACGAGCGAGAGGCTCCCTTTCTCCTCTTCTTTCTCCTTGAACGCGAAGCCGAATCTGTAGCTGGGCTAGCGACCAGTTGGAGATGTTCAGCTGGAACCGTAACAGGAGCAGGGATGGCGTTCTCGGGCAGCGCTGACTCGGTCGAGGAAGACTCAGACGGGGAATCCCAGGAAACTCGTCTCCCTCGTTTACCATGGAGAACAATGGGAGCAGAAGGGGCCTCAGGAGAAGTGGAACCGGCCTTATCACCATGGGCAACAACGGCCAGGACGCGACCCTCTGGGATCACAGGTAGCGAAGCAGAAGAAGACCTTGTAGAACCCCTTGTAGAACCCCCTCGATCACCTCCTCTACTGCGGCCTCCACGGATCCCGCGAAACACGACCAACCGGGTCCCTTCAAAAGATTGTTGCTTGGCAGGAAAGGACATACTGTCTGCTGGGTTCAGTATTGGCCGGTTCATTCTGTTATGATGATGAGGAAGGAGAACCCAGGCGCAGACAAAGTACACTAAACACGATTTATTATAGGAAAAACAGGGAAAACAAAGCCCACGAGGGGGCAAAACAAGACAGGATTGACAAACAAGACTAGACTAAGACTGACAGAAAACTGAACAATAAACTAACAGCTAAGACAGGATCAAAACACTCCACAAGACTTCTCAACAGGTTACTCACAAATGAATCTTCACATAAAGATTGGCAATGAACCGGCACAGGACAGCAAACACAAGGGGATTAAATAGGGAGAAACTAATGAGGGAAACAGGTGACGGCGATGATACAATAAAGATAACAAGATGAGATAACAAGGGGGCGGGGTTACATGACGAGACAACGCAAGCACATGGCCAAACAAATGGCCATGTGCTGCACATAAAACATGGGTCTGTCATGATCCTGCCTCAAAACAAGAAAGATCTAGGACATGAAGGCAGAACCATGACAAAGTCTTCTTCTAAATATATCTTTTGTCCTTGCATTGTGGCTCAGTCAGTGTCACACCTGAGTGAATGGCTAATTATGCAGAGTGGGTGGGACATTGTATTCTAAGGTGTAAACCACTCCTCGTTCACGCCCCCCTCGCATATTGGCTTTCCAAGCAAAACCTGTTTTACATCAATTTAAATCAATGTATGGTTGTATGTGAACGATAAAGCAAGACTATTTTCACATAATTTTGAAGAAAAAACTATAGGCGACGACATCCATTAGTCAAAAGTCTTATTGCCACATATTTAGTATGTGTTTTGTGGCCTTATTTCAAAAACTTTAATTTTTAGTTTTTTCGATAACCACGCATAAACATTATTCTCTCAAAAATGAAAACATGTACATACATGTGGCTCACATATTATTGTAGTCCTGTTTGTGCTATATAGAGTGAATTTACACCTTTGCCATTAATATGTTTATAAGCAACTGAAAAAAGCACAAATGTCAGAGCATGTCCCAAAAAAACGCTCAGACTCCAGAGGGTTAAAGGCACAATGCACTCCAAAATAAAAATGATCTCTTTTTTTCTCCCTCGTGCCAGATTTATATCTGACTTTCTTTCCACAGAGATTTTTAGAAAAAATTATCATTAAAGAGAATCATATAAAGAGAAATGTGGGAGGAGCTTGAATTTATTGCCTAGCCCTGTTTGTTTGAACCGCGAGAGCCATCAAAGCTTATGCTACTCCTACGTCATACATCGACAAGAGCCTTTTATAGTCTACACGTCGGACGCAAGCAACTTGCAGTTTTGCCCCCACCAACAACGCATAGTATTGCATACAATGGTGTGTCGCGTATCAAAAACTGGGACGACACATTTTGCTACGCATAGATGGATAATGGCGGCCGAAGTGTAGCGATGCGTAGCCTTGCAGGCGCGTATGCGTATCGATGCGTTGACTATGTAACTCTTTTGGCGTAATTTGACTTGCATATGGATGTCTGCTGGAAGCTAGTTATTTAAGTCGATAAAGTTATAAATATGGTAGGGCTGGGGGAATTAACACATTAATCTTTGCGATTAATTTGAGATGCATAACGAGTTAAAAAAAAATAACGCAATTAACGCAGCACTTTTTTTGCCTCGTTTTAATGACTTCCTGTTGCGGAAAAGGCTGCAAAATATGCCGTCCCGCCCCGCCGTGTTCGGCGATCAGGTTTTATTCTCACGCAGCTTTCATGAGCGGGTCTTTTTCGCGCCGCGCTCTCCATTCCGTGTGTGTGTGTCGGCGCATTGACACACACACACAACACTGAGCAAACATTGAGCTCTTTGCTCAATGTTCTGCTCCGTGTTTGCGCTGCGTGTTCTGCTCTGTCGTTAACGGCCCAAACGCTCCAATCATGTACAGATTATGCACTGGAAAAGCAAAGTCAAATAACGTGAATTTTCTCAATAGTAGACTTCTGTGAAATAGCCCTACTGAGCTGGTATAGTCATGCTGGCAACAATGGTAGAATTACCTGCTCTGCATGCTCTTGTAATAATAGCTTTGTAGGACTATGTTTTATTTTGATCATTAGTAAAAAAAAAATTATAATAAATTGTTAAATTGATTATGTTGATTGATTATTGAAAAATAATAATATATTGATATATTGATGTTTAATATTATTTTAATACAGGGCTATTTTCTGTTCCTTTTTTCCTGTGTTGTTTAATTAGGTTATTCTAAGTTTAAATATTGATGATTACAAGCTTGGGGGAAATGCAATTAATTGCATTTAATTACAGCAAATTGTGTAAATAATCAGTTACTTTTTTTTAATCGATTCCCAGCCCTAAAATATGGATATGTTTCTTACATGAATGCATCACTTCGCTTCACCTTTCGCCTTTATTAACCTGCCAGAGCCGTGTGGAGTACTTTTATCATGGATGGATGCATTTTTATGGACTTGTCAAAAAAATCCCACAGGGAGCTACAGAATAAGAAATCTTTGAAGTCCACTTTTTTACTGTCTGTTTCCATCAGTAAAATTACAGTTTTTTTTGTTTTTTTTCTCAGAATTGTGAGGCAGGAACACACAATTGCAAGAAAATATCAGAATTGTGAGCTGTCTTTTTTACTCCCCTCAGAATTCACCCTTCGAGGGAGTTTGATTGACAGGTATTTATTTTTTACATTTCTATTTTACAAAAATTATTATTTTTTCTACAAAAATTACACAAATTAAACGTTGAGACTTTGTTTCATATCAAAAGTAACCTGCTCTGTCTTGTCTCGGCGTTTAGACGTTTCAGCGTTTTTTCTTTGATCCGCAATGTATTTTTCATTGCGTGACAACATGATGTGTGGCGTGAGAGCACCATGGCTTGTTGGACATAGCAACAGTAACTAAAGGGGGCGGGTCTTTGCAAATTGCATTAACCATGGCTGCCTGTTAATTATCACTGGACTACTTCACTCTCGCATCTCCCAAAAGTTTTTTTTTGTTTGTTTTCTTGATTCCATTTTAATGGTTTAATTAAATTGCTATAACCAATTATTTAAAATGTAATGATTTAAGCAACTTTCTTCAAAGGTTAATCCAAACTTTTATTTGACGGATTGCCGTGTAGACATTTGAGTCTCTCTGTGTTTTATGATATGATGATAGTTTTTCTCAAATGAAGCTAAAATGCTGCTGAAGTGACTCTCAGAGCGGCTGTACACACTAAAAAAAAATGGTTCTTCAGCGGTTCTTCAGGGGTTCTTTGCGGTGGTTAAGGTGCTATATAGCACCACTACCATTTAAAGAACCTGTTAAGCCCAGTTTGGTTCTTCAGCGGTTCTTTAGCGGTTCTTTGGGGTGGTTAAGGTGCTATATGGCACCATTACCATACAAAAAACCTGTTAAGCACCTACAGTTATTTAAAGGCTCTCTTAGTCTCTTAGTTTAGTTGGTGATAAGATTAGAAAAACGACATTAAAATATAGTGATTTTCCTGAATACAAGTCCCGCCTATATATATTCCAGGGCCCCCACACAAGACTTTTTGACCACAGAAAAAATTGGTGTGGATGTGAAGTCAGATATATAGCCTACTGAAATTATGTCTCAAACTTCAATAAAAAGCTATATTCATATATTAACTGCTTTTTGTTATTTGTGTAGGCCTAGTCAAATAATTAGGCTAAACAAATGAGTGACGAGAGAAGTTATGTTTAAAAACTTGTTTAAATTTATACTTACACAATTTGAAAATGTGTCAAGAACTTGTTGTTGAATTCTGTCATTTTGAAAGTAAAAAAAAAAAAATCATAATAAATAAATATATAATTAAATAAAAACGTACGCGCTGATTAGTGTGCACTGTGCATGTCAGGTGCACGTGAGCCTCAAAGAAAATTAAGTGCCATATAGTACCAAAAGAGGTTCCCCTATTATTACGAGCCAAAGAACCACTGTTGGGTACTGTTGAGCACCATTTTTGTTGAAGCAATTATAAACAACCAAGGTGCTATATGGCACCTCTTATGGTTCTACATAGCACCATTTGACAAAGGTGCTGTATAGCACCTTTAAAGATAGGTGCTATATGGCACTTAAAGTGGTTCCCCTATGATTACAAGCCAATGAACCACTTTTAGTGCTATTTAGCACCATTTTTGTTTAGAGTGTATGAAGTGCGTTAATGTGCTCATATAGAAAAGACAGCAAAAACAAAATAAGCCAGAATTGCTTTTTTTTCTCAGGTTTTACTAATTTATCCTGTGATTCTGACTTTCAAACAGCCAATTGCGAGTTTATATCTCGCACTTCTGAGAAAAAAAAGTTTGAATTGTGAGTCGCAATTACCTTTTTTAAAAATTGTATTCCATGGCGGAAACAAGCTTTCATATGCACAGACAGTAGCTCACATTTAACATGCAGATTGTGCGCACACAGAAACCTACTGGAGCACAGAAGGTTAGTGTCAACACTGTGCTGTGATTTCTCAATAAGAAACTGCGTAGAAACAGAAGTTATAGCACATATTTTTTTCTGCTTTTGAAGTAACTAAAACTTACAGCTTAGCTAATAGCAAAGAGACGATACACAGGTATAATTAAATCACACTAGAAATTGTTCCATCGCCAATGCATTCAAATGCAGTTCTACTTTATCTGTATCTGATTTAAAACAAGCAGAAATCTGTAAGAAATGTAACAATCCATAGACAATATAACTGATGAAAATGAGCTGTTCGTGAGCAGAGCAGTGCAAAAGCCTCGTGGGCAGTGCTGTGACATGCTGCAGCTGTGCTCAAGGCGACCTGAGTTCGAGGTTCACACTTCTCAAGCCAAGTTTGTAGTTTGTAAAAATAATTTAGCCTCTAGTTGTGTTATTAACATGTATATAATGGATTAAGTATAGGTTTTAAATTACAAAAACAAAATAGATACTCATAAGGTATCATATTTATACTTTTAAATAAACTAATCTAATTAATTTCTGATTAATAATTAGGCTGGCTAATTTTGAAAGTTTTCAAAGTCAATATTGCTTGTGATCTTAATATGTAATATGTATTTGTATTATTTTTGTTTACACTGTTGCATGATCTTCTTTTATAGGCTATGAGGAAAAACTCTACCATGCACACAGAGAATGGAGCTTAATTCTGCTAACTGGGAGAGCAGCTGAAAAACAAGAAGAGAAGAACAGTAGAACACTTTTTCTGCAAGAACAAAGACAAGCAAATACTGATGATGAGCGCTCTGAGCAAACAGCAGTCAAGACGTGTGATTGCACATTGGACTTTACTGAGTTCTTCATGCAATGTTGGGCATCTACTGTACGCAGAACTTCTAATAATTTATGTGGATGCCATTCATAATCCTGTTAGATTTTTGTTTTATTTTAGAGATTAATAAAATTGTATGTTTTAACAATGTTATAGCTAAGCATTTTTTATGTTTAAGAGAACATTTTGGGAACAAAAATAAAAACACCCCCTGAAAACTTTCTAAGAACGTTAGAGAATAATGTTGTAAGAATGTTACACCTAAACATTTTAATAATGTTTTTAAATAATGTTATCCAAACATTTAAAAGAACATTCTGGGAACAAAAATAAAACTATCCGCTTACAACATTATAAGAACGTTAGAGAATAATGTTATAAGAATGTTATTACTAAACATTTTAAAAATGTTTTAAAAAAAATGTTCTCTATACATTTAAAAAAACATTCTGGGAACAACAATAAAACTAACCGCTGAAAACGTTCTATGAACGTTAGAGAATAATGTTATAAGAACGTTATTACTAAACATTTTTATAATGTTTTTAAAAAATTGTTATCCGAACATTTATAAGAACATTCTGGGAACAAAAATAAAACTACACGTTAAAAACATTATAAGAACGTTAGAGAATAATGTTATAAAAATGTTACTACTAAACATTTTAATAATGTTTTTAGAAAATGTTCTCTAAACATTTAAAGAAAAAATTCTGGGAACAAAAATAAAACTACCCGCTGAAAACGTTTTAAGAACGTTAGAGAATAATGTTAAAAGAATGTTACTACTAAACATTTTAATAATGTTTTTAAAGAATGTTCTCCAAACTTTTAAAAGAACATTCTGGGAACAAAAATAAAACTAGCCGCTGAAAACTTTCTAAGAACGTTAGAGAATAATGTTATAAGAATGTTATCGCTAAACATTTTAAAAATGTTTTTAAAGAATGTTCTCCAAACTTTTAAAAGAACATTCTAAGAACAAAACTAAAACTAGCCGCTGAAAACTTTCTAAGAACGTTAGAGAATAATGTTATAAGAATGTTATCGCTAAACATTTTAAAAATGTTTTTAAAGAATGTTCTCCAAACTTTTAAAAGAACATTCTAAGAACAAAACTAAAACTAGCCGCTGAAAACATTTATAGAACAATACATGCTAATGTTCTTAGAACATTTTTAGAACAAAAAAAATCTAGCTGGGAAGGCCAGGGCCTCCTTCAGATGTTCCTTGGAGAAACGCTGCGCCGGGGAGAAGAAGGTCCGAAGAGAGGAAGTTGAGTTGGAAGAGATAAGAGAGCGAGGAAACTGAAGGTCTGGACTTTTATCAGTGTCTAATGTGCCGTCCCCTCCTTCGTGTAGGACGAATCAGCTGTCGAGATTTTTCGAGCGGGAAGATTCCTTTGTCCGGTTAGACACGCCCACTCGAATGAGTCATGATTGACTTTAACTTGAGAGGATTTTCTCCAGACATATGAACTTATAAAACAATGCGCATCACTGAATTCTGCTATCGGAATTCAACTCCGCCAGCTGGAGAGGATTACAGAGATATCAAAAATAGAATATAGGCTTTGTAGCCATGCAAAGATACATTATTATGCATTTGTATAGGCAATAGCAGTCCTATTAATGTTACAAATAGGACATATGCTTTCCTATGGTTTACACACACCTCTTAACACACAAATATATATATTTAGTACATTTAAGAGTGACTTTATGGGTAAAAGTCCTTTTCTGTAGGGGGTTTCTGTTTCAAAGTCCAGAGTGTGTTTGTGTGTGTGTGTGTTGGAATGTTGCGACCCTGTTATCTCATGCATAGGGCTGGATAGCTCTGTGGTCAAATTTTATGACCTGCCAATGAGCTCGGGTTACGGGATGCGATTCTACTGGGAGAACATTCTTCAAAAATACATTTCAGATCCAAACACGCGAGGATCATAACTATATGATCAAAACAACATTAATCACACATACATACAGGAAGTTCAGATACAAGTCTGAGTTACACACATTAAAAGTTAAACACCAAAGGATGTTGGTGTGTGTGTGTGTGTGTGTGTGTGTGTGTGTGTGTGTGTGTGTGTGTGTGTGTGTGTGTATGTGTGTGTGTGTTCTGGAATGTCACGAGTCTGTGAAGTTGTAAAAGTCACAGGGAGTCCGCGCTGGACTGGGGGGGGGGGGGGGGGCGACAGACACCCCGGCGCTGGTGAATTATTCCGTGGGGAATTATTAACCAGCGCTGTTTGGACAAAGAAGATGTGTTCGACATCACATGATTCACTTAATGTGAAAAGCAGATGTCATTGTTGCTACACTAACAACATGCTAATCATGCTAGCATCATTCTAACAACATGTTAATCATAGTAAATCATGCTGGAATGTGGTAAATCGTAGTAAATCATCTTAGAAACATGGTAAATTGTGGTAAAAATGCTAAAACGTGGTATATCATGGTATCACAACATGGTAATTGTGTTAGCATCTGCCCAGTGGCGAGTTTTGACACTGCAAGCACCACTTCACATTTTCTTCAGGAAATGTACATTCTAGTTAGTGGTGCTTTTCAAAGCAACACTATTGTTATTGTCGCTCATACTTATTAAGTTGGCTTGAGAAAGCCAACTTACTGATATTGTACTGTGAAAAACTGTTGACTCAAACTCGTCCTAGAGCTTTAACTCAACATACTCCAAACTCGGCTCAGACACTCAAACTGATCTGAAGTTAGTTGCTATATCTTTTCAGACTGATCAGACTTACGGTTTTCCTACAAATGACGATCAAAACTCGGAAAAACTCCCATTGACTTAACATTGGGCATTCTAAAAAAATTCAAACTCACCAACCGACAAAAATTCAAATCTAAACACCTTGAAGACTAAACCAAACTGCCGTTCTATATACTATATTAGCCAATGAGACTCATTTAAATGAATAAACTCTAAACTCATATACTTCTAAACTAATTAACTTAAATGTAACTAGATGCGAAAGTTCGTCGAGACAAACTTTAACCCTCTGGGCGCCACGGTCGAGTTTACTCGACAAGATGCGGCACTGAATAAAACGGCCGATTTTGTCAAATAGGGTGTCAAATTTCGTTCGACCTCCCCTCCACTAGTTGGCAGACATGTCATACTTCATCCCCGACTCAAAAAAAAGTCATGCTTCTATACAAAATATTCGAGCTAGAGCGCATTGAATCAGTGCGAACAAAAGCGGAGCTAGTGTGTGAGTGAGCCATTTTATCAGAGCAATATTGTCATCGTCAGCGAGTATTTGCATTAGATTATTATTATTATTATTATCTAATGGCATCAATAAAGCTTACCCGCAATGAAGTGTTGGGTCTTCTATTCGCGGACCCTGATTCTGAGGGGGAATAACGTTATCTGCCTTCAGAAAATGACGGTGATTCTGAAAGTGAAAGTGTAGCCCTACACCAAGCACAAACGGTGAATCCTTTGCCCAATATAACGTTAGATGGTCCTTTGCCCAATGTCAGTGGTGGGAACAATGTTTCCCGGGGTCGGAGTGTTCATCGCGAAGTTAGCAGTGAGGAACGAGGCGGCCGCGGGAGATTTTTACCGCCCTAGCCATGGTGACCGTGTGCCTCTCCGCAATCGCAGCGACAGTTTTCTGGTGGAGACTTTGTCTAATGCCACTGGGTATGTTAGACGAGGTCGAAGTATTCATAGGACAGTTAGGGGGCAACGTGGAGGCAGGGTGGGGAGTCGCAATGACAATGACAGTAGTCCGAGCTGTGCACACTCGGCGCGCGCGCGAGACAGATCTGGCCGCGCCCGCGCTGCTGCTCGTAGCAGGAGAAGAGGCGATGTGACACGGGGCAGAGGGGCTATTATGCATAGTCTATCGCAAGACCACACCATGAAACACTACAAGAAATGTCACCTGGATGAATAGGGAGTCATTATCTCTACAGCAAAAGCCCTGCAATTGTTTTTGTCTGCCATTTATTACACTGTTGATTTACTATCTATTTCCCTGACCATTTAGTAGTGTACAATATGTGTTCTTTTTTGTGTGTTCATGTCCTTGTGATGTGTGCGTCTTTGTCAGCTAAAAAACAAAAAAAACAACCAAATAAACATCAACAAAAACCATAAAAATTCTATAATCCAAGATCACCGCCACCATATGACGTCATAATATGCAAATTAGATGGGAAAATGTAATCCCTACATACATTTTGGGTCATCCTTAATATTTCTCTAATTTACAGAAAGTCTCTATCTTTTATCACTTTTAAGATATAGCCTTTTGAAATTAAGATGTCAAAATCGAACGTTTTAGGAAAAAACCTCTGGCGCCTAAAGGGTTAAGTTGGCTTGAGAAAGTTTGGAGCAGAACGTTTTTTACTAGGCGGTTGCTAGGATGTTGCTATGGTGTTGCTAGGGTATTTTGGGAGGTTGCTAGGGTGTCCTGGGTGGTTGCTAGGGTCTTTTGGGTGGTTGCTAGGTGGTTGCTAGGGTGTTCTGGGTGGTTGCTAGGCAGTTGCTAGGGTGTTTTGGGTGGTTGCTAGGGTACTCTGGGTGGTTGCTAGGCGGTTGCTAGGATATTTTGGGTGGTTGCTAGGGTCTTTTGGGTGGTTGCTAGGCGGTTGATAGGGTGTTCTGGGTGGTTGCTAGGGTGTTTTGGGTGGTTGCTAGGGTATTCTGGGTGGTTGCTATGCGGTTGCTAGGATATTTAGGGTGGTTGCTAAGGTCTTTTGGGTGGTTGTTAGGCGGTTGCTAGGGTATTCTGGGTGGTTGCTAGGGTCTTTTGGGTGGTTGCTAGGCGGTTGCTAGGGTGTTCTGGGTGGTTGCTATGCGGTTGCTAGGATATTTAGGGTGGTTGCTAGGGGTCTTTTGGGTGGTTGCTAGGCGGTTGCTAGGGTATTTTGGGTGATTGCTAGGGTCTTTTGGGTGGTTGCTAGGCGGTTGCTAGGGTATTTTGGGTGGTTGCTAGGGTCTTTTGGGTGGTTTCTAGGCGGTTGCTAGGGTGTTCTGGGTGGTTGCTAGGGTGTTTTGGGTGGTTGCTAGGGTATTCTGGGTGGTTGCTAGGCGGTTGCTAGGATATTTTGGGTGGTTGCTAGGGTGTTTTAGGTGGTTGCTAGGGTGTTCTGGGTGGTTGCTAGGCGGTTGCTAGTGTGTTATGGGTGGTTACTAGGATGTTTTGTGTGGTTGCTATGGTGTTGCTAGGGTATTTTGGGTGGTTGCTAGGGTCTTTTGGGTGGTTGCTAGGCGGTTGCTAGGGTGTTTTGGGTGGTTGCTAGGTGGTTGCTAGGGTGTTCTGGGTGGTTGCTAGGATATTTTGTGTGGTTGCTAGGGTCTTTTGGGTGGTTGCTAGGGTGTTCTGGGTGGTTGCTATGGTATTCAGAGCGGTTGATATGGTGTTACTAGGTGGTTGGTAGTTGTCAAAGATGGTTACTATGGAGTTTTTATAGAGTTCTTACTTAACTAATCGCTATTAGCATGTAGCTATTCACTGCTAGCATGTGTAGCATGTTGAAAGTGCTGTTTGCTAGCATGAGTCAAAAGAGCCAAACCTCATCTCTATACGATGTTCTGATACAGAGATATAGGTCTTGCAAAACGGTTGCTAGGATACTCAAGTTTGGTTGCTATGGAGTTGCTTGGGAGCTGGAAGCTTTAAACTTAAGAAGTTTAAATTGGTTTAAAGTTTAAAGTAGTTTGAAGTTTATGACAGAGAATAGATAGATAAATAAGTTAGATAGATAGATACACACACACACACACACACACACACACTCAAACAGACTACCTCGCTCACACACTCACTCAGACACTCAGACACACACACACACTCAGAGTTTATGAGTTTAGAGTTTATAAGTGTATAAATTGATGAGTTTATAAGTGTACAAGTTTTTGAGTTTAGAGTTTATAAGTTTAAATGAGTTTAGAGTTCAGAGTTTATTAATTTATGAGTTTAAGAGTTCATAAGTCTATGAATTCATGAGTTTATTAGTTAATTAGTTATTAAATTTAAGTTAATTAGTTTATAAGTGTATGAGATTAGAGTTTATTAGTTTAAATGAGTTTCATTGGCTAATATATATAGAATGGCAGTTTGAATTAGTCTTCAAGGGATTTAGATTTAAATTTTTGTCGGTTGGTGAGTTTGAATTTTTTTAGAATGCTCAATGTTAAGTCAATGGGAGTTTTTCCGAGTTTTGATCGTCATTTGTAGGAAAACCGTAAGTCCGATCAGTCTGAAAAGATATAGCATATAACTTCAGATCAGTTTGAGTGTCTGAGCCGAGTTTGGAGTATGTAGAGTTAAAGCTCTAGGGCGAGTTTGAGTCAACAGTTTTAGTAAGAAGAATAATAATAAGTTTAAATAGGATTTCAATATGTTGGCTTTCTCAAGCCAACTTAATAATAATAAGTTTAAATAGGATTTCAATATGTTGGCTTTCTCAAGCCAACTTAATAATAAGTTTAAATAGGATTTCAATATGTTGGCTTTCTCAAGCCAACTTAATAAGTTTAAAAAGGATTTCAATATGTTGGCTTTCTCAAGCCAACTTAATAATAATAATACGTTTAAATAGGATTTCAATATGTTGGCTTTCTCAAGCCAACTTAATAAGTTTAAGTACAATATCAGTAAGTTGGCTTTCTCAAGCCAACTTAATAAGTTTAAGTACAATATCAGTAAGTTGGCTTTCTCAAGCCAACTTAATAACTAATTAACTAATAAACTCATGAATTCATAGACTTATGAACTCTTAAGGGGGTCGCACACCGGACGTGCAGCTCGGCGGCGTGCCGCGCAGCGCCACGTCTTTTAAATTCGAACACACTATTCTCTATGAGAGTACACACACTGGCGGCGCCTTTCGGCGTCTGTCCGCGGCGGCTCAGGACCGTGTTCAAAATCCTGCCGCGCCACAGAGCGCCATTTACATAGTTTTATATAAAATTTACATGTGTGTGTCTCAAATCATAGTTAATGTATATACGGACTTCACCCTGTGCTGCAATATACATTTAGTTTTATATTTATTTACAGAAATCAGAAAATTGCTGATGTTATCGGATTTCCAGGTGACAGTTGTCCTAGACGTGGCGCGGCGCTGAGCTTATAAACTCTAAACTCAAAAACTCGAACACTTATAAACTCATCAATTTATACACTTATAAACTCTAAACTCATAAACTCTTGAGTGTGCATGTGTGTCAGCGACAAGCATACTAGAGGCACAGCAAGAACGCGCAAGTGTTTTTGCCAGAATACTCTGTTCCCCTGTTATTTCAGTGTTGTATTTTAGTCAAGAGAGACGCGTTGGCACAATTAACAACAGCCGCGAGTGAAAATTAAAATTATTGTTACATTTGCACTTAAGCCTTTGCTCCTAGCAGTTTGGAATTGCCACATTTTCACGTTATTTACACTTAATTGCCCGACCGAAACAGCTGTACTCACTCAAGCGGTGAAAGCATTATCCGTATATCTGTGTAATTTGCGCGCTGTCGCGGAAGCGTCAGCGGAAGCGTTCAGCTCTCGTGTTCAGCCTCCTCGTGTGAAGACCGACTCGGGAAAAGACCAGCGACTCTACCTGCGCGACTCCACCGAGCAAGGACACCACAAAGGCACTTAAGTATCTCCTCTTCCCTTTCTCTTCCCTCTACTTACCTTATTGTTCACCTTAATCAACATGTGCTTTCAATACATTCCTGTTATCTCTCGGCACTGTCCTTTCATCACGCACAATAGACAGCGCAATACTGCCAATCTGCGTCCCATCCTCACATCCTCACATACTCCTCTCTCTCTTTCCGTGGGTCTATGGAATTGTCAGTCAGCAGTCAATAAAGCTGACTTCATTCCAGCCTTTGCATCTCATTCTACTCTTAGTATCTTGGGGCTGACTGAGACCTGGATTCGTCCAGAAGACTCAGCAACCCCTGCTGCTCTCTCTAGCAATTTCTCCTTCTCCCACTCCCCTCGCCAGTCTGGGAGAGGTGGGGGTACAGGGCTTCTCGTTTCTAACAATTGCAAATACTCCACGCTCTCTTCTCTATGCAACAACAACTCATTTGAATATCATGCTATTACACTTACAACTCCCATTAAAATCCATATTGTAGTCATCTATCGCCCCCCAGGTCAGCTGGGTAACTTTGTAGATGAGCTGGATGTGCTGCTGTCCACTTTCCCTGAGGACGGCACCCCACTTCTAGTCTTCGGTGACTTCAACATTCATCTCGAAAAGCCACATGCAACAGACTTCACCTCTCTCCTAGCCTCTTTCGATCTCAAACGACTCATCACCACAGCTACTCACAAATCAGGCAACCAACTGGACCTGGTTTACACACGCAACTGCACCACAGAAAACATCCTGGTGACACCTCTCCACGTTTCAGATCATTTCCTCATTACTTTCAGTCTACAACTCTCTACCCCTGCACCACCACCCCCACCACCAGTCACTTTCAGACGAAACCTGCGCTCACTTTCCCCCTCCCATCTTTCCTCTGCCGTGTCATCCTCTCTTCCCCCACCCTCACAATTCTCATCTCTGGATGTGAATACCGCAACGGACACCTTATGCTCCACTCTAATCTCTTCTCTAGACATTATCTGCCCTCTCTCCTCCAGGCCAGCACGCGCTACTCCCTCTAACCCCTGGTTATCTGAGGTTCTTCGGGAACACCGGACCGAACTCAGGGCAGCGGAGAGGAAATGGCACAAATCAAAAGACGCATCTGACCTGAGTATGTATCAATCTCTCCTCTCCTCCTTTTCTGTTGATGTTCATGCTGCAAAATCTTCATACTTCCACAACAAGATCAACAGCTCCTCCAACACACGATTACTCTTCAAGACATTCAACTCTCTCCTCTGTCCACCTCCACCACCTCCGGCCTCCTCCTTAACTGCTGACGATTTTGCGACCTTCACCAACAAAACAACAGCTATCAGCAGTCAGTTCTCAGCTCCACACACACAGGAACCCAGACCGACCCCTTCCACAGCCAATACCCCTCTGTCCTCTTTTTCTTCGCTAACCGAGGAAGAAGTATCTACACTTCTCCTCTCCAGTCACCCTACCAACTGCCCGCTTGACCCCATCCCCTCACACCTTCTACAAGCCATCTCTCCCACACTTCTACCATCACTCACACACATCATCAACTCATCCCTCCACACTGGCACCTTCCCTACAGCATTCAAGCAGGCTCGGGTTACTCCACTGCTCAAAAAACCAACGCTAAACACATCATTTGTAGAGAATTACAGACCTATCTCTCTCCTACCATTCATTGCGAAGACACTTGAAAGAGCTGTCTTCAACCAACTAACATCCTTCTTGTCTCTAAACAACCAGCTGGATGTCAACCAATCTGGCTTCAAGAAAGGATATTCAACTGAGACTGCATTACTGTCAGTCACAGAAGCCCTACGGATCGCAAAAGCTGCTTCCAAATCTTCAGTCCTCATTCTCCTGGATCTGTCTGCTGCCTTCGACACGGTGAATCATCAGATCCTTCTGTCCACCCTCTCATCACTGGGCATCACAGGAACTTCACTCCACTGGTTTGAGTCCTATCTCACAGGTAGGTCCTTCAAGGTCGCATGGAGAGGTGAGGTATCCAGAGCACATCAGCTGACCACAGGGGTTCCCCAGGGTTCAGTTCTTGGTCCCCTCCTCTTCTCCATCTACACCACATCACTGGGACACATCATACAGGCAGCGTGAGCGTGTCTGTGTGTGTGTGTGTGTGTGTGTGTCTGTATGTGTGAGTGAGCGTGTCTGTGTGTGTGTGTGTGTGTGTGTGTGTGTGTGTGTGTGTGTGTGTGTGTGTGTGTGTGTGAGTGAGTGAGTGAGTGAGTGAGTGAGTGAGTGAGCGTGTCTGTGTGATCGAGTGTCTGTGCGTGTGTGTGTGTGATCGAATTAGTGTGTGTGTGAGAGTTAGTGAGCGTGTCTGTGTGTGTGTGATCGAGTTAGTGTGTGTGTGAGAGTTAGTGAGCGTGTGTGTGTGTGTGTGTGTGTGTTAGTGAGCGTGTCTGCGTGTGTGTCTGTGTGTGTGTGTGTCTGTGTGTGTGAGTTAGTCTGTGTCTGTGCGTATGTGCGTGTGTCTGTGCGTATGTGTGTGTGTGTGTGTGTGTGTGTGTGTGTGTGTGTGTGTGTGTGTGTGTGTGTGTGTGTGTGTGTGTGTGTGTGTGTGTGTGTGTGTGTGTGTGTGTGAGAGAGTTAGTGAGCGTGTCTGCGTGTCTACTTGTTTGTGTGTGTTTAAACTTATAAACTCTAAACTCATAAACTCTTGAGTGTGCGTGTGTGTGTGTCTTAGTGTGTGAGCTAGTGTGTGTGTGTGTGTGTGTGTGCGTGTGTATCTATCTAACTTATTTATCTATCTATCTGTCATAAACTCCAAAACACCTTAGCAACCACCCAAAATACCCTAGCAACCGCCTAGCAACCGCCTAGCAACCACCCAAAATATCCTAGCAACTGCCTAGCAACCACCCAGAATACCCTAGCAACCACCCAAAACAGCCTAGCAACCACCCAGAATACCCTAGCAACCGCCTAGCAACCACCCAGAATACCTTAGCAACCGCCTAGCAACACCATAGCAACCACCCAGAACACCCTAGCAACCGCCTAGCAACCACCCTAGTAACCACCCAAAATACCCTAGCAACCACCCAAAATATCCTTGCAACCGCCTAGCAACCACCCAAAAGACCCTAGAAACCACCCAAAATACCCTAGCAACCACCCAGAATACCCTAGCAACTGCCTAGCAACCACACAAAAGACCCTAGCAACCACACAAAATATACTAGCAACACCCTAGCAACCACCCAAAATACCCTAGCAACCACCTAGCAACCACCCAAAAGACCCTAGCAACCACCCAAAATATCCTAGCAACCGCCTAGCAACCACCCAAAAGACCCTAGCAACCACCCAGAACACCCTAGCAACCGCCTTGCAACCACCCAAAAGACCCTAGCAACCACCCAAAATATCCTAGCAACCGCCTACAACCACCCAGAATACCCTAGCAACCACCCAGAACACCCTAGCAACCGCCTAGCAACCACCCACAATACCCTAGCAACCACCCAGAACACCCTAGCAACCACCTAGCAACCACCCAGAATACCTTAGCAACCGCCTAGCAACACCATAGCAACCACCCAGAACACCCTAGCAACCACACAAAATACCCTAGCAACCGCCTAGCAACCACCCAAAAGCAACCGCCTTGCAACCACCCAGAATACCCTAGCAACCACCCAAAACACCTTAGCAACCACCCAAAATACCCTAGCAACCGCCTAGCAACCCCACAAAAGACCCTAGCAACCACACAAAATATACTAGCAACACCCTAGCAACCACCCAAAATACCCTAGCAACCGCCTAGCAACCACCCAAAAGACCCTAGCAACCACCAGAAATATCCTAGCAACCGCCCAAAACACCCTAGCAACAACCTAGCAAACACCCAGAATACCCTAGCAACCACCTAGCAACCACCTATAACACCCTAGCAACCACCCAAAAGACCCTAGCAACGACCCAGGACACCTTAGCAACCACCTAGCAACCACCCAGAACACCCTAGCAACCGCCCAAAATACCCTAGCAACACCATAGCAACCACCCATAACATCCAAGCAACCGCCTAGCAAAAAAACGTTCTGCTCCAAACTTTCTCAAGCCAACTTAAAGTTTGTCTCGACGAACTTTCGCATCTAGTTATTCTTCTTCTTATTATTATTATTCTGCCAAAAGTTTGGCGCGTAATGCGCCCCGCACCGTTTGTGTCAAATCGAGCGGCTCATTGAGGAGAGGTGTGCTATATCTTTTCTAAGCGATCGGGTGTACGATGTTCGCACAGCGGACGAAAAAGCGGCCAAAAAAGTCCCATTGACTTTACATGGGGAGTTCTAAAAACATTTGAATCCCAACTGCCGTTTTCACACACACCACTCCAAAGGGCCTGACACCCCTGCGTTTCTCTCCCTCTCTCTCTCCCTCAGAGGATTTATATTATCAACCAGCCAATAAGTAATGGCCTAAAATATTCATAGCCACACCCTAGCAACCAGTTACAGCACCCTAGCAACCACTCTGAGCTCCCTAGCAACCACCCTAAACCAATAAATAATATAAAAACATTTTTTTTACATTTTTTAAAGCAATATCACACTCGTAGCCTTGCGATATTGCTCCATGCTTGTGCCTATTCGGCCAGAGCCATAGAGAGAGAGAGTTGCGACACTCCCATAGACCGCCGTTGTAATTAATGGCGGCGCTTTTAACCGCCTACTTCCGGGATATGAAGATCGGAATAGTTCCAAACACTGTCATTTGGGCGTTGGACACCATTCACTTACATTGCTGCGCGTCGAGTTGTTCCAGAGTTAAGTTGCCGAAATATCGACCTCTTTTGAATTGTCAACTGTCTATATTGTATCAGAGGCCCTTTGCGATGCTTATACTGGTCTTCATTTGTACATGCACAGCGTAATTATTTATATTTTATGTTGGTTGTTTCAACCAATTTTCAAGCACTGCCTGCTAGCTAGCGCGACTTTGTCAGCTAAGAGTTCGGTAATGAATCGCTACCACCTTTATAGCAACTTTTATTTAATTTAATTTTTTGGGATATACTAACTTTTCATTATGTTATTATTGTCTTGAGTGAAGCGGCTTGTGAGAACAATGCTGGACCTTTAGGATTGTTATGGCCATCACCAGTCCTGTCTGTTTCATGGATCACCTGCCCCTGGTTTTTGTTTTTCTTGTTCACACACACAAGCACACATTTTTGTTGTCTGTCATTGTTTAATAAAAAATATTTTATTTGAAAACCTTCATTTGTATCAGCCATGCTTAAATTCGTTTTTAATCTGTTATAGTTTTGATAATGTGTATGGCCTTAATCTTAAAATAATATTCTTAGTCTTAACATGATCATGTTTCACGTTGTGGTCCTGGGGGTGGCCACTTTCATCAGAAGAAGTGAGCTAGCTTCTAAGCGAATTCTGAACGGACCGCCACGGCAGACCGCTTGCGTGATCACGAAGGTAGACTAATGGCTGAATCAAAATTTATAAGCAAAATCACGGGAATCAATAGCCTAATACAGCCCAGTTGTGCTAAAATAAATATCATGAGACGTCCATCATCAGATGAATGATATGGAAAAGTTAAGTTAGAGCCGCTAAAGCCAGTGCTACTACCCATGCGAACATGAACACTAAGCTTTTCCCTCCAAAAATATAGCTTAAAACTTATCTCCAAATGCAAAACTGACATTAACAAAATGCAATAATGCAATAACAGCTGAAAAAGTACTTGGGTGTGTGTTTTATTTTATATTTACCGTTCAATAATGCAATCGCTGCTGTCTGTCCCATAGAAGAACATGACAGCCAGCGTGCGTTTTGGAACTATTGGGGCTTACATGAACCACGTGACAGCCATAGCGGCGACATCAAAGAGTGTCGCAACTCTCTCTCTCTATGGCTCTGTATTCGGCCATAGGCACGAGGCCGCAGGCCGAGTGCCGTACTGAAGGAACTCGTTATTAAAGATTTTAAGAACTCTATAAAAACTCCATAGTAACCATATTTGACAACTACCAACCACCTAGTAACACCATAGCAACTACCAAAAATACCTTAGCAACCACCCTGAACACCCTAGCAACGTCTAGAAATGCTATAGTAACCACCAAAAAACTCTAGCAACCACCCAGAACACCCTAGCAACTGCCTAGCAACCACCCAGAACACCTAGCAACTGCCTAGTAACCACCCAGAACGCCTAGCAACCACCCAGAACACCCTAGCAACTGCCTAGCAACGCCCTAGCATCCACCCAGAATACCATAGCAACTGCCTAGCAACACCATAGCAACCACCTAGCAATGCCCTAGCAACCATCAAGAATACCCTAGCAACTGCCTAGCAACCACCAAGAATACCCTAGCAACTGCCTAGCAACCACCCAGAACACCTTAGCAACTGCCTAGCAACACCATAGCAACCACCCAGAAAACCCTAGCAACCACCACCTGGCAACAGCATCTTGTTAAAAACATGCTAGCAACATACTAATCATGCTAGCATCATGCTAGCAACATGCTAATCAAGCTAGCAACATGCTAATAATGCTAGCTTAATGCTACCAACATGCTAATCAAGCTAGCATCATGTTAGCAACATGCTAATCAAGCTAGCATTATGCTAGCAACATGCTAATCATGTTAGCGTCTAGCTAAAAATATGCTAGCAACATGCTAATCATGCAAGCATCAAGCTACCAACATTCTAATCAAGGTAGCATCATGCTAACATAATGCTAATCAAGCTAGCATAATGCTAGCAACATGCTAATCAAGCTAACATCATGCTAGCAACATGCTAATCAAGCTAGCATCATGCTAGCAACATGCTAATCAAGCTAGCATTATGCTAGAAACATGCTAATCATGTTAGCGTCTAGCTAAAAACATGCTAATCATGCTAGCATCAAGCTACCAACATGCTAATCAAGCTAGCATCATGCTAACATAATGCTAATCAAGCTAGCATCATGCTAGCAAACATGCTAATAATATGCTAATTAAGCTAGCATCATGCTAGCAAAATTCTATTCAAGCTAGCATTATGCTAACAACATGTTAATCAAGCTAGCATAATGCTAGTAACATGCTAATCATGTTAGCATCTGGCTAAAAACATGCTATCAAAATGCTAATCATGCTAACATCTTGTTAAAAGCATGCTAGCAACATGCTAATCATGCTAGCATCATGCTACCAACATGCTAATCATGGTAACAACATGCTAATCATGCTAGCATCATTTTAACAACATGTTAATCATAGTAAATCATGCTGGAATGTGGTAAATCGTAGTAAATCATCTTAGAAACATGGTAAATCGTGGTAAATAATGCTAAAACGTGGTATATCATGGTATCACAACATGTTAATTGTGTTAGCATCTGCCCAGTGGTGAGTTTTGCCACTGCAAGCACCACTTCACATTTTCTTCAGGAAATGTACATTCTAGTTATTAGTGGTGCTTGCTGAAAGCAAGGCATCACTATTGTTATTGCTCATACTTATTATTATTAGTGGTGCTTGCTGAAAGCAAGGCATCACTATTGTTATCCTCCATACTTATTATTAGTGGTGCTTGCTGAAAGCAAGGCATCACTATTGTTATTGCTCATACTTATTATTATTATTATTAGTGGTGCTTTTCAAAGCAACACTATTGTTATTCTCCATACTTATTATTCTTATTATTATTATTCTTCCACACAAAAGTTTGGCGCGTAACTCGTCCCGCACCGTTTGTCACAGACCCATGAATGAGGTGTCAAATCGACCAGCGTATTGAGGAGAGGTGTGCTATGACTTTTATAAGCGATCGGGGGTACGGTGATCGCCCCAGGGGCGAAAAAGCGGTCGAAAAATCCCATAGACTTAACATTGCGACGAACTTTGATGACTCGTAGCTCTGAGTGAGGATTTCGCAGAAACGTGTGATTTGCCACATTTGAAGAGGCTGACAGGCTCTGTAAGAACATACCTCACAATGGGGTAAAAGTGGCACCCCTGGGGGGCAGGAGCTGCCCAAAGTTTCCCATTGACTTACTATGGTGTAGGACGGCCCATGAAATGGGCCGTCCTACACCATAGCATGTGTTTTTCCTACTATGGTAAATTACATAAGGTTTTTGTATTGAACGTAGCTCTGGATCACAGTGTCATAGAGACAAGGGGGCGGCCTCATTTTACTCAGACGACCAATCAGTCTCTCAGGATCATTGTGAAGCTATCAAGCCATGCCCTAGCAACCATTTAGAGCACCTTAGCAACAAGTTCCATAGACTTCCATTGAAAGAGATCAAAGGGATATCTCCGGACTGAATTGTCATAGAAACATGAGGGTGGTCTCATTTGACTCGGGGCAGCAAACAGCCAATCATGAATCACCTCAACACTTCCTAGCCCATCCCTAGCAACCATTGTCGAGCACCTTAGCAACCAAAATCCAAAGAGGGATATCTTCCATTCTGAATGTCACAGAGGCATGGGAGTTGGTTTATATCATTCATACTGACAAGCAGCCTTTGGAGTTTCATGACTGCCAGCTGCCAAGCCACTCCCTAGCAACCAAATAGAGTACCCTAGCAACCAAAATCCAGAGAGGGATATCTTCCATTCTGTATGTCACAGAGGCATGGGAGTTGGTTTATATCATTCATACTGACAAGCAGCCTTTGGAGTTTCATGATTGGCAGCTGCCACGCCACTGCCTAGCAAGCAAACAGAGTACCCTAGAAACCAAAATCCAAAATGGGATATCTTCCATTCTGTATGTCACAGAGGCATGGGAGTTGGATTATATCATTCATACTGACAAGCAGCCTTTGGAGTTTCATGATTGGCAGCTGCCAAGCCACTCCCTAGCAACCAAATAGAGTACCCTAGCAACCAAAATCCAAAGAGGGATATTATCCATTCTGAATTTCACAGAGGCATGGGAGTTGGTTTATATCATTCATAGTGACAAGAAGCCTTTGGAGTTTCATCATTGGCAGCTGCCTAGCAACTTCATAGCAACCAAACAGAGTACCCTAGCAACTATTTTACAAGACCTACATCTCTGCATCAGAATATTGTATAGAGATGGGGGTTGGCTCATTAGTTTAGGTTGGAAAACAGTCTGTAAATATCACCATGGTAACTGTGTATTCACACCCTAGCAACCATTTAGAGCCACCTAGCAACCATATTGCAACATATAGAAGCCATATTTTAGCTCCAAAACATCGTACAGACATGGTTGTTGGCTCGTATGCAATCATGTACAACACCCTAGCAACCGAGTGGCGAGTTTTGCCACTGCAAGCACCACTTCACATTTTCTTCAGGAAATGTACATTCTAGTTAGTGGTGCTTTTTCAAAGCAACACTAGTGTTATTGTCACTCATACTTATTATTCTTCTTCTTTTTCTTATTATTCCGGACAAAAGTTTGGCGCGTAACTTGCCCCGCACCGTTTGTCACAGACCCCTGATTGAGGTGTCAAATCGACCGGCTCATTGAGGAGAGGTGTGCTATGACTTTTCTAAGCGATCGGGTGTACGATGTTCGCACAGCGGACGAAAAAGCGGCCAAAAAAGTCCCATTGACTTAACATGGGGAGTTCTAAAAACATTTGAATCCAAACTGCCGTTTTCACACACACCACTCCAAAGGGCCTGACACCCCTGCGTTTCTCTCCCTCTCTCTCTCCCTCAGAGGATTTATATTATCAAGCAGCCAATAAGTAATGGCCTAAAATCTTCATAGCCACACCCTAGCAACCAGTTACAGCACCCTAGCAACCACTCTGAGCTCCCTAGCAACCACCCTAAACCAATAAATAATATAAAAATATTTTTTTTACATTTTTTAAAGCAATATCACACTCGTAGCCTTGCGATATTGCTCCATGCTTGTGCCTATTCGGCCATAGGCACGAGGCCGCAGGCCGAGTGCCGTACTTAAGGAACTCGTCATTAAAGATTTTAAGAACTCTATAAAAACTCCATAGTAACCATATTTGACAACTACCAACCACCTAGTAACACCATAGCAACTACCAAAAATACCTTAGCAACCACCCTGAACACCCTAGCAACGTCTAGAAATGCTCTAGTAACCACCAAAAAACTCTAGCAACCAACCAGAACACCCTAGCAACTGCCTAGCAACCACCCAGAACACCTAGCAACTGCCTAGTAACCACCCAAAACGCCTAGAACACCCTAGCAACTGCCTAGCAACACCATAGCAACCACCAAGAATACCCTAGCAACTGCCTAGCAACCACCAAGAATACCCTAGCAACTGCCTAGCAACCACCCAGAACACCTTAGCAACTGCCTAGCAACACCATAGCAACCACCCTGAAAACCCTAGCAACAACCACCTGGCAACAGCATCTTGCTAAAAACATGCTAGCAACATACTAATCATGTTAGCATCATGCTAGCAACATGCTAATCAAGCTAGCATTATGCTACCAACATGCTAATCAAGCTATCATCATGCTAATCAAGCTATCATAATGCTAGCAAAATGCTAATCAAGCTAGCATCATGCTAGCAACATGCTAATCAAGCTAGCATTATGCTAGAAACATGCTAATCATGTTAGCGTCTAGCTAAAAACATGCTAGCAACATGCTAATTATGCTAGCATCAAGCTACCAACATGCTAATAAAGCTAGCATCATGTTAACATAATGCTAATCAAGCTAGCATAATGCTAACAACATGCTAATCAAGCTAGCATAATGCTAGCAACATGTTAATCAAGCTAGCATCATGTTAGCAACATGCTAATCAAGCTAGCATTATGCTAGCAACATGCTAATCATGTTAGCGTCTAGCTAAAAACATGCTAATCATGCTAGCATCAAGCTACCAACATGCTAATCAAGCTAGCATCATGCTAACATAATGCTAATCAAGCTAGCATCATGCTAACAACATGCTAATCATGCTAGCATCATGCTACCAATATGCTAATTAAGCTAGCATCATGCTAGCAAAATGCTATTCAAGCTAGCATTATGCTAACAACATGTTAATCAAGTTAGCATAATGCTAGCAACATGCTAATCATGTTAGCATCTGGCTAAAAACATGCTAGCAAAATGCTAATCATGCTAACATCATGTTAAAAGCATGCTAGCAACATGCTAATCATGCTAGCATCATGCTACCAACATGCTAATCATGTTAACAACATGCTAATCATGCTAGCATCATTTTAACAACATGTTAATCATAGTAAATCATGCTGGAATGTGGTAAATCGTAGTAAATCATCTTAGAAACATGGTAAATCGTGGTAAATAATGCTAAAACGTGGTATATCATGGTATCACAACATGTTAATTGTGTTAGCATCTGCCCAGTGGCGAGTTTTGCCACTGCAAGCACCACTTCACATTTTCTTCAGGAAATGTACATTCTAGTGTTGTGATTACTATTCACCTAGACAAAACTTCGGCGCGTAACTCACCCCACAGCGTTTGTCACAGACCCCTGAATGAGGTGTCAAATCGATCGGTTTATTGAGGAGAGGTGTGCTATGACTTTTATTAGTGATCGGGTGTACGATGTTCGTCTGGCGGGGGGAAAATTTGCAGAAAAATGTCCCATAGACTTAACATAGGCACAAATTTAGCAAAATCATATCTTTGGCTCAGAAGGTCATAGAGCCTTGGGGTTGGGCTCTTTTGATTCATCCTATCAAGCAGCCAATAAGTAGTGACATAACAACTTCATAGCCATGCCCTAGCAACCAGTTACAGGCCCCTAGCAACCATTGAACAACATTTACAAGCCATATCTCAGCATCAAAACATTGTAAAAACACAGAGTTGGGCATTTTTTTACCCAGACCTGCAAATACTCTTTAAATATGACCCCATAAACTGTATAAACAAACCTTAGCAACCATTTGGCGTACCCCAGCAACCGTACAAACACATGAATGAGCTATATCTCAACACCAAAACATCATATAGACATGGGGGTGTGCTTGTTTGTTTCGGTTGGGAAACCAGTCTGTAAATATCATCATGGTAACTGTGTAACCACACCTTAGCAACCGTTTAAAGCTACATATTGCAACATATAGAAGCCATATTTCAGCTCCACAACATCGTACAGACATGGTTGTTGGCTCGTATGCAATCATGTACAACACCGTAGCAACCGAGTGGCGAATTTTGCCACTGCAAGCACCACTTCACATTTTCTTCAGGAAATGTACATTCTAGTTATTATTATTATTATTCCACACAAAGTTTGGCGCGTAACTCGTCCCGCACCGTTTGTCACAGACCCACAAATGAGGCGTCAAATCGTGCGGATTATTCGGGAATGGTGTGCTATGACTTTTATAAGCGATCGGGGGTACGGTGTTCGCCCCAGGGGCCGAAAAGTCCCATTGACTTAACATTGCGACGAACTTTGACCACACGTAGCTCTGAGCAAGGATTTCGCAGAAACGTGTGATTTGCCACATTTGAAGAGGCTGACAAGCTCTGTAAGAACATACCTCACAATGGGGTAAAAGTTGCACCCCTGGGGGGCAGGAGATGCCCAAAGTGGCCCCATTGACTTACTATGGGGAAGGAACATCCCGTGAAACACACATGCTTTTCCTACTATGGTAAATTGCATAGGGACTTTGTATTGAACGTAGCTCTGGATCACAGTGTCATAGAGACAAGGGGGAGGGCTCATTTTACTCAGATGACCAATCAGTCTCTCTGGATCATTGTGAAGCTATCAAGCCACGCCCTAGCAACCATTTAGAGCCCCTTAGCAACAAGTTCCATAGACTTCCATTGAAAGAGTTCAAAGAGATATCTCCGGACTGAATTGTCATAGAAACATGGGGGTGGTCTCATTTGACTCGGGGCAGCAAACAGCCAATCATGAATCACCTCAACACTTCCAAGCCCCTCCCTAGCAACCATTGTCAAGCACCTTAGCAACCAAAATCCAAAGAGGGATATCTTCCATTCTGAATGTCACAGAGGCATGGGAGTTGGTTTATATCATTCATATTGACAAGCAGCCTTTGAGTTTCATGATTGACAGCTGCCAAGACACTCCCTAGCAAACAAACAGAGTACCCTAGCAACCAAAATCCAAAGAGGGATATCTTCCATTCTGAATGTCACAGAGGCATGGGAGTTGGTTTATATCATTCACTGTGACAAGAAGCCTTTAGAATTGCATCATTGGCAGCTGCCAAGTAACTCCATAGCAACCAAACAGAGTACCCTAGCAACCCAAATCCAAAGAGGCATATCTTCCATTCTGAATGTCACAGAGGCATGGGAGTTGGATTATATAATTCATACTGACAAGAAGCCTTTGGAATTTCATCATTGACAGCTGACAAGCCACTCCCTAGCAACCAAACAGAGTACCCTAGCAACCAAAATCCAAAGAGGCATATCTTCCATTCTGAATGTTGCAGAGGCATGGGAGTTGGTTTATATCATTCATAGTGACAAGAAGACTTTGGAGTTTCATGATTAGCAGCTGACAAGCCACTCACTAGCAACCAAATAGAGTACCCTAGCAACTGTTTAGCAAAACGTATATCTCTGCATCAGAACATCGTATAGAGATGGGAGTTGGTTTATATCATTCATACTGACAAGAAGCCTTTGCAGTTGCATCATTAGCAGCTGACAAGCATCTCCATAGCAACCAAACAGAGTACCCTAGCAACCATTTTACAAGACCTACATCTCTGCATCAGAATATTGTATAGAGATGGGGGTTGGCTCATTAGTTTCAGTTGGAAAACAGTCTGTAAATATCACCATGGTAACTGTGTATTCACACCCTAGCAACCATTTAGAGCCACCTAGCAACCATATTGCAACATATAGAAGCCATATTTCAGCTCCACAACATCGTAGAGGCATGGTTGTTGGCTCGTATGCAATCATGTACAACACCCTAGCAACCGAGTGGCGAGTTTTGCCACTGCAAGCACCACTTCACATTTTCTTCAGGAAATGTACATTCTAGTTCTTCTTCTTCTTATTATTATTATTTTTCCACAAAAAGTTTGGCGCGTAACTCGTCCCGCACCGTTTGTCACAGACCCATGAATGAGGTGTCAAATCGACCAGCGTATTGGGGAGAGGTGTGCTATGACTTTTATAAGCGATCGGGGGTACGGTGATCGCCCCAGGGGCGAAAAAGCGGCCGAAAAATCCCATAGACTTAACATTGCGACGAACTTTGATGACTCGTAGCTCTGAGCGAGGATTTCGCAGAAACGTGTGATTTGCCACATTTGAAGAGGCTGACAGGCTCTGTAAGAACATACCTCACAATGTGGTAAAAGTTGCACCCCTGGGGGGCAGGAGCTGCCCAAAGTTTCCCATTGACTTACTATGGTGTAGGACGGCCCATGAAATGGGCCGTCCTACACCATAGCATATGTTTTTCCTACTATGGTAAATTACATAAGGTTTTTGTATTGAACATAGCTCTGGATCACAGTGTCATAGAGACAAGGGGGCGGCCTCATTTTACTCAGATGACCAATCAGTCTCTCAGGATCATTGTGAAGCTATCAAGCCACGCCCTAGCAACCATTTAGAGCACCTTAGCAACAAGTCCCATAGACTTCCATTGAAAGAGATCAAAAGGATATCTCCGGACTGAATTGTCATAGAAACACGAGGGTGGTCTCGTTTCACTCAGGGCAGCAAACGGCCAATCATGAATCACCTCAACACTCCCTAGCCCCTCCCTAGCAACCATTGTCGAGCACCTTAGCAACCAAAATCCATAGAGGGATATCTTCCATTCTGAATGTCACAGAGGCATGGGAGTTGGATTATATCATTCATAGTGACAAGAAGCCTTTGGAATTTCATCATTGGCAGCTGCCAAACAACTCCATAGCAACCAAACAGAGTACCCTAGCAACCAAAATCCAAAGAGGGATATCTTCCATTCTGAATGTCACATACCCCTTTTCCACCAAAAAAGAACTGGTTCGGAACTGGTGCTGGTTCAAAGTTGGTTCAACTTGTGAACCTTCTTAGAACCTGTTTGTTTTTCCACTGACTAGAGAGCCCAGCGAACGGCGTCATCACTGTGTACATTGCCATAGGCTACGTCTTAAGGGGGTGTACACCACCTGAAAATCCAATAACATCAGCAATTTTCTGATTTCTGTAAATGAATATAACACTTGCAGCACAGGGTGAAGTCAGTATACATTAACTACAATATGAGACACATGCAAATTTAATATAAAACTTTGTAACGTCGGTTAAATGGCGCTCTGTTGCGCGGCAGGATTTTGAACACGGTCCTGAGCCGTTGCTGGGCGCCGCGGACAGACGCCGAAAGGCAACACTTCTAGAGAATAATGCGTTCGAATTTAAAAAACGCGGCGCGTCGCTGAGCTGAGCTGCGCGTCCGGTGTGCGACCCCCTTTAGCTTTCCTAGAAACACTTGCGCCAAATTCAAACATAACAATTACAATGGCGGAATACATTGTCTTTCTGCAAATGTTTCTCCTTGCTTTGCGATCCTATACGCTGATTTCACGCAGCCGCCATTTTGAAATCGAAAGTGAGGCTCCGGTGGGAAGAACCCCGGAAGTAAAGATAAACAACAATGCCTTGGATTACCAACCTGAAGCTGCTGCCACGATTTACACTATTGGATGTTACTATTCAATATAGGATATATATATATAGTTCATTCCTGCTTCTTTTTTACATTCTGAATTATATATAAAAAAAACATTTTATTTATAAATGAATTTCACTGTATATAGTCTAAAGTATGAAAGAAATGTATGTACATTTTTAGAATTGACACAACATCATTAAACACAACAATACGCCATCGCATTCATGACTCTCCTGTGATTAACCCTCTGAGGTCGAGAAACGCGCCGACGCGTTTTGCTGGATTTTTTTCACATAGCAGCAACATAAACTTAAATTACTCCGTCATTTATGGTTATACAGAAAAAAGAAATATAAAAAAATAATCTGTGATATTTCTACTTTTGTATGTGTCCACTTACAATCAAATCAAAACATTGTGCTTTGTAAAATAAAGAAAATAAACAGGGTGTGCGTTCTGCCTCTCCGTCGCGGTGAACTTTTTTTTCTTGAGCACGTCTATAAACTGAAACAAAACTCAGCGAATCCTTCTCACACATTTATGAGCCATATACCTTTATACACATTTAAGTGTGTACTTTTAAATGATCGGATTCAAACTGCAAACAAATATTCTCTGTTTAAGTAATTTGTATAAAACCAACAGGATGTCCAGTATCTCAAACGCTTGCTAATTACTTTTTAATTCGACACGCCCACTCGCGCAAAAGTGATTCACATGCAAATCTCCACATGGGACGCGAACGCCCTCGTTACCTCAAACACAAAACACCAAAACACTTCACAAGTCTCTGCTTTTCGTCGAGTTTGGAAGACGCGCTGTGAGCTTACTGGATTTACCTCAGAAGAAGAAGAACGCGATTTGAAGACAAGAAAGATGTAAGGTAAGAAATTCTTATTTATTAGGGCCAGAGCACCGATGGTGTGAGGACCCTCTTGGAATTGCTCTGTTTATTAGGGCCCGAGCACCGATGGTGTGAGGACCCTCTTGGAATTGCTCTGTTTATTAGGGCCCAAGCCCTGAAAGGGCGAAGGCCCTATTGTTTTCGGTAGAATTATTTATTAGGGCCCAAGCCCTGAAGGGGCGAAGGCCCTATTGTTTTCGTTAGGATTATTAGGGCCCAAGCCCTGAAAGGGCGAAGGCCCTATTGTTTTCGGTAGGATTATTTATTATTAGGGCCCAAGCCCTGAAAGGGCGAAGGCCCTATTGTTTTCGGTAGGATTATTTATTAGGGCCCAAGCCCTGAAAGGGCGAAGGCCCTATTGTTTTCGGTAGGATTATTAGGGCCCAAGCCCTGAAAGGGCGAAGGCCCTATTGTTTTCGGTAGAATTATTTATTATTAGGGCCCAAGCCCTGAAAGGGCGAAGGCCCTATTGTTTTCGGTAGGATTATTTTTTTTTTATTTTTTTTTCTTACGACTATTCAGGCACTTTTGGGGCCCTTAACATGCTCAAAAACTCTTGAAACTTTGCACACGGGTCAGAACCCGCGGCCATCAGGGCCGGGCTGAAGCTGGTACCCGGGCGTGGCAGGGGGGCTCAACAGCGCCCCCTTGAACGGGGTCCGAAAACTTGGTCCATAAATCAGACACGCTTGCATGTAATAATATGAAACTCGGTACATATATAGATCTCATCGGGCCGAACAACTTTCCTACTTTTACTTTTTACGCCAGCCCAACAGGAAGTCGGCTATTATGGGTTGTTTGGAAACGCATGCTGTGGAATGTGATCTACTCCTCCTAGAGAATTGATCCAATTGCCTCCAAACTCGGTGTGCATGAAGTCAAGACATTGAGGATGAAAAATTGCCAGGGGATTTTTGATATCTCGAACGGTTTGGCTGTGGCGAGGAAACGAATTTATGGCGAATAAAGGGTCACAGGAAGTGTATTATAACTTCAGCATACATTAACTGATCTTGATGAAACTTCCACAGTGTGTTCGTTGTAAGAGGCCGATCACATGGATGTGACTATTGTGAGTCAAAGTTATAGCGCCACCAACTGGCAGCAGGACGTGTGTCACTTTCAAAATGCTTTGAAATCACCCTCTTATTTTTAACCGATTTGCTTCAAACTTTATGTGTATAATGTAGACACACGGCAGATGTAGACCTGTGAAAGGATTATTGATATCTTAGATACTGTTGCCGTGGCAACGCATCAAACTTTAATATTCTTTTTTGATGCTTTTGAGACTCTTAACATACTTGAAATTGCATGAAACTCGACAGACACATGACATTTATTAGCCAGTAGACATGTGCAAAGTTTCAGAAACGGGCGTGGTGCAGGGGCTCAGTAGCGCCACCTTTTGACAAAAGAGGGGGAGTTAGGTCTATACTTTTATCTACAATGATAAAACTCAGTACGTATATTGTTCTCGTCGAGCCGGACAACTTTCTAATTTACATTAATTACCTCCGACCAACAGGAAGTCAGATATTTTGGTTTGAATGTGGATGTTTCGAAGAATTTTCTCTCTCTCTGTGAGAGGGAGAGGGAGAGGGGGGGGAGAGATTTTTCTTTGAGTGAGAATACTTTTAATTATTGGTTTTCATGGTTTCAGGGGCTTTTGGGGCCCTTAACATGCTCGGAAACTCTTGAAACTTTGCACACAGGTCAGAACCCGCAGCCATTAGGGCCGGGCTGAAGCTGGTACCCGGGCGTGGCAGGGGGGCTCGACAGCGCCCCCTGGAATGGGATTCGAACACTTGTCCATAAATCAAACACGCTTGCATGTAATAATATGAAACTCGGTACACATATAGATCTCATCGGCTTGAACAACTTTCGTGCTCTAAGTTTTACGCCAGCCCAACAGGTAGTCGGCTATTATGGGTTGTTTGGAAACGCATGCCCCTGGATTTCGATATACTTCTCCTTGGGAATTGATCGGATTGCCACTAAACTCGGTCAGCATGAAGTCAAGACATTGAGGATGATAAATTGCCAGCGGATTTTTGATATCTCGAACGGTTTGGCCGTGGCGAGGAAATGAATTTATGGCGAGAAAAGAGAAACAAAATGTGTGTTATAACTTAGTCCGTTTTACTTACAGTTATAAAACTCGCCACATATATTGTTCTCGTCGAGCCGGACAACTTTCTAATTTACAGTTATTAGCTCGGATCAACAGAAAGTCAGATATTTTGGTTTGAATGTGGATTTTCTCTGACAGAGAGAGTGCCCTCTGCCATTCTGTGTGTGTGTGTGTGTGTCTGTGTGGGGAGGGGAGGGGGGTGTCTGTGTGTGTGTGGCGAGGAGGAGGAGGGGGTCTCACTCTCTCTGTGTTTGTGTGTGTGTGGCTGTCTGTCTGTTACAGTGAAAAGAGCTTAACTATTTCATTCATTTGTTCTGCATTAAATGATAAATAATTCTCTAAGGCCTTGCTTTTTTGTATATAAAATATTTATAAATAAAAATGATATGTATATATAAATATATATTAGGTATGTGACTGAGGATATTTTCCCACCGGTTAATCGATGTGTGACACCGGCGAGGGCTTTTAAATCGCTAATGTGAAAGTAAAATACTCCCGTCCGCACCGACATTGATAATGCTTCGGAGCAGGGCGAGGGTTTTCCATTATTTGCTATGGACGTACTGAACTAAAAAAAGTTCGCTTTGTTCTGCTCGCTCCTCGCCGTGGACGCGCACCGCCATGAATGACCATGCAGCCGTGCACTTAGTTCGTTTAAAATTAGTCCTGCATTAAAAGGATAAAGAAATATCTAAGGTCTTGTCTTTTTGCATAGCACTTTATGGATATTTTTAAAATGACAAAATATGCATAGAACATATCTTTTAAATGTATTGTTTGCTTTAAATAAAATTAATATTGTATGTTTGGTGATTCAAGCTGAATGAATTTAAAATTAATGTGCTATATATATTAGATCAATATACATGTTTTCCTTAAAATTTTAATCAACACTAACTTTATTCTCATCAGAATTATAAATTTTTGTATAAAATAATACTACCATTAAAAAAAACAAAAACAGTCATTAGCTTGGATCAACAGGAAGTCAGATATTTTGGTCTGAATGTGGACTTTTGGCAAAATCAGCCTCTGATTTTTTACCCACTCCTCTTAAGTGGTTTATTTAATTCCCACCAAACTTTTTCAAAATGATGAAAATACTTTAAAGAAGCTAAATTGTAAACAGATAATAAATATCTCAAACGGTTTTGCTATGGCAAGGGATTAAAGTAATGTCAAAAAAGGAAACGCCTAAAACCTATCTTCTAAAAATGTAATTATACTCCATTTATTTCTATATATAATTATACAAATATCAGATCTAAACCCATTTTATTCTGTTTTTTCAATTTAATAATTGTTTAAGTTTAAAAACATCCAGAATGTTTTTTTAGTCCAAAAAAAAAAAAAAAAAAAAAAAATATATATATATATATATATATATATATGTCATTCATAGTGCTATACTGCCCTCTTGTGTTCAAAGTATGGTAGGCCTATTGTATCTATGTAAAATATAAAATATACTAGGTACCTGTATGTGACGGTGAGGAATATTTTACCACCGGTTAATCAACGTGTGACACCGCTGGGGACTTTTGAATTGCTAACTTAAAAACGAAAGTAAAATATGTTCGTCCGCACTGTAATGGATAATGGTGCAGAGCGAGCGTTTTCAATGAATTCCTATGGAAGTAGGAATTAACTAAAAACGTTTGCTCTTCTCTGCCCGTTCCTCGCCGTGGACGCACACCATATATATATATATATATATATATATATATATATATATATTTTTTTTTGTGTTACATATATATAATGTATATATATATATTTTTTTTACATTTATATATATATATATATATAAATATAGCTGCGAGCAGCGATGGAGGGCCCAAGCCGGTGACACCGCCACCCCGGTGCCTTTAGTGTAACTAAAGGCACCAGGGTGGCGGTGCCACCGGCTTGGGCCCGCAATCGCTGCTCGCAGCTATATTTAGGGCCCAAGCCCTGAAAGGGCGAAGGCCCTATTGTTTTCGGTAGGATTATTAGGGCCCAAGCCCTGAAAGGGCGAAGGCCCTATTGTTTCCGGTAGGATTATTTATTATTATTATTAGGGCCCAAGCCCTGAAAGGGCGAAGGCCCTATTGTTTTCGGTAGGATTATTTATTATTATTATTAGGGCCCAAGCCCTTAAAGGGCGAAGGCCCTATTGTTTTCGGTAGGATTATTTATTAGGGCCCAAGCCCTGAAAGGGCGAAGGCCCTATTGTTTTCGGTAGAATTATTTATTATTAGGGCCCAAGCCCTGAAAGGGCGAAGGCCCTATTGTTTTCGGTAGGATTATTTATTAGGGCCCAAGCCCTGAAAGGGCGAAGGCCCTATTGTTTTCGGTAGAATTATTTATTATTATTCTTCTTATTCTTATTTTTCTGTCAACCTTTCGGGCACTTTTGAGACCCTTAACGTGCTCGAAAACTCTTGAAACTTTGCACACGGGTCAGAACCCGCGGCCATCAGGGCCGGGCTGAAGCTGGTACCCGGGCGTGGCAGGGGGGCTCGACAGCGCCCCCTTGAACGGGGTCCGAAAACTTGGTCCATAAATCAGACACGCTTGCATGTAATAATATGAAACTCGGTACACATATAGATCTCATCGGGCCGAACAACTTTCGTACTTTTACTTTTTACGCCAGCCCAACAGGAAGTCGGCTATTATGGGTTGTTTGGAAACGCATGCTGTGGAATTTAATGTACTCCTCCTAGGGAATTCATCCATTCGCCTCCAAACTCAGTCAGCATGAAGTCAAGACATTGAGGATGCTAAATTGCGGACAGATTTTTGATATCTCGAACGGTTTGGCCGTGGCGAGGACACGAATTGATGGCGAATAATGGAAACAGGAAGTGTGTTATAACTTCTGCATACATTAACTGATCTTGATGAAACTTCAGCAGTGTGTTCGTTGTAAGAGGCCGATCACATGGATGTGACTATTGTGAGTCAAAGTTATAGCGCCACCAACTGGCAGCAGGAAGTGTGTCCCTTTCAAAATGCTTTGAAATCACCCTCTTATTTTTACCCAATTTGCTTCAAAGTTTATGTGTATAATGTAAACACACGGCAGATGTAGACCTGTGAAAGGATTTTTGATATCTTTAATACTGTTGCCATGGCAACGCTTCAAACTTTAATATTCTTTTTTGATGCTTTTGAGACTCTTAACATACTTGAAATTGGATGAAACTCGACAGACACATCACATTTATTAGCCCGTAGACATGTGCAAAGTTTCAGAAACGGGCGTGGTGAGGGGCTCAGTAGCGCCACCTTTAGTCATAAGTGGGGGGGTTAGTTTTATCAACAACAACAAAACTTGGTATGTGTATTGTTCTCATCAAGACGGACAACTTTCTAATTTACATTAACGATATCCGACCAACAGGAAGAGAGATATTTTGGTTTGAATGTGGATTTTCTGAAGAATTTTCTCTCCCTCTCTCTGTGTCTCTGTGTGTGTGAGGGGAGGGGGGATTTGACTATTGCTTTTATATTGTTAATCAAGGTTTCAGGGGCTTTTGGGGTCCTTAACGTGCTCAAAAACTCTTGAAACTTTACATACAAGTCGGAACCCCCTGCCATCAGGGACGGGTTGAAGCTGGTACCCGGGCGTGGCAGGGGGGCTCAACAGCGCCCCCTTGAACGGGGTCACAAAACTTGGTCCATAGATCAAACACGCTTGCATGAATTCATTTGAAACTCAGTACACATATAGATATCATCGGGCCGAACAACTTTCGTGCTCTAAGTTTTACGCCAGCCCAACAGGAAGTCGGCTATTATGGGTTGTTTGGAAAACGCTTGCTGTGGAATGCGAAGTACTCCTCCTAGAGAATTCATCCAATCCCCACCAAACTCGGTGTGCATGAAGTCAAGACATTGAGGATTCTAAATTGCGGACGGATTTTTGATATCTCGAACGGTTTGGCCGTGGCAAGGAAACGAATTTATGGCGAGAAAAGAGAAACACGAAGTGGAATAACTTCTGCATACATTAACTGATCTTGATGAAACTTCAGCAGTGTGTTCGTGGTAAGAGGCCGATCAGATGGATGTAACTATTGTGAGTCAAAGTTATAGCGCCACCAACTGGCAGCAGGAAGTGTGTCACTTTCAACATGCTTTTGACAAAAGTGGGCGGGTTAGTTTTAACTACAGTAAAAAAAAAATAGTTTGTATATTGTACTCATCAAGCCGGACAACTTTCTAATTTACATTCATTAGCTCCGGCCATCAGGAAGTCAGATATTTTGGTCTGAATGTGGATTTTTTTTGCAAAATCAGCCTCTGAATTTTTAGCCACTCCTCTTAAACTATTTATTTTATTCCCACCAAACTTTTTCAACATGATACAAATATATTAATGATGCTAAATTGTAAACGGATATTGAATATCTCAAACGGTTTTGCTATGGCGAGGGATTAAATTAATGTCAAAAAGGAAGCAGGAAACATCTCATAACTTCTAAAAATGTAATTATACACCATTTATTTTTATATAAAATTATACAAATATTAGAACTAAACCCATTTTATTCTGTTTTTGCTATTCAAGGAGTATGAAAAAGTTAAAAACAGGCTATTTAGTGCTATTTGGTTCAACAAAAAAGCAAACATAGGGCTATACTGCCCTCTTGTGTCCAAAAGGAAATCAAAATAGTATATAAAACGTTTTACTAGGTAGGCCTATTGTATTTAAATATAAATGTATTAGGTATGACTGTGAGGATATTTTCCCATCGGTTAATCGACGTGTGACACGAGCGGGTGCTTTTAAATCGCTAATATAAAAGTGAAAGTAAAAAACGGACGTCCGCACTGACATTGATAATGGTGCACGTTG